>NC_037678.1:43721031-44021031 GCF_003255815.1 Theropithecus gelada | reverse complement strand
CTGATGCTCACATCGCAACCCCATTCAGCTCCCTCTTGCCGCCTGGAGGGCCATCACCCACCTTTTACTTTGAACCTTTTGGAGTCTCTCTGTTGCCAAGGAGCGCCCTCTGTTCTGGGTCTTCTGACTTGTGTGGTCCCTGGGCTGTGGCAGGACCCTAGTCTTTCCTCTCTGGGTCAGCTGTGGGCCACATACCAAGTGGTTATAAGACCAGGAGCTTCTGGAATTGGGCAACCTGGCATAGAGCCTCAATGTTACCATGTACTACAAGGCTACTACAACTACTGGTACTACAATGTTACCAGGCTACTGTGTGGCCTCAGGCAAGTTACTTAACCTCCCTGAACTTCAGGGCACAATTCCCATATGCCCTAGGACTACTGGTAGGGTAAGGAAATGAGGTCCAAGACACTCTGGGGGCCCTTGCTGCATGGCAGAACATCTGTGGAGCTCACCGTAGGGCTCAGCTCTGAGTGCTTTGTCTACATGTGCTCATCCGGAGGCCAAGGGAAAGCATTTGGGGCTCTGGGGACTGGTGTCAAATCGCCCTCCCTGCCCAGTGCTGTAAACTGTGGAGCTGAGGATCGTGTCCTCCTGGTTTGTACCATAGCTGCAGTGCCTAGCAGATGCTGAATACAGAGCCAGTGTGCAAAAAGTGTCTATGGGACGAGTGAATGGATGAAAAACCGCCCAAAGCCCTGGGGACAAACCCCTCAATCTGACAGTATCTCCCTGGAGAGATGTGTGAGGACTGGCTTTGTCTCACAGTAACACTGGAAGAGAAATACAACAAGAAGAGTCCAAGCCTGGTAGAGAAAAGGGTGATTTCTTTTTTACAAAAAGATGCCAGTTGAGACTATTGGGACAAGAGAGAGAAAGAGAGAGAGAGAGAGAAGAGGAATGAGAGAGCAGGTTTCTGGGCAGCCAGAGAATCAACACAGCCCGCAGAGAGAATCCGTTCCGCCTGGGTTGCTAGGCAAAGGACTGTGGACAGAATCGATTGGTCTTTGGGAGTCCGCAGTGTTTATGCAGCTCGAGGCTGGAGATGGGCAGAAATTGCCTGCAGAGTTGCCTGAGGCATCTGTGGGACGTCTTCGTGGAGGTGGAGAGAAAAGACCCAGGCAGAGCTGGGCAGAAATCCCGGCTCTCAGTGTGGGCCACAGGGCAAGGCACATCCGTTGCCGTTGCCTCCGTGTGCTCCGCTGCTGTGGCTACTGTTATTGGAAGGAACACGTCTTCATCTGTAAAATGGGGCAGCGACCCCGGCACCCAACGCGGGGCGCTCACAGCACCTGGCATCTTGACACTGAGCGCTTAGTAGGCACTTTGCGGGTTTTCATTATGGCACTCCCTTCCCCAATTCCCTCCAACAGTTATTAACTACTGTGCAAACCCAGACCCTAGCTTTCAATAGTAGCTTTCACTAACTATGTGTGAAATGAATGAGTGAATGAATATATGAATGAATGAGTTGTACCTGTGCCAGGCAGCTGCTGGTCACCGCACTAAGCTGGAGCATTAAATATGCATTAAAACCAAAGGCTTGGAACTCAAAGCACCTTTCACTGAAACCCCAGGTAGGTCACTCCACTGCTGTGTCTCTCTACCCCTGATGTCCTCGTGTGGGCAAAGGGGAAGACGCTGCCACCCCTCCCAGGCTGGGCTGATAACAGATGTTTTGTAAAGTGCTTAGCCAAGTGCCCGGCACAGGGCAAATTATCAAAGGCTCAAAAATGACCATCAACTGTGCTGTGGTTATTGTCATTATGGGCTAAGAATGGGCTCTGGTGGTGGTTCAGGAAATGAAGAAAGGGCTGGGCTTCTCCGGCTATGCTATCATAGCCAGCATTCACATTTCGTGCTTATCAAGGGGCCGTTCTTCCTCACCTCTGCAGTGTCTGTGGTTGTGGAACTCCAGCAGCCCTCTGAAGTGGGGGGCTGCAGGGAGTACACCCATTTTACAGACGAGGACAGAGAGGCTTGCAAGGGAAGTGCTGTGCTCCAACCTGCAACAATCACTTAGCATAGAACAACTATGTTCTATGTTCATTCACCCGACTTGAATTGTGCTTCTACCACACCCTGGGCTTGCATCATTCCATCCTCCCAACAGCTGCTTGAGGTAGGTGCTATTACGAGCCTCATTTGTACATGAGAAACTGAGTCCAAGGCCAGCACAACCAGGTGCCCCTATTCAGTGCTTCATGGCCAGGAGGGGCTCTCCATGTGCTGTGCCAGGGCTGGAGGGCAAGGAGCAATTTCCTCTCTCACTTTCCAAGGCACCCCACTGTCAGCCTGCAGCCCTCCAGATTCCCAGACCCTGCTAGTGTCTACAGTGGTCAGAGAGAGATGCCAGATGGGCCCAGGGGCCTGAAGTGGAGACTCTGTAGTTGGCTGGGTGATGGAACCCCAGTGACTTCCACAGGTAATATCCGGAGCCTGTGAATGTGTCATCTTACAGGGCAAAAGAAGCTCTCAGATGTCATCTGAATGTTGAGACACGGATTGTTGACAATGTTAGAGGGAGGCAGGAGGTCAGAATCAGAAAAGTAGATTCTGTCAGGGTTGACACTGCCGACTCCAAAGGTGGAGGAAGGGGCCAGCAGCTGAGGAATGCAGGGACCTCTGGAAGCTGGGAATGGCAAGGAGACGGATTCTCCTCTAGAGCCTCCCCAAGGAAAGTGGACATCTTAGTCCAGGATTTCTGACTTCTAGAACTGTCAGAAAAGGAATTTGGACTGCTGTAGCCCATTCAGTTTGTGGAAATTTTTTACATTAGCAAGAGGAAAAGAATACAAACTCCATTTGCAAAACTAATGCCACGCTGTGACACCACAGGGCATGTTTTCCACTATGCTTCCAGGGCTGCTGGAGGAGCAGTAGGCGTAAGGATGCAAACTGTGGCTACCTGGGCTGAGCTGGCATCTCTGGGGCCATGATGGAGCCACCGTCCTGATTTGAGCCCTGTTTGCTGGTTTCATGGGACCAGCCAGCCGTTAGCAGCAGAAACTGCCTGCAGCCACCTTCCACCCTGTGTACTTCTGGAGTGACAAAGGCACAGCGGCTATGTGAAAAAGGAGGCAGAGAAACCAGTGGAGAACAAGGGTCTTGCCTAGAGCTGCTCAAAGCTTCCCTTTGAAGAGCCAGGAGGACGGGGAGGCTGCTGGCTGGATGGCACTCATTAGCAGTCAGCGTGTTAGGAGGGGTGGACCGTGATGAAATGAGTGGGCCCCGGGGTGAGATGAGGGAAGATGGCACATCAGGAGATGAGCCCCTGTCCCTGCAGTCTTCTCTGTCCCCCTCACCGTACCTGCTTTTCCACCTTTGCATCCACCACGAGCATTTAGCTTGCCCACTGCAAATGTCATTCTTTCTTGAGCATGCCATTGATTTCCTAGTGGGATTGGTGGTGCTTCAAACCAATTGTCTCTTTGCTCCCTGGTTAAAAAGACAGAGAACAGGCTTGGGAGCCAGGGGGACCTGCATTGTAGTCTCAGCTCTATCTTCTAGCTTTGTGGCTTGGAGCAAGCCTCTCAGCCTCACTCTGGCAGCTGCGAGCCCTCCCTGAGGGTTACTGGGGGGGATTCTGTCTCCCGGGTCATCTGGATGCAAGGGAGGTCATGTTTACCATGGTGTCCCCAGCATCCGGCTCGTGGGAAGTACCTTCTAGATGTTTGCTGAATGAAGGAGGCACAGGGGTAGGTGTGGGTCTTAGTGCAGTGCCAGGCACAGAACCAACTCCGAACCACAGTGTGGGAATGAAGAGACAGCTAAGGTTCCACCCCCTCCACCCTTCAACCTTCTCCCTCCTTCCAGCCTTCTTCTTCAAACTTCTTCACACACTAGGGAAGCTTGTTCTTGACTGCCTACATGTTGACACTTTTTGTTAGTCTTTCAAATTTGTCATCTCCATAATAATTTTTGAAAAGCATCTTTGGAAGTTGGGTCTTTGATATCCAGGAATGTCATTTAGGCATCTTTTATATTTTGTAACCTGGGGGCATTCCTTATCTTCCCTGTCACCTGGGAAGCTTGGCAAAAACAGAAAGGCACTCAGATTTGCCTCTACTCCTGTGCAGTGCTTGGCTTTGAGAACCTGTGTTGATGAATGAATGATGGATGGATGAAAAAGGGATGGATGGATGGATGGATGGATGAAGGAGTGAACATGTGTGTGATAAATGAATGAATGAATGAATGAATGGGAGATGAAGAATGAGCTCTGGTCTTTCCTGTAGCTCAGATGGTCTTGGAGAGGGTATGTTCCATGGTCGGCGTTTTCTAAAGTATATTCCGTGGATTAGCAGTTCTGCCAGACATTCATAGGTGTTATTTGAGAAAAGTTAAAAAGGGACTGGGGTTGGGGGGCAGTGCTTCCTGGGGAATAATTTGGGAAATGATGGTTTTCAACGAAGTTAAACAAGTTTCCCTCTGACAGGACTTCTCAGAGCCTCGACTATGCTAACGTGCTTTGTAAATTCCCCAAAGGAGTGTAGATTCGGTCGTTTTGTCCAACGTATAAATTATGGGGTTCATATTTCGAGGATGGGTTTGGCAGATCCGGCTGGTGGGAAAACTCTTCCTGGGGGAGGTTGTTGTGAGGAGGAGGGAACCTTCTCCTGGCAGTGGGGCGCCCGCTGGGAACAGCGCAAAGCGCTGTGCTGCCCAAGGCCAGGCCGCTGGCTCGGCCCCAGGCTGGTCGGCAGCAGGTCCTGGGAAGGACAGCCTTGACTTTGTCCTGAAGCAGGCAATCTGCTTGTCAGACACACTCGGTGTCTTGTAGGAGCGAGGACTGGTGTTGTTATTGTTGTTGTCAGTCAGCAATTCTCTGCTTTTATTCAGGGAGAACAAAAGGACACTGCCGGCTTTTATTTTTTCATCTTTCGCACCCACGGGGTCCATGCCACAGGCTATCGTTCTTCTCCAGAAAGTGCTTGTCGAGGGTTAATCCATAAGGTCACTTGAAAACGAAGCCATTATTCCCTTCTTAAAGGTTAATGTGTTTTTTCCAGGAGTGTGTGAGTGGAAATTTCAAGTATTCCACATTCTTCATCTAGCTGGGTAAAGTCCTGAGCTCCTCTGGAAAAATGAGCCTGCAGAAAGCAAGACTGGGAGCCTCCAGGAGGAGAAAGGAGGGCTGTGCCCCGTCCCCCGTCCCCAGCCAGGTATGTCACAGCCTGCAGAACGGGAATCCCAGGGGGTCTCAGGGAGCTTGCCAGCCACGCTGGCCCTCTCTGCAACCTCCTCTGCCTCCCTACTCCCGCGTCTGCGCCCTTAGTTCAAAATGGATCAGACGCTGTGTCCCAGGTCGGGCGCGGTGGCTCACACCTGTAATCCCAGCACTTTGGGAGGCCCAGGTGGGTGGATCACTTTAGGCCAGGAGTTTGAGACCAGCCTGGACAACATGGCAAAACTCCATCTCTACTAAAAATACAGAAAACTAGCCAGGCATGGTGAGCATGCCTGCAATCCCAACTGCTCTGGAGCCTGAGGGAGGAGAATCGCTTGAACCTGGGAGGCGGAGGTTGCAGGGAGCCTAGATGCACTCCAGTCCAGGCAACAGAGCAACACTCTGTCTTAAAAAAAAAAACAAAGAAGGGCTGTGTACCAACTCCACATGCCACCTCGGGTTGGGCATCTGCCCCTGGCGCAATCAACCTTGGTCAGAGGGCAGCATTTTATGTACCACCACTCTTCCATAGAGGAAAGAGGAAATGGTCCTCAGAGACAGGGGGACTGAGTCAGGCCAGGACTCCCAAACACCCGAAGTGAGTCTCCCAGTGCCCTGCCCAATCTACCAGGTATGCACATCTTAGCTGGAGCTACCTCTAGATTTTCTTCACCCCCAGCTTGGGACATTCTTTTTTGTTTCAGATAAGGAGTTAGCAAACTATGGCCCACTGGCCAAATCTGGCCTGCACCTACTTTAGTAAACAAAGTTTTATTGGCACCCAGCCATGCCCGTTCATTTACACATTGCCTATGTTGGCTTTTATGCTACAGTGACACTGACAGAGAGTTGCGACAGAGACCTTCTGGCCCACAAAGCCAGAAATATTTACTATTTGGCCTTTGCAGAAGAAGTTTGCCAATTCCCATTTTAGATGACTATTGTATAATGCTTACTTAGCTCGTGGGAGTCCTCAGTAAACATCAGGTGTGGTGATGATGATTATTACTATCATTATCCAAGAAGGTCTTTGTTCATTTAGCAAATACTTACTGAGTGCCTGTGCCTGCCAGGCCTGTGCTGAGCTCTGGGAATAAAACGATAAACAAGATGAGGTCCCTGCCCTCGCAGAGCTCTGAACACTGAGATGGTAGGGTGTGCTTTCTCCTACAAATGATGAGACACTCAGTCCCAGGTGTCTACTGCTTGGGAATGTAGGTGTGGGGCTGGTGGTGTGGATTTGGTACACACTAAAGAGTCAATGGGATCTCTGGCTCAGGAAACAGAGAGTCTGCTGTGGATGCTGCTACAGACTCGACAGAAATGCCTGGGCTCCAAAATAGCCAAGCACCTGGTACAGAGTTGCGGCGGGTAGAGGCCTGAGGGGGTGGTTACAGGGAGAGACAAGGTTGACCACCTGGCCAACGACCTGAGTAATTCGTCCCAGAAGTCTGCTTGGACAAGGAGGATTTTGCATACTGCCTTGAATGCCAACAGAAAGGAAGGGTGTCACCCCTACAGCCCAAGGGCACACCCAAGACAGACTCAAGCTGGAGGCTGTTGTTTTCACCCTGCTTCCATCAAATTTGTGTGTGGAATCGACTGCTCTTTTTCCCTTCTTCTATTTTATGGAATGTATCTGGACACATGACCACCAGAAATAAAGAGCACACTTCCCAACCAGCCTTGCAGCTAGATGTGCTCACGTGTAGCTTTGGGCCAACATGATATGAATGGAAGTGGTCTAAGCCATTTCCAAATCATGCTGTTGAAAGGGAAGAGGCAAGCCCAATCCTTGCTCCTTTATTCTTTCCCACTTGCTGGAATGCAGATGTATTGGTCAGAACTGGAGCAGCCATTTTGTATCTTGTATCGGAAGCTGTGTGCATGAGAAACTGAGGAATGAGGTAGAAGGGATCTGAGTCTCTGATGACTGCAGAGCTGCCCCACCGGCTCTGGACTGTGAACTTGGACCTTTATGGGAGAGAGAGAAATGGATTTCTGTGTTGTTTCAGCCATAATTATTTTAGGACTCCCCATCGTAGCAGCCAAACTTCTAAAATGAGACACCCCCAAGGCACTCTACATAAACATACAACCGAAGCGAAAACAGTAGGGTTGCTATGCAAGGAAAGCTCCCCAGCCTCTTCCTCCGGGAAGTTCTGGGGCTCCATTGCTAGTCTCTGTTTTCTCAGCCCAGTGTGCAGACAGCTTTTCCTGACGAGGAGCCCTTCTCCATCTCACCAGTTGCTGGCTCCCTCACCGCCGCTGAGCCTTCAATATACATTTCTGGATGAAGGAAGAATTGGAGGGAAACGAGGGTGTATGCGGCCAGCAAAGCCGATGGAGACTCCCAATCCTCAGCAGCCCCCTGACCTTTGTCTTGGCCTCCCCCACTGGTGGATGGGGGCAGCCTGCGAAGAGCCCAGGGTCAGCTGTGCCGAGGGCCGCTGGGAACAAAAGGCTGTAAGGGATTGCAGATGGGCCTGCCACGGTGTCAGAATAATAATTCATGTCCCTGGTTCATCTGGCCTCTGCTGGGCGGGGATGCTTTTCTCAGTGATCTCAGCCTTCCCCATCCCAGCCCGGTTTCCATGAAAATCACAGGAGTGCTGCCAATTAGAGGCCTGCCAGCCGAGGCCCCTCTGAATGTAATCAGCCATAATCACTTAATAGCCTTAAGTTTGGGAGGCTTCTTTTGAAGCTCAGCGTCTTCACCCCTAGTAGCCCAGCTAATCTGCAAAAGTGTCTGTCTTGCCCTTCCCATACCAATTATCTTGTCAGTCCTGCTCTCCTGCACTCGGGGACCCGTCTCAGAGGAGCTGCCTCACTGTTTAACTGACAGGCACGGGGCATACTTCAGGCTCCCCAGCTCTCATTGCAGCCAGCATCCCAGCACAGATTCCTGAGAGAAAACAAAGTGCAAAATGCAAACGGCTTGGCTTGAGCCACGTACAACCACACGCACCAAGAGCAATCAAAGAAAGGACCCACTGGGTGCCGAGGATCATTTGAGAATGAGAAGATCTATAATCAGGGAGAACATTTAATATGCAATACTTCATGCTGGATTAAGTGTACCACGCAGCTGAAAAACGAGGCTATAGCTAGAAAACAAATGTTCAGATGTCTTCACGGCTGACCTCCAAGTTTCCACCAGCTCCTAATCCCTCTGTCATAATTCAAGCTCGTTGGCCGGGAGTTGACGGCTTGGCTGGTGGAATTCCAGGATCTATCAGCGGCTCTCTAAGGCCGCCAGTGGTTCCCTCTGCGGAGCCCAGCACACTGACATGTTTCTTTCTCAGGATGGAAGCCCATGTTTCCATTTGTCTGGGCAGAAAACCACCTCTGAGCTCATCTTCCCAAGAGCTCAATCCATGCAGGAAGGGGATCGGGGAGGGGGGCTGGAGGGTCTGTCACAGGGCAAATGGTGTGAACGCCCCTACTTCGGAAAGAACATATCCTTGGGGAACCGAGGGCAGGGATCTTGTAAGTGATTTTGTCAGAACCAGCCTTTAGCCGTGGACTATCCTTCCCTCGATCTATCAGCCCACCTACTCATCTTTCCATTCTTTTCTGCAGTCACTCATTCACTCAACATTCAACAACCTATCTACGCTCACCCATGCTGCAATCTTAATAGATTATTCAGATGCATTGAAAACTTATGATACCCTAAATAAAACTTTTGGTTTTCTCCCAGCGTGGTAGGCAGCATCTAAACCGGCTCCCAGCCATGCTGGTAGTCACATCCTTTTGCAGTCCCCACCCCTCCAGCATGGGCTGGGCCTATTGACTTCCTCCCACACCAGTAGGAGATGGTGAAAGTGATGGGAGGCCAGTCCTGAGATTAGGTTGCAGCAAACTCGGACTTCCATTTTGCTCCTTCTCTGGCTCTTCTCATATACTCACTCTGACGAAGCCAGAGAGGCCCATGTGGCAAGGAGCCGCTATCTCTGGCCACCAGCCAGCGAGGCCCTGAGGCCCTCAGTCCAACAGCTCCTAGGGGCGATCCATCTCTCTATCCATCTCTCTCTTTCTTTCTCTCTCTCTTCCTTTATTCTCATCTCTCCATCTCTTTGTGTATCTCTATATCTATCTATCTGCGTATCTTCTATCAATCTGTCATCTATCGGCCTGCTTATCTATCTATATCATGTATCTGTCTGCCTATCTATCTGCCTATCTATATGACTGCCTATTTATCTACTAATATCTATTCATCTATCTATATATCATCTATCTGTCTGCCTATCTATCTGCCTGTGTATCTATATGCCTGCCTATCTATTAATATCTATCTGCCTGCCTATCTATCTGCCTATCTATCATCTATTTATCTATCTGCCTGCTTCTCTATCATTCTATCTGCCTGTCTAGCTACCTATCCATCTATCTGCCTGCCTATTTATCTATCAATATCTATCTGCCTGCCTATTTATCTATTAATATCTATCTATCTATCTATCTATCTATCTATCTATCTATCTACCTACCTATCTGCCTATCTAGCTGCCTATCGGCCTGCCTATTTATCTGTTAATATCTATCTATCTAATCTATCAGCTATTATCTATCTATCTGCCTATCTGCCTGCCTGTCTGCTTATCTATATATCTATCTGTCTGTCTGTCTGTCCGTCCGTCCGTCCGTCCATCCATCCATCCATTCATCCATCTATCTACCTGCCTATTTGCCTATTTATCTGGCCTTCTGTGTGTCTCAGCTTGTGGCTGCATTGCTCCAATCCCTGTCTTCATCTTCACCTGGCCTTCTGTGTGTCTTCCCCTTCTCTGACTCTTTTAAGGACACTTATCACTGGGTAATCCAGGATGATCTCATATCAGTCTCCTTAATCATGTCTCAAAAACCCTTTTTCCAAATAAAGTCCTATTCAGCAGTTTCTGAGACATGTCTTTTGGGGGCCACCATTCAATCCACTGTACTTCCTCTCCACTGTATTTAACCCTCGGGCCGCCCACAATTCAAACTACACCTGGGAGTACCTAGTAAGCATCCGTTGAATGAACCCATCCATTAGTTCAGTGGTTCTCAGCTTGCATCAGAACATCCTGGAGGGCTTCTAAAACCACAGATTAGGGCCAGACATGATGGCTCACACCTCCAACCCCAGCACTTTGGAAGGCCAAGGCAGGAGGATCACTTGAGCCTAGGAGTTTGAGGTCAGCCTGGGCAACATAGTGAGACCCCATCTCTAAAAACAAATAATAATAAATTAAAAATAAAAATAAAAACACATATTGCTGTGTGGACCTCCCCACTGAGATTCTGACCCAGCAGGTCTGGGGTGAGGCCTGAGAACATGTATTGCTAAAGGGTTTTCAGGAGGAACTGCTACTGCTGCTAGGGGACCACCTTTGGAGCGCCCCTGCTTTAGATCACCTAGTTTTCCAGTCACCCATCAGAGGACCTGAGTCGTGATCAGATTTAATTTCCCCCGCAAAGAGCAGGTAAGCCCCATGCATCTCTGGGTGTCCCTGGTTCTTCTTTTCCAAGGAGACAAAATAATCAGATGACCTAATTCTTCACCCAAAGCCTTGGTATCTCACACCCTCCCTGGGGGTCACGGCAGTTAACAGCTGTCTGGCAGAACTGCAGGGTAAAGTCGCAGCCAGCACCCGGTGGACAGCCCACTGCTGGGTGTGGAGGTAGCATCTTCCTGGATTCTCTCAGGTTGTACCTTGGAGGCCACACCTGAGGTTTGTTACAGAGACCAAGGGCTGGTCCAAGTCTACCCCCCAAAATAAAATTTCTGGTTTTGGGGGCACATGTTCCACAGAGGAGAAAAATACAGGAAGAGAATACCTTGAAAATAATACCATCGAGACAGATTTTTAGCCAGGAAGATATGTGGCCCATTAGGGACCTCTCTGAGTGCAGCAGCCTTGCCTGGGCCTTTGATTAGTGATTCAATCTTCAGCCCAACAGGGCCTGGGTGTCTTTTTTATTTTTTAATTCTTTCTTTTTTTTTTTTTTTTTTAAAAAAAAAGCTTCACTGAGATATAATTCATAACTTACACAATTTACCCACTTAAGGGTATAGTTCAATGGTTTTTAATATATTTACAGATCTATGCGCCTGTCATCACAGTCAATTTTAACAGACTTTCACTTCAAAAGGAAACCATACAACATTTAACTATCACACCTCTATCTTCATGCCCCACACCCAGCCCTAAGTAGCCACTAATCTACTTTTTGTCTCTATAGAGTTCCATGTTCTGGACTTTGATATACATGGAATCATGCAACATTTGCCTTTTGTGACTGGCTTCTTTTATTTAGCAGAGTATTTTTGAAGTTCGTGTTGTAGCAGGTATCAGTACATTATTCCTTTTTATGGCTGAATAATTAATATCCCATTGTCTGCTATACTACGTTTTGTTTATCCATCCATGCGTTGATGGAAATTTGGGTTGTTTTCAGCTATGATAAGTAATGATGCTATAAACACTCATATGCAAGTTTCTGCTTGGACTTATGTTTTCCTTTCTCTTGGGTATATACCTAAGATTGGAATTTCTAGGTCATGTGGTAGCTCTATGTTTAATCATTTGAGAAACTGCTAGACTGTTTTCCAAAGCAGCTGCACCATTTTCAATTCCTACCAGCAGCGCATGAGGCTCTAATTCATCCGTATCCTCTGAGAGCTGACGCCTGTTGCCATTGGACTTTCTGATTCTAGCCATCCTAGTGGGTGTGACACGGTGTCTCATCTTAGTTTTGATTTGCATTTCCCTAAACAATGGTGAGCATCTTTTCCTATGCTTATTGACCATTTATAGATCTTCCTTGGAGATATGTCTATTCAGATCCTCTGCTTCTTTTAAAATTGGATTGCCTTTTTTATTATTGGGTTATATGAGTTATTCATAACTCTTTTATCAAACATATCATTTGCAAATAGTTCCTCCCATTCACTGTGTTGTCTTTTCAATTTCTTGATAGGGTCCTTTGGAGCACAAAAACTTTTAGTGTGTTTTGTTTTGTTTTGTTTTTTGAGACAGAGTCTCGCTGTGTCGCTCAGCCTGGAGTGCAGTGGCCGGATCTCAGCTCACTGCAAGCTCCACCTCCCGGGTTCACGCCATTCTCCTGCCTCAGCCTCCTGAGTAGCTGGGACTACAGGCGCCCACCACCTCGCCCGGCTAGTTTTTTTTTTTGTATTTTTTAGTAGAGACGGGGTTTCACCGGGTTAGCCAGGATGGTCTCGATCTCCTGACCTCGTGATCTGCCCGTCTCGGCCTCCCAAAGTGCTGGGATTACAGGCTTGAGCCACTGTGCCCAGCCAAACTTTTAGTTTTGAAGAAGTCCAGTTTATCTATTTTTTATTTTATTGCTTATGCTTTTGATGTAGTATCTAAGAATCCTTTGCCAAACCCAGGTTATGAAGAATTCCGCCTGTGTTTTCTCCTAAGAGTTTTATAGTTGTAGCTCCTACATTTAGCTCTTTGATCTATTTTGAATCAACTTCCTGTATGGCATGAGGTAGGAGCTTCTATTTCATTCTTCTGCATGTGGATGTCCAGTCATTGCATTACCATTTGCTGAAGAGACTATTCTTTTTCCCCACTGGATTGTCTTGACACTCTTGTCAAATGACAGATTTTTTTAAAGGTCGAGTTTATGGAGGTATAATTTATCCAGATTAAAGTTCACCCTTTTTAGGTGCATAGTTTCAGGAATTGTGACAAACACTTACAATCTTGTGACCACTGCCGCAGTCAAGATATAGAACAGTGGCATCACTCCAGAAAGCGTCCTCTGCTTCTTTGGAGTCAAGCTGCCCCCAAAATCCCTTAGCCCTTGGCCCCCAGAAACCACTGGTCTGTTTTCTCTCCTCATAATTTTGCCTTTTCCAGCCTAGCATGTGTTGGATCATATGGGGCTGGAATCACATAGCACTTGGCCTTTTGAGTCTGGCTTCTGTCACTCAGCGGAATGCACCTGATATCCATCTGCATGGTGCCTGTATCAGTAGTTTTAATAATGAGTGGTGTTCATTGCAAGGATATATCACAATTTGTTGAGGGACATTTTGTTGTTTCCAGACTGGACAACTACAAATAAAACCATTATAAACATTCACGTGCAAGTTTTTGCAAACGTGAATTTTCATTTTTCTTGTGTGAGTACCTGTAAGCGGGATTGCCAGGTCATAAAATCAATATATGGTTAACTTTATAGGAAGCTGCCAAACTGCTTTCCAAAGCAGCTGCACCGTTTCACATTTGTACCAGTAATAAATGGGAGGCCTGGTTGCTCTATATCCTCGTCAGCACTAGCTATTTTCAGATTTAAATTATTTTTTCTATTCTAATAAGTGTGTAGATGTATCTCTGTATGGTTTTAATTTAAGTTTCTTAAATGAGTAATGATGTTTAGCATGTGTTTATTGTCGATTCATATATCTTTTGTGAAATGCTGGTTCCAATCTTTTGCCCATTTTCTTAAGTTGTTTTTCTGATTCCTGTGCTGAGAGAGCTCCTCATATATTCTGAATATATGTGTTATTAGATGTGTGCCTGGCAATCATTTTTTTCCAATTGTGCATTGTTTATAAGGTATCTACTACTGCATAACAAATTGCTCCCAAACTTGGGTAATTAAAATGATATACATTTATTATCTCACACAGTTTCTGTGGACCATGAATTCAGAAGCAGTTCAGCTGGGTGGTCCTGGCTTGGGGTCTCTCATGAGTTTGCAGTTAAGGTACCAGCCAGGGCTGCAGTCATCTGAGGGCTTGACTAGGTCCAGAGGATCTGCCTTCAAAGTGGCTCATTCATGTGGTGCTGGTCACTGGCAGGAGGCTTCTGCTCCTTTCCACATGGGCCTCTCCAGAGCGCTGCTTGGGCGTCCTTACAACATGGCTGCTGGCTTTCCCTTGAGTGAGCACCTCAGAGAAAGTCAGGCCTAGCCTCAAAGTCTCACATGGTCATTTCTACAAAAACCTGTTTAGGTTAACACAGGTTAGCCCCATTCAATCTAGGAGGACATTGCACAAGGGCATGGATGAACAACAAGATGTGAGAATATTTGGAGACCCTCTTGGTAACTGGAAACCGTGTTTATATTTTCATTTTTTCAACAGTGTTTTTCAAAGAGCCTTCTGAGTGAATTTGATTCTCCCTTCTCAGCCTCAGTTTCCTTACCTTGAAATAGGGATGATGATCCCATCTTCAGGCGGGAATATTTTTCAAAGCACTTTGTGGACCACACACTCCCTCATCCCCCTTCTCCTTCCAGGTTGTCATCAGCTCCTTGAAACTATACTCCAGCTTCTCCCAGACTCTAAGACATCCATTTTCTCATGAATTCATTTACTGAAAACATTCCTGGAGCCTGAGCTGTTCCAGATGCTAAATGCTGGTGATTCCATAGCAGACAAAAGAAAATTCCTGCCTTCATGGGGCTTCTTGTGAGGACAATGGCACTGGGCCAACACAAAAATGAGAGTTGATCAAAGCAGCACCATAGCTCGGACAGCATCCATGGAGCACTGGGAGCTGGGTTTCATGTAATCCCATGACAATCCTACAGTGAAGCAATGATCAGTTCCTTTTTATGGATTTTATAAATGTCCAGAAAGATGAAGTGATGTGCCAGGGTCATAGAATTAGTCCAGGGACTGGGACTCTGCACTGTCTGCCTCTAGAACCTGGGGGAAGAGAGTCAACTCCTACAATTCCTAAGCACCAGTGAGAGGGTTTTGGATGAGGTGGGGTGGGTACTGGATTGAAGAGGAGAGAGGATCAGCTCATGAGCTCTGGCATTGCTCCAGAAAAGCCCCTCGGGACCTCCATGGCCTCCTCCACCCACATGCACACAAGTCCCAGCAGAGCCACTGACCCCTTGGCTCCTGGTTGGGGATGAGCCAAGTTTCACAAGCAATTACATTTCATGCAAGATTAAACTGCAGAGAGACACTTAATTCGATTCTTTCCAAACCTTAGGTTTCTTTGAAATGAAACAGCCCCAGGGCTGTGAGCGTTATGCCTATGTATGTATTCCACTGCCCAGAAACGCTGCTCTCCAAGGCTGGAGTGAAAACAGAGCTGACTGCTGCTCCATGCCCTGCGAAGGCATCTGGACTGGCTCCGGTGCAGCCCCCAGCCCCGCTACTCCCCAGCTCTGCCCAGCCATCTGGCCAACGCGGGCGGGAAGCGGTCCCAGTGGGGCAGGGTGAGCCACTTCCCGCTCGGCAGATGCCAGGTGTTGGAGTCTGAGCCCAGATGGCCCTGGTCTACCAGGAAGGCCTGCCTGGGGCAGGAGCTCCCCCCGGGGGTCCAACCAGCCTGTGGGCCTCCTCCACCAGCCTGCCCTCTCTGGGCCTCAGTCTTCCCACCTGTGAAAGCCGGCAGGGAGCCTGGGAGGTGCAGCTGGAATGTGAGTTTCCTGAGGGGAGGGGCCTCACCTGTGTTTCTCATGCTGGAGCCATGAACTTGGAATAGGGTCAGTGTGCAGTGGACTCACAAGGACCTGCTCAATTTGGGCTCCTAAAGGGCATGAGTCCATGGGAGAGCTCTTGTTCTTCAGGCATCTGTGCTACCTGGAAAAAGAGTGGCCAGAATAAATACAGGACACTCAGTTAAATTCTAATTGCAGGTAAATAATGAGTAATCCCCTAATGTAAGTATATCCCAGGAAATATTTGGAACATACTAATGCTAAAAAGTTATTCGTTGTTCACTCGGAATTCAAATTTAACTGGGTGTCCTGTGTTTTCATTTGCTAACTCCCTACCTGGGGAAGGTATCGGCTGCCCAGAGACTCAGGGTCAGTGGAGGTGAGGTGAGGCCCAGGAATGTGCATTTTTATCTCGTTTCCTGGACATCCTGATGCTCAGGGTCCTCCATCTACACTTGGAGACACATGCAGTGTCTCCTTGGGGCCAAGCTCAGGAGTTGAGGATGAATGGAGAAGTAGGTCTTCCCTTCGTCTCCCCAGTTAACACAATACGTTGCCCGCCCTCCCTGTCAGGGCCAGGATGGGTGGCACGGTGGGGCTGCTCAGAGACACAATTTAAAGCCGTGGGGCACAGAGTCAGGCACTCCTGGGTTCACATCCCATCTTCTCTACTCAGATTTGACCAAGTCCCTGAGCCTCCCTGACCTTCAGTTTCGTGTAGAGAGATGGAAACAGGAGCACTTCCCAGGCTGCCACAAGGCTGGATGGAGGCCACAGCTGGGGAGCGCTGAGCACAGTGCTTCCGTAATCATGATGAACCCTGGAAAGACAGTGACAACAGCAGCCCTTGCTGCGACACGTGGAGCATCCCTGTGTCTGGCGCTGTGGCAAACACTGCATTCGCTCAGTGAGCTCTCTGCTTGCCTATGCTTGGAGTCCTCATCCTGACCAGGCTCACTCTGGCTTCCCTCGGCCCCTAGCATGGGGTGCTCAGGCCACACGGCAATTACAGCATTCTTGCTGACGAAAGCTGCCTGCTTACCAGGGTGGGCTGAGCACGTGGGCCTGACCCAAGGCACTCTGCAGACCTGGGATGAAACCTGTCAGTGGCAGGGAAGAGAGAGGTTTCCCTATCCCGCCACCCACCTCCCTGCCACATCCTGCTTCCGGGCTCATATCCCAGGCCCAGAGGACACAGGGATATCACCAGGTGGCAGAACAAAGGCCAAAGGGAAAAACAAGATCCCAAGCCTGCAGCGGACACCCACACTCTCCACCCTTCACCTCCCACATCTCTCCATCCCCGCCCCACATTTGAGCCAAACAAGGGCTTCCAAGGATGTTAAAGGACAACCCTCAACTAGCTGGCAGCACGTTTGGCGTGCTCGTGTCACATGAAAATAAACGGGTCTGAGCGGGGACATGGGCCACGGTGGAAGGAGCAAGAGACAGAGCATTGTGGGCACCACATGCGAATTCCAAGCCCTCAGTTCTGTCCTGTCTCCCTTCACTCTGGCCTGGTCTATGATCACCCCTCCTGCCACGGGCTATGGGAGCTCCCATGCAGCGGGGAGAGGGTCCTTACCAGGAGGATAGGGGAAGGGTTCATGAGGAGCCCAGAAGAGGAGGAGGGGGTCAGGGGACAAGGATTTGTGGACATTTAGCCAACACCATCGGAAAGAGAGGTGCTAAGTCTCAGGCCATGATTCTGGTGGGTTCTGTTGTGAATCAGTTCTTTCGTCAGACTCCTTTAGGGCCTGGTAGATTGTCACTTAATGTTTCCATCTCCTGGGTGGTAGTTCTCTGACTCCTGCTCTCATTTCAGCCTTTTGAAGGCCTGTTGACACCCCAGAGTCCTTCACAACTACAAGTACAACCCTGGAGTCCTTCACAGCTACAAGTACAAGTCATGGGGAGCAGAACCAAAGATTCCAATCTGATGGAGAGTCACATTTGCCCTTTCAAACAGTTAAGCAGGCAGCAGGTGTAGGTTTGTGGCCTGCCTAAGCTGGAGGACTGACTTCAGCGTTACCCAGGACAGGTGGACTCGGGTGGGGCCCCTTCACCACCGCTGAGCCATGCAGCCTGGGACAAGCCCTGAACCTCTCTGAACTTCAGGCTCGTCACAAAACAGGCATCATCGTCCTCACCTGTGGAGTTGTCGCGGAATGAATGAGCTCGTCTGGGCGGAGCGTGCAGTCCCAACAGGATGGAATTTGCTTCCCAAGGGGGAAAAACATATTTTATTCTTTACGTTTAAAGCATGGATACATGAACAGTACTTAAACAGATACCCAGTGTACCTGTGGCATTAAAATGTCCCCAGAGAGAGCTATTAGGAAAAAATGCCTTAAAAGGCTCCTTGCAGGGATCAAGAATGGCAAAAGCTTACAAAGATGGTTCCTGGAACATAGCAGGTGTCCAACAAATTTCAGCTGCTTTGCTGTTATGATTACGCACAGCAGGTGTCGCAGAGGAAGGATTGGTTATGAGCTTGGGTTTGGGAGCCATACTGTTGGAGGTCCCTTCCTGGCTCTGCCACTTGCCAGCTATGTGACCTTGGGCAAGTTGCTTGACTATTCTGTGCCTCCGTTTCTCTCATCTGGAAGCAGAGCTGATCAGAGCACCTGTCTCATGCAGCTTTGTGTAGATTAGATGGGTTGATTTGTGTAGGATGTGTAGTTCAGTGCCTGGCACACAGTAAGCACTCAATAAATGCTTTGAGTGCTTGCTTGATTATCAAAAGCTATGATTATTATTGATTAAGAATGTTAATTATTACATGCACAGGACCCTGGGAGTCAATGATGCTAATTGGGGGGAAACTGTAAAGAATGGTAAGGTTCAAGGTTGACCCCTAACTGCTTCTCCTGGACATCTGGTCTGGTTCTAGCCTCAACCACTAAGGGCTGTCCTGGGCTCCAGAGGAGGGGCCAAGTGGCAGCCTAGGGCAGGAGCACCAACCAAGCATGTGAAGCACTTTGCACAGTGGCAGGGCGCTCAGGTCTCCGTGGAACACCCCTGTCTGAGCACTGGCTTCAGAGCAATGTGTCCTCCATGCATAACCCAGCTCCACGTGCAGGGAGCCTGGGCCACTGCAGCCAGCTGCTCCCTTGCCCTCTCCATGCCTGACCTGGCTGAGGTGGAGAGGGAGGAGTCTGTCCCCTTCCCACGACTTCCCTGACAGACGGTGAGCCCCTCACTTTCCTGGTCCAGACCCACAGTGCAGACTCACTCTCCTGGAATCCCACGGAGACCTTACAAGGCCCCATATGGTCCACACTGTCTGCCTCTCCCCCGTCGTCAGCCCACTGGCCACCCGGTGTTCCAGAACACAGCAAGCCTGTCCCACCTCAGGACCTTTGCACAGGCCATTCCACTGCCTGGAACTCTCTCCCCATGGCTGGGGCCTTCTCAACCTCCAAGTCCCCCAGTCGACCGTCCCCTCCCCTGACAGGTCTTCCCAGATGACCCAGGCTGAAGTGGACGTCCCACGCCCTCCCCTCCCCAGGTCTTCTCATCATCATATCCCTGTTTCATTTTTGTGTCGCTCTAATCACCAACAACCATTCTCTGTGTGTGTGTGTTTCTTGTCCTTCTCCCTGTGAAACATGACAAGCTCTGTGGGCTGGGGGCTTTGTCTTGCCTGCTTCCTGCCCGCCACCTCCCAGTCTGGGGCCCCGCCAGCCCTCAGTACCTGCTTGTTGTGGGGATGAAGCCCACCGACACCTTGGCTGCCTTCGTCATTAGCTGTGGTTGCCATCCCATTTTATAGCTGTAGACACTGACAGCAGAGATTCCTTTTGTGTCAATATCTCAGGGAAGCTTCTGGAACCCCCACCCAGGACCCAGGGAAAGGACTCTGCCTGGGAGGTTTCAGAGGGCACAGGAATGCAACGCTGCCCAGGCCCTGGCACTTACATTTCTCTGCCAGAGCATTTTCCTAAAATTTGTCTGTTGCCTCTGGATGTGTAAGCAGGGTGACTAAGGAACTCAGGATTCGATTAGGCAGCAAGATCCAGATAAACAGGACAGGTGGCACTAATCAGAGCTGACGACTAGACAAGGCCTGGGAGGCCCTCGGGCTCCGTGAGCTCAGAGCACCTCTGTGGAAACTTCCTTCTGCCTGGGCCCCAGAGAGGATGGCCAGAGCAGCAGCCTGCCCGGCTGGGACATGGCTGGACGGGGCACAGGCCCAGAGACCATGTGGCATGCACCCTGCCACTGAGCCCCCAGGCAGAGGTGCCAGGGGAGGGAAGTGGGGCTGCACAGGGTTTCTTGGCTGTCTCCAGCCAGTGGGGGACACTGAGCTCGAACTGGGCAGGTGACGACTTCTCTGGGCCTCAGGTTCCCCCTCTCTAGAGGAGATGAGTACAGGCCTGGGCTCCTGGCCCTGAGGTCCTAGGAAATGCTCTGTGCTGCAGACAGGCCATGAGGCCAGGACTGGCTCTGGCCCAGCCTGGTGTCTCCCAGGGCGTGGAGGCAACACGCATTCCCTTCCAGAGAGCTGGAGCCTGGAGCAGGACTCTCGCCAACAGCCCCCAGTCAGAACCTGCGGGCCTCCCTCAGGTCCCACCTGGAGCCACCTGCCTGCCATGCCTTCCTGGCTTCACGTCCCCCTGGTAAAACAGTCACTGTGCCAGCCTTGGGCCAGGCGCTGACCTAAGTGTGTGTTTATAAAGCAGTAGCTTCCTTTTTGCCTTCCAACAACCCGCAAGCCAGGAACTGTCACTGGCTCTTGTGTCACGAATGTGGTTTGGGGAACACCTACAAGGTCTCGTGGTTAGAAAGGGCAGAGCTGGATTTCGGACCCATGCTGGCTTGAGAGGAAGCCTCTCTCCCTCCCTCCTCTCTCCCTCCCTCCTTTCCCCTCTTTCCTCCCTCCCTCTCTCTTTCTCACTTTCCCTCCCTCTCTCTTTCTCCCTTTCCCTCCCTCTCTCTTTTCCAGTGACTAGAGCCTTCACTGATCAGCTAACAGTTTTTGGCTAGCTCCCCAGGGTCTGCTCCTCAATCCTAAATGGGACAGAAGTCTCGGCCACCAAGTGTGCCTGTGTGCCCTGCCGGGTTGAGGGGCAGAGGGTGCCACTGTGGTCCCCCTGGGCCTGGCGGAAAGCACACCCCGGCTGGGTTCTCAAATCCGTAAGGTCACAATCAACAAGTGAAGGCACCCTGAGGACCCAAGGACAGACAGGTCCAGGAGGCGGCTGCCGGAGGGGCTGTCTGGGGCCCCCTCAGGCCCGCAGGGGCCAGGGCCTGTTGACTCTGGCATCCTGTGAATAGACTCTTGCAAAGCCGCCACGTTCTCTGCTTCCTTGGGGAGGCACCTTGTCTTTTTAAGCCATTCTGTTGTGTCGATAATGCCTATTCTTTCCATGGGGCCATCTGCCAAGGTCAATGTTTGTGTTGTTTTAAAAACTTACATTATATCACTGTGGGAACTTGAGTGTACAGAAACCTTATTTTCTTTTTCCTTTTAAGGAGGGGACTGGGTGGGAGGTGGAGGTAGAAAAGATTTCTCACTTTTCCTCTATTGCTTTAACATAAGACACCATTTGGATGGCATTGGCTTCCCGAAGCTGCAGATATTTGAAGCTGTATTCACAGCGTGTGGTGCTTGCTTCTCCCTCCCCACCCTCTGAGGACACAGCCACTGGCCATTCCCTAGAAAAAAATAAAAGGAAAAAGGAAGAGAGGGACAGAGGGAAGAAGAGGTGGGAGCTTCCCGGAGCACAGACCCTGATTAATGTTCCAGGGAGAAAGGTTAGAGATACGTAGTCAGGAAAGAAAATGGGGAAAAGGCCAGGTGTGGTGGCTTATGCCTGTAATCCCAGCACTTTGGGAGGCCAAGGCGGGAGGATCACTTGAGCCCAGGAGTTTGAGACCAGCCTGGGCAACATAGTGAGACCCTGTCTGTACAAAAAATACAAAAATTCTCCAGGTATGGTGGCAGATGCCTGTGGTTCTAGCTACTTGGGAGGCTAAGGTGAAAAGATTGCTTGAGCCCAGGAGATTGGGGCTGCAGCTAGCTGAGACTGTGCCACTGCATTCCAGCCTGGGCTACAGATCAACATCCTGCCAAAAAAAAAAAAAGAAAAGGAAAAAAAAAAGGTGGTGGGGGGAACCATCTTGGAATGAAATTCACTCGATGTTAGTCTGAGCCTGTCTGTTTCTGCAGAAGGGACAGAGGGGTGATTTTAACTGGGAAGGACAAAATTAAATAAGGCCCGGACTTCAGGTACTCAGGAGCCTGATGGACTTGTCCCCTGGCACAGTGGCTGCCGCTGCCACCTCATGCCAATTGCATGGCCGGCCACCACCATCAGGGTCCCTAGATTAGATGCCAGGCCCCTGGGCCTGCTTTAGTATTGGGCAAACCAGGAAGCAGGCTGCCAGCAGCCCACAGACCTGAGATACCAGGAATTTGTTTTTCCAAAAATGCCCTGATGAGGCCGGTGGAAAGTCCTGACACCAGCCCTGGTTCTCCTGGGACACAGTGGCCCAAGGCTGTGCCAGGCCCCGCCCCAGGAGAGGTCGATGGCAGGAGGCTTTGCATGGGGATCAGACGTGAAGCCAGGCAGCAGCAGCAGACAATGGGTCCTGAGGCTGGGCCCAGACCTTTCAGGCCCCATCAGCCACCTCCTCCAGTGAGGACTCTTTGATTAACACTCACTGGGCCCTTCTGGCTTTGACTGGCATGAGAGGAAACCTTCCTTCCCCACTGCCTCCTGTCCTTCCACAATTCTTCCTGGAGCACTGGATGCTGAGGGCCCAAAGGCCCCGACACACAAGTCCCTCAGAGCTTGCAGTCTAGTGGGGAGGCAGACGAGGAATCAGGCTCTCCCAGCAGCCCTGAGGTAGGGAAGAAAGGACAGAGTGTCTTGGGGGCAAAGAACAGGGCTGGGGGTCAACAGGGCCCTTCCGGGGCTAGAAAAAAGATGAGCAGGAGTGAGCTAGGCAAAAATAAGGGTGCGGTGCTTTAGCGCAGGCAAAGAACAGGATTGGAGGGTGCCTGTCTCCTTGGGGGGATGAGAGGAGGGAGCTGCAGCCTCAGAGTGGGGTGGGAGATGCTGCTGGCAGCGGACAAGAGGCTGCTCGGGTGCCGCCCCAACATGACAGGGGTCTCAGAGAGATCTGATTTCAGCAGCCCAACCCACGCACATCTGCCTATGCATCCGCACTGGAGCAGGCAGGGGCCTGGCCTGGGAGAGGGGCTCCAGCAGCAGCAGTAGCCCCGGCAGCCTGTGCACGGAGCCTCCCTGGGGAGGCTGTTTGCCCTTTCTTCACAGAGTCACCAGCAAGGCTGCTTGCCCTTTCTTCACAGAGTGACCCACCCGACTGCTCAGGGCCGCACCAGGGGCTCCATGTGCTCCACCTCTAGCAGATGAGGCTACACAGGCGGCTCACTGCCTCACCCGTGCGTCCCTGGGTGCTCCAATGGCACCGAAGGCAGTAGGGATGCTCTGCCACTCTGGGGTCATATGCAACATGCAGCCCTGCAGCCCTTCATCCTCCTCCTCCCTGGAGGCTCCATCAGAAGTGGGCACACGCACCTCGCTCCCAAGGTGAGGAAGCTGAAGCACAGGAGCGCAAGGGGCACCCCTAAAGCCACCAAGCTCCTAAGCAGTACACCTGGGACCTGAGCCCATGTGGTTTGGGATTTCCGTTGGAGGACAACTTCCCTGAGTCTCTGCCACTAGCTCACTGTGTGCCTTGGGGCAGGTGACTTCAGCTCTCTGAGCCTCACCATCCTTGTCTGTCAAATAAGGCTAATGGCAGTGCCCCCCCTGTAGAGTCGCAGTGGGGAGTAGGGGGTGATTGGTATACATAAGGCATTGGCAACTGTGCCTGGCGCAGGTGAGCCCCTACCTCGTCCTTGCGTCTCCCCTCCGGCCCCAGGATCCTCTTCACTGTGTGCCTAGATCCAAGTTGCCTGGCACCAGGTCCTTGCGTGAGCTCATGTTTGTTTGGAAATGAGAGACACAGACCATGTGGTTGTGTGGGCCACCTCAGCAATATATGTGTCAATCAACAATGTGCTGCCAATCACGGGAGTGTCCTCCGGGTGCAAGGCGAAGCCATTTTGCTTGCCTTTGTTCACTGTGACCTCACAACAGCCATCCTCATTTCACCAATGAAGAAACAGGTTTTAGTGGCCCAGCCATTTACCCAGCATCTCACGGCCTTTGTGCAAGGGTCCCACAGTCAAGCTGATCCCAGAGTGTACCTCCCTCCCCACTATCACCACCCATAGCACCACAGCAGACCATGGTGTGCTTTCCTGGTCATCATGGACACTGTGTGTGTTTCCACCAGGCCTGTGGACTCTGAGAACGCAGGCAGCGTGAACCCACCCCTGGGATCCCCTCTGTCTGCAGGGTGCAAACAGTTCCTGTGCCCCACAGGCCAGGGCTGCGCTGCTTCGAGGGAAGTACAGGAAACAGTAGCCAAGACAGCTGTCCACACGCTCTTCCTCTCCTTAATGCATTTCCTCTGAACAAGAGCAGAGAGGCAGGTGGGCAGGGAGAGCTCAGGTTGGTGCCTGGGCCCAACTGTGATGCTGTTTTTAGAGGAATGGGTGTGAAATGCTTTCCATGCAAAAGGAAGGGAGAAAGAGGGAGTGACCAGGGGAGAGGCAGAAGCCGCTGGCTGAGTATAGGACACCCCAGCTCAGAGCTGGAGGCAGCATGGCACCAGCATGGTTGGCACTTCTGGGGCTGCAGAGGCAGGGCAGGGGCCCACGGAATGCTGGCTCTTAGAGATCTGGCAAGGAAAGTGGGGTGGAGGCAGATCAAGGGGCTGTGTTTGGGTTCAGGGGCCCTAACCCATCAAACGATGCAGGTGATGGCTTCCTTGGAGATCCTGGGTGAGCTGGGACCAGGAACATAGCTCAGGTGTCCTTGTAGGACCGAGGCTGGCACACAGCAGGGTCACCACAGCCATGGGCAAAAAAATGTCTGTGCCTTGTGCTGGAATTTTTGCCATACTCTGAGCTGGTATGCTGTCAGATGTGGGGGTCTGCTCCCCAAACCCTGCTTTGCTTCTCCTCTCCCGAGGTCATTTGGCCAACAGTGATGGAGCAACCTGGCCTCTCTCGTTGCTGGTGTTCTTTGGAAGGTTTGAGGAACTGAGAGGTGTGGGCCAGCTGTGCAGATCAGTGTGACAGGGAAGACCCTATCTTGTCCCCCTCCAGTCCCTAGGCATGTCAGGAAGCACTCCCTGAATAGGTGCCATGTAAGTGGACCGAGGGTTTGCTCTCTGCCCAGCTGGGAGCCAAGTCCTCCCTGTACAGTATCTCATTTCATCTCCCACGACCACCTCGAGACAGATCTCGTGGCTGTGCCATGAAGGACTCAGGGCTCAGAGAGGAGCATTGAGGTCATGAGACAAGGAAGTGGCTGAGTCCAAACCTGAACCCACAGCCCTTGTTTCTAACAGCTGCATTGAGATCTAATTCATAGACCACGCAATTCACCCATTTTGATGGCTTTTGGTACATTTACAGAGCTGTGTAACCATAACCAGACTAAATTTTAGAGCATTCACCCCCAAAAGAAAGCCCACTGCGTTAGCAGTCACCCCATTCTGCTTCAGCCCTCCTCTCCAGCTCGAAGCCAACACAAATCTATTTTCTGTCCCTATGGACTTCCCTATTCTGGACATTTCATGGAAATGGATTTATACAATATGTGCTCCTTTGTGTCTGGCTTCTTTCATTTAGCATAACATTTCTGGGGTTCCTCCAAGCTGTGGCCTGGATCAGTGCTTCCCTCCTTTTTGTGGCTGAATGATACCCTGCTGTCTAGATGAACCATGTTAGCTGATGCGATGCATTATCAGTTGACACACTTGGACCGTTTCCACATTTCGGCTATGACGAATACTGCTGCTATGAACATTATGTGCAAGTTTCTGTGTGAACCTATGTTTCCATTTCTCCTGGGAATGCACCTAGAATTGGAATAGTGTGTCATGTGGTAGCTCTGTGTTTAACTTCTTAAGGAGCTGCCAGATCTTTTTCCAAAGCAGCTGTACCTTTTATGTTGCCATCAGCAGTGAATGAAGGTTCCAATTGCTCTGTCTCCTTGTCGACACTTGTTATAGTCTGTCTTTTTTATTTCAGCCATCCTAGTGGGTATGACGTGGTCTCTTGTGGTTTTGATTTGTGTTTATCTGTTACTTTTACCATATTGCTTTCCCTACATCAGCTGTGCTTCTCTCAAGGTGGCAAGAGTGCCCCACTGGGTGGGACTTTCAATGTTTGGATTTGAAGTTTAGGTGTATCAGATCATATACCCTCTTTTCTCATCAACAGTCACTCAACACTTACACTCATAAGTACCTACAGAGTATCTGTTCCTTCCTGGGGAGGTGAGGGTTGAAGGTGAGAGCCAGGAGAGGTCCTCACCCTCACAGAACACACAGAAGCCAACACTGACACAGGGCACGTACTGGAAGAGGTGGAAACACGCCATGGAGTCAGTGTCCTTTTAGGAGGGCTCTGAAGGACAAAAAGAATTGTGTAGAAAGACAGGGAAGGATAAGAGGTTCAGCATGTTTTCCTTCCTTCACTTCATAAGTGTGTATTGATCACCGATTGTGTGCTAGGCATCATGCCCGTCAGCAGGAGGCCCAGAGGTGGGATTGTGTGCACTCTCTGCCCTCCCTTTAGGTAGGTGGGACTTGGTGAAGGTAATCTTATTTTCGAT
The DNA here is from genome assembly GCF_003255815.1 of Theropithecus gelada. Taxonomy (NCBI): domain Eukaryota; kingdom Metazoa; phylum Chordata; class Mammalia; order Primates; family Cercopithecidae; genus Theropithecus; species Theropithecus gelada. Next base: position 43,994,727 of record NC_037678.1, on the reverse strand, counting down.
TTCGATGGGGTCCCTCTAGCTGTGTGAGCAGCCCCTAAATTGCAGGACAGCTTGTGTCTGCAACAATTCCATACAAATCACAGAGATGAGAACAGCTGATATCTGCCACTGACTGGACTCACAGAAGCAGTCAGCAGCACCTTTGTGGACCATGCAGTGGGCTTCTAACTGCTCCTGCGTCTCGTTTGTATGGAAAATCCCCTTCGGGGCTCAGTCAGGTCTGTCCAAACAGCACCAGGCTCTGTCGTGTGTTAAGATCTTGATATTTTCCGTCTTGGTAATAGAAGCTTTTCCACTGTTGAGAGAACGGTTCCTTGTAGATGACTGCCCGCCCCGCTACCCCCATCCTCACGATTAGATTTTTGTTCAGTGGGGCTTCTAGATTCTTTACAACAAACACTCTTGTATGTGGCAATTATTTTGTTCAATGTCTTAAGCTCTCCTTTGAAGCACAACTCCTGCCCCTGGGGGACTCAGGGGTTTGGTCAAAGCATATGGCCTCATCCATGGTCACCATTTGGGCTCCTGCCAAGTGCCCAGCTTTACATAAAATGTCACTGTAATAACCGCACAAGTATCTCCCCTCCTCCCTTGCCCCCTACCCTGTCATCTGCTTTCTGTCTTTCAGGCTTCAGCTAATGGCCGGTATGTTTTCTGGATACTTACATACTTGTTTCTGTTCCGACTCGAGAAAACAGTGAGTTTGTTGGTTTTGTGTTGGGGATATGAAGAGGTTTTTTTTTTCTTAATCTAGATGTTTTAGAAAATGGTGCCTTGAACAAGTCAGCAAAGAAAAACAGTTCTGCCCTTTGGGATGTATGAAAATGAAGGCCATTGCAGGAGGTCTTCAGCTACAGAGCTGGCTCCAGAGGCATTGGGAGGAGAAACGCGGCAGGCCTGGCTCACTCATATTTCAAGATCTATCCCGGCTTGTCACAACGTGGACTGCGTAACTGAGACGATTCGCGGTTAGTGTTCCCGTGCTGAGTCACGTGCTGCCCCGGCCCTTGGCTGCTGGGCAATTTGCTCTCTATGGACTGTACCTGGGGTGCCTACCCTGGACTTCACACAAGCTTCTTCAAGAGTAGCCCCTGCCAGGGCTGGAGCCAACAGCAAGAGCAGCCCAGGGCCACTCTGCCCAGGTTCGGAGGTATCACTGAGAAAGAGGCAGGGGCAGAAGGAACTGGGGTGGGAAGCCCTGAAGGGTGTCGAGTCCCAGGACAAGGGACTGGGGTGTGTCCCAGCAGACCCCCAGGGAAGAAGCAGCTTTGGACTCGCCTGACCCAACCCCTTGCTGACAGACAGGCTTAAATTGCTGACTTTCCCCATGAAGCTCAGACAGGAGGATGGAGGAGCAACTGCTTTCTGGGGTCAGATCTGTCCCCGCTCCTGCAGGCCGGAAGCATGTATGGTCAGTGGTGGGCCAGAGCCTCTCAGCCTCTCAGCAAGGGCCTTCCTGTAGCTCTCCGCTCCTCCAATAGCCCCATCCCTTAGCACAGGAGGAGCTAGCGGAGCACTGCGGGGGCCAGGCGCAGCCACGGTGCAGCAAGGCACAGCTGCCTGATCAAACCAGATCAAAAGCCATTCGATCATCCAAGGACTATTTTCATTCGATATTTATTGATTCCTGCCGCTCGCTGGGGCTGTACAGGGCCCTGAGCTTGCCGTGAGGAGCACATTTTAGCCCCCACCCCCTCGAGGCTCACAGTCTGGTGGAGGAAGCACAAGAAATAAAAGAATTGCACATGTAAATATCTCACTACAAATGTGCCAAGAGCCATGAAGGAAAAAAAGAACACGATGGGAGGTAATCACAAAGTCCCCTTATTTTAGACAAAGTGGTTGGAGACAGCCACATTTTTGCCAAGACCTAAAGGATGAGCAACAGTAAAAATCATCATCATCATCATAGTAATTTTTTGAGCGTTTCATTGATGGCGTGGTAAGCACTTAATATACATCGACTTTGTATGGACTGGCTTATTTAATGCTGAGAAGAACTGTATGAGTAAGTGTTGTCATTATCTCCATTTTGCAGATGAGGAAACTGAGGCACAGAGCGGCTCAGGGACTTCCCCGAGGTCTCAAGTCTGGTTGGGAGAGCCGAGCTAGTGGTGAGAGTAGCATTAAGCATTTTCTGAAGCAGGGGCCATGCCCTGCATGATGCTTTGCAGCTGGGGAAATGAAGGCACAGAGATGTGAAGCCTCCTCCAGGGACAGAAACCAACCCTCAGGGCCCCTCAAGCCCCAGCTGGTGGGACCCGCAAAGGGGCCTTCTGCAGTCCTGTGTGTGTCCTCCACGCTGCCCAGGATGAGGCTGGGGTGGGAGAAGCCGAGCTTCCCAGGCAAGTCCCCAGTGAGGCCCCTGGACTCCTGCCTTGGGGACGGTGGCACAAAGCCTGGTCTAGCTGGTAGAGCTGGCTGCCCCAACATCCTTCAGGCTCCATATTGAAGCCAAGACATTCAGAGGGGCCACTGAGGACAACTGTGCTCCCAAACCACTTGGATAGCAATGGAATGACAAGGCCTCTGTGCATGTGTTCCTTTGGTTGGGGACAATGAAATATGTCAGCAAGCAAATGGGAATGCCTAAATCCTGGAGTCTGGGCCAGAAGCCCCAGGAACCCCAACCCACACAGAAACCCTGCCCCTGAGCCAGAGCATTGCATACACACACACACGCACACACATCTATACACACACACACGTGCACACGCATGCGCACACATTCACACACATATACACACACATACACACGCACACACATGCGCACACATTCACACACATGTGCGCGCACAGAGCACATATACACACATGTGCACACACATGCACACATGTGCCCACACATATACATGCACACGCACACATGCACACGCACACACACGTACACATGCACACATACACACAGATACATGTGCACATGAGCACACACACACACACGCAGGCATCCCTCGGTGGTGGAAAGGGATGGCCATGCAGGTATCAGTGTGTGCTTTACAGCCGTGATCAGATAAGAGCTGTGGTCCTCGAGGAGCCGCACAGGCAGCTGCTGCTTGCATCTGTTGGGTGCAGCCTGACCTTAACCCCTGGGCTTCCCCGAATGCTCTCCTCTTCATCCCTTCCCATCCAGTCCCTCACCACGCGGCCACGGCCCACATCTCCTCCTCCAGGAACTCTTCTCTGGCCTCTGTACCAACCTCCCACCTCACTGGAGGAGGTGTCATCTGTGCATGGCGTCCACTCAGCCATGTCGTTGCCAGTTTCTGTGTCATTGGTGTCTTAGCTGGACAGTAAGCAGTGTGAGGGCAGGAAAGTGTCACAAAACTGAACATTTGGCACTTGGTAGATGCTTAATAAACATTTAGAATCAATCAGTAAATAAGTGGGTGTGTTCATTTGTCCTCACCACGGGAACTCTCATCTCTTGCTAACATAGCATTTTGTACATGCCCCTCAAAAATCAAGCCCCCCTGGAGTGCACTGAATTGTTTCTCCCCAAAAGATAGGTCCACCTGGATTGTGACCTAATCTGGAATAAGCGTCATTGCAGATGTCATTAAGGTAAGGATCTGGAAATGACATCATCCTGCACTGGGGATGGCCCTAAATCCAATGGTCGGTGTCCTTTTGAGAAGCTAAAAAGGAGGAGACATGAGGAGAAGGCTATGTGAAGACTGAGGCAGAGACTGGGGGTGATGTGTCTACAAGCCAAGGAATGCCAGGATCCCCGCAGCCACCAGACACTGGGAGAGAGCTGGAGGGACAGGTCCTTCCACGCCACCTTCAGAGGGAGTATGGTCTGGATGGCACCTTCATTTTGGACTTCAGTAAATTTCTGTGGTTTGAAATTACCCAATTTGTAACAATTTGGTGTGGTAATCCTAGAAAATTAACACACCCTCCTTATGGAGTCTAGTACCCCAACCCCGAGGAGCTCCATCCACCAACCATAGACCTCAACGCTTCATACCCACATCTTGAAATCTATCCGGATGAAATCTAGTCTCTAAATGGGGACATAGCCTGTCCCCATCTCCCCATTGCTCTCCACTCACAAGTTCAGCCTATCTTCCCCCAATCCATCAGTCACCATCTCTCTGTCTCTTGGAGAGCAAGCCTCCCAGGCCCTGCTGCTAAAGAAGATGGACTGTGTTGTTCCAACAGCCCTGCCTCAATTTCCCCTTCTGGTGGCAGTGCACTGGTTTTTCTTTAGGGACCACCCTTCCCCAGCTTTCAACCCATGATGTCTGTGTGAAGCCCATGACCCAGAGCTGATTAGAGCATTCTATCCTCTGGCCACTAGGGCTGACTTAGAGATGGACACATGAGCCAGCAAGTTAAGAAGATGCGATCATGGCTTTGGGAAGGACTGTAGAGAAACAAGCTTTTTCTGTGGGAAGGCTGACTGGGGTGGCTGCAAGTCGGGACCCATCATGAGCCCCCATATAGGGGGAGCCTGCCTAGGAATGAAGCCAATGTGAAGTCCAAATCTCAGAGTAGAGCAAGACCTAGATTCCTAGTGGCAGCTCAGATGTTCCTGGGTCTCACCATGCCTGAAATCCACCCTATCACCAGATATGTACTTTCATGAGCCAATAAAGTCCCAGTTTTTCCTGGGGCTACACTGAAGTGGGTTTCTGCTCTTGACAACCAAAAGAGCATTGTCAATACAAGAAGACAATCTTCTCCTCCATCCAGAGGTTAACAAAAAACCTCTGAGTGGTTCTTCCTGCTCAGCGCTGGTCACCTCTGGCTGAAGGCCACTCCCCCGCTCTCAGATTCCTGCTGACCACCCTCCCTGAACTGTTGGCAGCAGTAACTAGAAAGCTGGACGGCTGTTTATCATCGTCAACCCTCCCTCCACATTACCCCTATGGTTTTCTTCCCCAAAACCCAAGCCTTCTGTGCCTCCTATGCCTACCCCACTTGGTGCTAGCTCGGTGGCTCACTTGCTGTCTGGAGTATAACTCATCTGTGTACCTGTGGTCTCTACTCCCAGACTCCGCGTCTACAAAGAGGAGGATATGCAGCTCAGACTGCACATCCAGCAGACGCTCGTCAGATGCACAGCTCAGTGACTGATCCTGACCACAGGGGCCGGAGCCAACACTGTGTGCTGTGGTGTGTCCAGTTGCGATCAGCACTTTACATGGAGGTTCATCCTAGGAAGTGGCATTCATAGTCTTCACGTCTCACAGATGAGGAGTCAAGGTGGACAGAGCTGCACAGCCATGCATCCGTGGTCACACCACTGTTTGGCGGGGCTGGGGTAGGATGACCTTGGTCCCAAAGCCCATGTGCTTAACCAGGAAGGAAAGGAGGAAGGCATGGGGAGAGGGAGAGAAGAAAAGAAGGAAGGAAGTAGGGAAGGAAGGAAAGAGGGAGGGGGCTGTGTAGGCATATGAGAATGTGTGTATAGTAAGTGTGGATGTGGATGTGGGTGTGTATGCACGTGTGTGTGAATGTGGATGTGAACATGAGTGTGTATGAGGGTGTGTGGAGGTGAGTGTGAACCCTGTGCATACGAGTGTGTGCATTCAAGGGTGTGTGTGTGAATGTGGATGTGAACGTGTGTATGAGGGTGTGTGATGTGTGTATATGGGTGGGCGTAAGTGTGTGTGATGTGTGTGTGAACCGTGTGCAATGTGTGTGCATTGGAGGGGGTGTGTGTGCACATGTGTATGAGTGTGTGAGATATTGTGTGATGTGTGTATACCATGTGCGTGTGTGTGTATTGGAGGGTGTGTGTGCATGTGTGAATGTACGAGTGTGTGATGGTGTGTGAAGTGTGTGTGAACTGTGTGCATTGGAGGGTGTGTGTGTGCACCTGTGTACAAGTGAGTGTGATGGTGTGTGAATTGTGTGTGAACCATGTGCATGAGTGTGTGCATTGGAGGGTGTGTGTGCACATGTGTGTACGTGTGTGATAGTTTGTGGTGTGTGTATATACTGTGTGCACATGCAAGTGTGCACTGGAAGGTGTGTGTGTGCACCTGTGTACAAGTGCGTGTGATAGTGTGTGATGTGTGTGTGACCTGTGTGCACACACGTGTGTCCATCGGAGGGGGGGTGTGTGCCCTCCTGTGCCCTCTGCCTGAGCGCCCCATCCTCCATGTGCTCTGTCCTGCTGGGGTCTCATTAGTGTGCTGAGGGCGTCAGAGCTGGCCGGAGCCGCAGAGCCGCTGACTCACGCAGCGTCTGGAGTGAGTCACTGGCTGAGCTGCAGGCTGCGGGGGCCGCACTCAGCCGGAATCCCTGCTGGCCTCCTGTTCTCATCCGCCTGCTCTGAGTCACCCACACCTATGCTTAGGGCCGTGTGTAATTAAACTCTCCTCTCCTCGAGGAGGATGGGAAGGGGATTGAAGAGCCCGTGGACGCTGTCCCCAGCTGGAACCCGGGGGTCTGAGGGCAGAGAGATGTGCTCCCAGCACTGCTCTTCTCAGAAGCTCCAAGAGCTGCGGGCCAGGCTCCAGTCATTTCCAGCCCATGTCTCTGGGGTGTCCCCCAGATGGGGGCAGTGGGGCCTCTTGGGTCTTGCTTGAGGCCTGAGCCTCTGGGAGGCTCTTCATGGGAAAAGTTGCCCCCATCCCCACCAGGGGCAGCCCCCTCCACAATGGGTTGCTCTTCTGAGTATGGTCCAGAAGCTTCTAGAGAGAAAATGTCAGCATCAAGCCCCAACCTCATGAAGCTGACGGTCCAGGGGGAGGGCAGACAGCAAACAGAAACAGATAAATAGTGAGAAACAGAGCCGATATCAAGGGGCTGTGCTCCATGTGTTTTCAGAGCTACTAGGACTGCCTGGAATGACCGTCCACACTTATTTGTGTACTGAATGCAAACCCCATATGGTCGGAGCCATGCTGATCTTGGTGCATCTTTGTGTTGAGTACAGGGCTTGCATACAGTAGGCGCTCAGCAGATGCATGCTAAGTGAAGGCCCGTGTGAACAGCAAGGCAGAAAAGTAGGTGCAATGGTGCAAGAAAGAGCAACTGGGAGAGCTGCTAAAAGAGGGTGTCTGAGCAGAGGGAGCAGCTTGTGCCGAGACCCTGGGGCAGGAACATGTTTCCATATTCCAGGGAGGTCAGCAGGGCTGGAGAGCAGGGGGAGGCGGCGAGAGGTGCGCTTGCAGAGATGAACCTGTGGGCTGTGATCAGGAGTGTGGATCTTGATTCTCTCCTCCTGATGGGTTATTCTTCTAGATGCAGCCCAGAAGCTTCTACAGGAAGATGTCATGGAGCACCAGCTCCAGACTCTTGTCCCTCCTCAGAAAGCAGGAAGGTGTGATTCCACATGCCTGCCTGTTATCTGTCAGCTGGTGTTAACGTGCCCACCAGCAGGACAGAGGCCGGCTCAGAAAAGAAGAGCTCAGAAAAGAAATTTGGAAACATCCGTGAGGGCCAGGGAACTGGGAAGAGCATGGTAAACATGAGCCCTCTGCTCTTGGCTGAGCCCAGACCAGACTCACATCTCCATCATTAGGGGCCTCCTTTGGAGACGAGAGAGCAGGCAGAAAGCCTGCCCTGTTGAAAATGGACCTATGTTTTCTAGAATAAATAGTAGCAGCATAATGACTCTTTAGTGTAGGTAAAAATGTGTTGCTGACACTTAGCAAGAGACTAGGCACCCAGTGACACGGGAGAGGTAGGTTTGGATGAGACACAGCTCAGAATTGTCCAGATCACAGATGGTTTGGGAAGCAGCCTAGTGGCTGTGAGCCTTAAGGGTGACAGCGGAGAGGGGCCCCTAAGTTGCATGTCTCAGTGTGACCCAAGGCAGGCCAACCTTCCTGGGTGGCGTGATCTGCCCTGCCCTCCCGCTCTGCAGCTGGCTTCACTGGCTTCCCCTCAGCCCGTGTCCCTGCATTTTTCTATCACTGCTGGGACACGGTTTCCCCAACCTTGCCACATGCTTTGCAGATGTTGGCACCAGCCTGTATCCCTGGCCACTTGGCAGTCATTGGACCTATTAAACTGGAGTTCACATGCAACACAGTGGTGCTTGGCTAGGGTCCCTCCCTCCCCCTGCCTACTCCACCGAGCTGTGAGCTCTGAGTGCAGACGTACTTCCTGTCTCTGGAAATCCAGCACCTGGAACAGTGCCTGGTGCAATGTACGAGGTCAATAAATAGCTGCCAAGATGGGGATAGGTGATCCCATTTTATGGATGAGGAAAGTGAGGCCACGTGGCAGAGCCCTGTGTTCCTCCTCTCCCACTCAAGTGAGATGCCCAGGGTACTAATTTAAGGGGGCGCTCACCTTCAGAGTCCAATCCTGTACTAGCACCCCTTGTGAGTGAGTACCAGCTTAAGTATAATGCCTTGCTTGCCTCTCCCTTGTCCCATCCCAGAGAGGAAGGAGGTGAAGGGCAGAGGGACAGTGGCCAGATAGCCCCTAGCCCAGGGGGCCCTCCACCCCACTCCGGAAGTATCTAGGCTGCCCTAAAAGTCCTGAGGTGAGCTCACTCTGTTCATCGCGTCCAGATACCCAACGGTGCAGGGAGCAATCAAGTTAGCCATTTCCCCCAGTGAGCTTGACTTTAGGGGACTGGAGGAGCTATTTGTAGCACTTTTAAAACCTTTTATAGATCAGTGTGTTACCACTGACGACAGTGGAAGAAATGCTGCTGTTAGAGGCAGGAGCTTTAAGAGGTTTGGTTATTGGCTATTTCTGATCGGGAATGCCGTGCTGGGAATCAATGCTCCATGCGTCCTTACAGTGCTGTGTGAGGAGGTCACACGTTGGCTTCTCACTCCCTCCTGCTATGTCTTTGCTCTTGTGTCTGCTCTCCCTCATCTTCTTTCTCTTTCTTTTGCTCTTTCTTCTCCTCCTTGCCTCTCTTTTTCTTCCTTTCCTTCCTCTTCACAGAGTCCAAGGAATTCTAAGGAAATGAGAAGTGTGGGTTCATAGGGTTTCTCACCTTGACCACCCGGGCTCATGCTGAGAACTAGGTTCCTTCAAAAGGCCTATTGCATCTGTGGAAGTGGCTCTTCTGGAAGAGTCCGTGGCACCCATGGACAACAGCAGAGTGAGGCCCATTGAGACCATGAGGCTCATGTGATTCCTAATTCCACTAAACACTACGGGTTGGATGCCTGCTACCTGCCAGGGGGTCCCTTTCTTGGAAGGAAGCGAGACGCAGCCCCAGGAGACCATAGTGCAAGATGGAGGAGGGCAAGGCCAGTGGAGGAGCTGAGGAATGACACCCAGGTCCCGTTGAGTGAACCAAGATGGCGCCAGGTGGGGTTGGCCTTGGAGTGGGCCAGGACAGTTGAGTGGGGGAGGTGCTCATGGGTATGGCAGTGGTGAGGGGGCGGAGAAAGGCATTTGAGGAGGAGGTAAAAAAGGGAAGCGGATAAGAAGATTTAGTCTTGGGTTCAGATCTTTGTTTCACAGCTTTCTGGCCATGTGACCTTGCTGAAACTGCTTCCACTTCTGGATCCTCTTTTCTGACAAGTGAAAGGGGGCCTACCTTGCAAAGGAATGACACAAGATGACGTTTGTTGTGTGTTTGCCCCCTGCCTGGCATATCCTCAGAATGTGGTTCGTGATATCTTGATGAACTTGACAACAGAGGCAAGCTGTGCATGCGACATCGCTGGGCGTGCAGAAAAGCCTAGAAAGGTAATCCTAGAAGCCCTTGCTAATAAGCACTTACTGTGTGCTAATGAGCACTTATATGTGCCAGGCAGCATTCTGCAAGCTGTGTGTGTCCTGCCACTCAGTGCTCATGACAAGGACTCAATGGGAAGGATTCATTACCATGATGCCCACATGCCTGGAGAAGTGGGTCCCCTGGAGGGAAGCGGCTGCCCAGCAGCTCCTGGAGCCGGCATCCTCCTGGGCATGTCAGCTCTGGAGCCATGCTCCTCTCACCGTGGTTCTTGTCCCCCTATTGAAGGGTTTCGGGGGCCAGATGAGGGGTTTGGGCTCTATCCTGGCAGAAGGGGAGAAGGGGTGGCAGCCTCTGAAAGTGTCTGTGCAGACCAGGCCCAGTCTTATTACTGGTGGCCAGTGGGGCAAAGGGCCTTGGGGGCTGTGGAGCAGCCACTATTCTTCCTGTTTCTAGGAACTTCTCTCTCTCTCCCCAGCCTCATCACTGGGGAGCATCCTGTCTAGGGTTTCTGGAAGGCTGTCTTCTTACTTCCTTCCAGCTTCGTGTCCTGATGGCGTTGTGTGCCAGGGGGCTCACAGAATATTGTTTTCCTCTAATGACTCAGACAACTGATGAAATACTTGGTGCCTTGTGCTGCCTAAGACCCGTCCCCCTGAGAGCCTGCCTTCACATGACTGCCAGGGCCTTCAGTGCCGAGGCCGCTTTCCGTGGGGACCATCCACATGTGGAACTTATTTCTAATTTTAAAAGAACAACAGACTCCCCATCCCCTTTCCCCTCCCTCCCCCGCCTCCTGCCGCCGCTCCTGGCTATGCGGTGAACACCAGGCTGTTGCTACCTCTCGGCTTTGCCATCGTGTCCAGCCTGGAAATTCTTGCTGGGCTATCTTCAGGGGCCAAGCCAAGGCCCTGGCCAGACCAAGGAAACCCATAAGCACCTCAGCCTTCCCCATCTCTGCCCCCTGCATCCCTCTGACTTCTAGGCCAGCTGACCCATGCCACTCCCTTCTCTAGCAGCCGTCCTCTGCCTGTCCTTGGCAGGGCTGTGGGAAAGAACACCATGGCCCAAATCTTTAGATGGTTTGGACAAAAATTAGAGGGGGTTCAGTCGAACTGTACCTGCTGTCCCAGCAAGGCTGACACCTCCCTGAGTGTGAGGGTCTCCTCCTACAGACAACACCCCACTCATGGCTGCTCCTGCCCAGACCCTGCACTTTCCAACTCCTGGGATGCACTGATTGATTTTGTCCTCATCACAAACCAATTTTACAGGTGGAGAAACTGAGACAAAGAGGCTGAGTAACTCATTCAAAGTCCAGTGGTATAGGCAGGACTTGACCCAAATTCTGACCCCAAAGCCTAGCCCTTGACTGCCCCCTAGAACTGCACTGGCTAGGGTTCCATGGTGGCCACCTTCTAAGACTGCATCACAGCTCAGGGAGGGGCTCCAGGACCACTTATTTGCTCTTAACATTGGCGACAAGGATGTGCTTTTGCAGATGTTGGTTTGTTCATGAGAATTCGAGTCAGATTTGAGAGGGAAAGAGGAAAAGAGAGAGAATATGTGTAGAGCCATTATGTCTAATTCAGCTACCAACACACTTCTCTGTGGGCCTCTTCTGGCTCCTGAAGCCCCCTCCCCAGCTGTGATGTCACCAGTCAGCCTCTGCAGATGACAGCCCTGTGATTTATCATCAGCCACCTGCTTTCTCACTGCTGGGGATAGCCAGAGCCCAGAGCAGGCCCCGCTGGTCTGGGCAGCAGCTGCCCCCTGCCCCACTGCCGCCCTTCCAGACCTGTGAGCTTTTTGAGATTGTTTGCATTTTGGGAAATGCCGGTTGTCTCTCCCAAATCTGCAGATAGCAGCATCTCACTATCCAGGGTTGGAGTTTCTAAACAGTCAGATAACCTTGCTCGCAGAGAAACAGCCTGAACACCATTTACAGAGAGCGACGGGATTTAATGAGATAAAGCCTTGGGCATCCATGAACCAATTTATGTTACGAGCCGTGATGAAATGGCTGTTTTCTTAATAGATACCCAAACGGAACACAATTCAGGGCTCTGAGAGCTTCAAAGGAACTTCTCAGCTCTAGCCTCTTGAAATTCTGGGCAAAATCCGAACACTTATCAGTCTTACCACTACCATGAAAATGATATGTTTTTGTAAAATTATGTGGGACCCACCTGCCAAGGGGGAGATGCCCCAGATGCTTTGGGGGCTCCAAGCCAGCACCTTCAGCCTTTTCTCACATAATGTGAACACCAAATTCCAGTACCACTTTCTAGAGGGGAGACTGCAGATGGACGGCTTGTCCTGGAGAGGTTGAAATGGTGGGAAAGGGAATAAAAAGCATGCTCTCGCTTTTTCTCCAATTTCCTGAACTAGCTGATTTCCTAAAGACTCCAGCGCAGCTAGACTGTGGCAAGTGGGCGACCGAATACTGACCTAGTCCTTGAAAAGAAAAAAAGGTCAAAGGGCACCCTTCCGACCCCCACTGTGTGACAATGACCTCCTCAGAGAGCAGCCTCATGGCCCCCCTTTGAAAAGGCACAGTTATCCCCCAGTGTCTGTCTGTTCTGCCCTGCTTGGAGAAACGGCTTCCTCCTCTGAGTTCCTAAAACATTTATCATCCCTACGATTTGCCAGGCAATTAATCATGCCCTGCCTTGAATATCTCTTCTATTGTTGTATCAAACGGCTGTTTAACCCTTATCAGCAGTGCAGTTTTCGATATCTTGTCTTTCTAACTCGATGTGAGCTTCCAGAGGGCTGTGCAAATGTCCACCCGTGTCTGTCTCCTGTGCCCATGGTCCAAACACATCTGGTCATCACCATCAGAGGGTAGGACTGTGTCCTGCCATTACAGGTAAAGTGTTTAGTATGCAAAATGCTTAGCACAGACACTGGCACCTCACAAGGGCCCAAGAAAGAACCACTAGTGTTTACCTTGTTATTCGTATTATTATCTGGTTTACAAGAATAGCTACTGAGCACCCTCCATGCCTGGTGCTGCTGAAGCCACTTGAAAATGGTAGCCGTGAATTTCCCCAAAGCCGTCTGGAATCCAGTTGCAAACTCTAGCTGTTTCTACTGAAGGGAGACACGTATCCCCTCACTGAGAAGTCTTTCCTCAAAGGCCCTGGGTCGACGTCAAGGACCCTGCAAATCTAGGTGAAGTTGGTTGTTTTGGTCTCCAGAGCGGTGTGTGACTTTCACAGAATAGAGGATTTGTAGGTGGAGATCCTTGTCAACCTCTCCCTCAAAGAAGTCAGAGAAACGCCAGAAGAGAAGGAGCTCTCCAAAGAGGGGTGGGCTGGGCTGGGGGAGCGCGGAACAAACCATGCCCACCGTGGCTGGAACTCACTCATGTCCCAGCTACTGCTCTCACTGGCCAAGGAATAAGGTGAGACAGTACAGAAGGTTGAGGTCGGAGAGCTGGGTAGATTTAGGAAGATACAGAGTTGGAAACTTTGCTGTAGTCACGTCCAGTCAGACCATCTGATGTAACTTCATCCACGCCAGCCTCTACCTTCTTTATAAAAGCTCCCTCTGGTTCCTGTGTGGAGAATGTTTAGGGGTACAGGAGGGAACCCAGGAGTCCCGTGGGGGACTTTCACAGTGGCCCAGATGACCTGGATTGGACCAGGGAGGTGGGGGTGGGCAAAGGAGAGCGAGAAAAGCCAGGGCCTTCTGAAGCCTTCCTCCCGGCCCTTGGACCCCAGCTCAGGGTCCCTCCACTCCCTCCAATCCCCTTGTCCCCAGCCTTCCTCGCCCTGTATCGGGCTTCTTGTTTGCATGTTTTTGGCCTCACGGATGGGGGGTTCCATGAGGGCAGAGCCCTGGTTTACTTGTCCCTGCTCACCGACCCCAGCAGGAAGAAAAGGAGGCCCGGTCTTGTGCACCCTCCCGGCTGAGCTCCTCACAGTCCCTGCATCTGCAGCCTGTAACGGCCAGGCCTGGAATGAGAGGAGAAGTCTGATCTCCCAGGCTGTCAATTGTTCCATTCCAACCCCAGCATTCTGACCCATGCCGCACTCCCGCGTGGGGTTTATGACTCTCTTTGAGTCCACTCTGCAGCCCACTTCCCAGCAAAGCCTGGTTCGAGGGCAGCTGAGACCAGCCCCAGGCTCCAGGACGAAGGAGACCTACATCTCCTCAGAGTACGCCAGCCCCGTGGACAATGGATCCTCTGTCAGCTGCGGCAAACATTACAAGGCCCTAAAAACACTCTGGCCCTAGTGAGCCTTTTAAGAAACAAAACAAAGTTTTAAAACACACATACCCAACAAAACACAAAGTGAAAACTGCTGATGCTGATGAAGATGATAGAATCCAACGTGACCTTACCTTCACCAGGCCCCAAAAGAAAAGAAATGTGATGTGTGGCATCTCTAAAACGACTCCGGAAAGTGAGGGGGCAGAAGCAGACCCCACTGAGAAGGAGCTCCATGCCAAGGAGGAGCAGGGCTGGAGGCGTGAGGACCACCAGGAGGACGTGAACAGCAGCAGTCTGGCTGCCCTTCTGGGGTCCTCTGGGCCTGTGGGAAGTCCTGGGTACCCAGGGACATCTGCCCATAGCCAGCCAACACCCTGATGACCCTGGGAATCCCTCCAAATTCCATGTCCACTGGAACCTGAGTGAGCTTATTTGGAAATAAGTTCTTTGCCAATGTCATTAGTAAAGGATCTTGAGGTGCAATCATCCTGGTTTTAGGGTGGGCCCTAAATGCAATGATGGTGTCCTTCTGAGAACAGAGGAGGACACAAGACACATAGGGAAGAGGGGCCGTGTGAGGACAGAGCAGCGACGGGAGCGATGCGGCCACAAACCGAGGAATACCAGGAATTCGCAGAATCCAGGAAAGGCCAGAAGGATCCTCAGCTAGAGCCTTTGGAGGGAGCATGGTCACACCTTGATTTCAGACTTCTGGTTTCTGGAACCGGGCCTTGGCCAAGTGAATACATTGATGTTTATGTTTTTCCATGTCAAGGTTACATAATTTATGGATGATTTTCTAGCCACCAGCCAGTGGGTTGACCACACCAGTCCTTGCCTCCTGTGCTTACCTAGGGAAAGCAGAGCCCCCACTGATCGGGGTCGGGAGAGATGCAGAAGTAACTTCGCAGAGGACCGATGAGCTCATGCCGGGGACATAAGTTGCTGTGCGGCTTTCCACAGGGGAAGAGTTATGGACAACTTCAGAGTAGCAACCAGGATTCGGTGAAATTCTTAATGCAAAGTACTGCTCTATAGCAACCTGACAGCCCTGGCCTTGTGGCCGGTACTTCCCACGGAGACCACTGCAGGTGCACTCATTCTTCATTCTTTGGACAAATATTTATGGAGGACCTAAATATGCCTAGCACTAGGCGTTAGGCCCACCGTGGTGAGCAGGCCAGGCCGGCTCACATCCTAGTAGAAGAGACACGTGAAGGAAATGAACAAGGAACCAGGACAGAGACTTACAGGAGAGAGTGTGGCTGGAAGGCTTCTCCGAGGAAGGGACTTGGGGACCTGAAGGACAGGAAGGAGCCAGCCATCAAATGAGCTAGGGCAAGACCATTCCTGGCCGAGGCAGCCAGAGAACAGAGTCCTTGAGGTGGGGAAGGGCTTGGCCAGTTCTAGGCATGTGCCCAAGGCCACTTTGGCTAGAAAACAGTAAGGTCTGGAAGGCTCCGATAAGGAGGAGGAGTTTGGCACCGTCTCACCTAGGAGAGGTGAAACTGCTAACACAATGGCACATCACCACCTCCAGGAAGTCTTTCAGGGTTGCCTTTGTGGAGGTGAGCCGCAATATCACAGAAAGCTTGGGCCTACTGTCATGGTCTCAACTGGCCATCATCATCTGTGACTTTGTCTCTTAAGATTCTTTGTATTATGAGGGTTGGGTGTCTTCCCAAAGGCCTCTAATTCTCCCGCCGCCACTGCTGGAATGACCTCCTAAAGGTATCTAATACTCAGCATAGGGTGACATGCGGGTGATTGGTCTGTGATGTCTGTTACACCACTGATCACCAGGATCCGTGTGGCACATCTCCGGCTGGTCAAGTGGGTGGCCCCTTACCTCCCAGAGCCATGCACGGAAAGCCCTGCCCAAGAAGGAGCAGCCCAGAGCTCTCTGTCAACCAGCATTCTGAAGCTCCACATGTGGTGATGGTTTAGCAGTGTCTGCTAGGAGTGTGGGATGGGGAGGGTGGGGTTAGGTGTGCCATGCATTTGCCCTCCTTCCTAACAGAACCTCCTTCCCCTCCCCAAAGCCCCATATACTTTCTAGGTCTTAACCTAGCGGCATATACATGATAGATGTTCAAAACATGTGCTGTTTGATCGATAGTGCATTCAGCAGTCATTTCGCAGCCTAGTGACTGTGAACTCGACTCAGAGAGGGAATGACAGTGATGGGGTGGAAGCACGCGGCTGCCAGATGGGCAATGGGAAATGTTCTGCACACAGAAGTCAACCCTCCTGCCAATTTGGGAACAAGAAGTCACTCATTCGATGCCTGTCAAGTCCCTCTGCTGTGCCTGCCACTGCCCTTGCCACCAGGGTGCCATGAACGCCCCCGGGAAGACACCTTTTGCTTGTCTCTAATTCCATGAACTTTCTGCAAGAAAATCTTGCTTGCCTTCCCCAGGGGTCAGGTCTTCAGAGGGGAGACCCCTGGCCTGGTGTGCCCGGCTCCTGCCCATCCAGCAGAGCAGGAAAAGGTGACTCAGGTTCCCTTCGACAAACGCTCTTCTGAAAGCTGCCCTTAGCAGGCAGGAGAAAAGCTCCATTTACTGGGGCCTTGTCAGAGTTTCTAGAGCTTAAATTCTTTTCTTGAGAAAGGAAAAATATCTGCGGCCCCACGCCCGCAGATGCATAAACGTGGGCGTGATTTATGAGTGCACATGGTATCCGGCGCTTTCCCCCCGCTGCTGTGACATCGTTCCTCTTCTCTGACTGAGACGTCAGCAGTATGGTCACTGTATATGTTTCCCTACTTTTTCCGGAGCCAAGAACCAGGGGAAATAAAAGAAAAATGCAAGTGTACGGGAAGTCAAGGTCAGGCCATACCCACCACAGTTCGGAGAGCCATAGAGGAGAGCTTTCTTAACGGTCTGCTGGGCCCCATCTGGGCCTCCCCTGGGACGGCGTGCTCCCCTACAGAACCTGATGGCTGGAGACACTCACACTCCTGCCTGTCGCAGCATCTCTCCCTCCACCGCAGGGGCTGGCACTGCCACAGGACACAGAGCAGCAGGCCCCAGAGGCTTCTGGAGGCTTCTCTGCACCTCTGCTGCCTTTCTGAGTAATCAGAGGAGGCCACACCCACTCCAGGACACCCAGACCGGCCTCCTGGGCAATGATGCTCGTGGCACGGGAGTAGGGGGCTCCCTCACACCTGCTGCTGTGGGGCAGAGTCTCTCCTGGATCGGGGCCTTGCTGGCAAATCCGCTCCATGTCGTGTGATGTGCTGCAGCCCTGTGTCACCAAGAGCCTCTTGTGGGTCAGCAAGTCCAGACGGCCACTGGTCATGGGGCACCCTGCAGGGCCTCTGGATATGGAGACCTGTGGTTCTCAGCCGATGGTGATTTTGTGTCCAGGGAACACCTGGCAATGTCTGGGTTCATTTTTGGTTGTCAGAGTTTAAGGTTGAGGTGCTGCTAGACATCCTCCAATGCACAGGACGGCCCACAGCAGACCAGCCCCACTGTCAGCATCACCGAGCCAGGAAAGCCTGGTCTGGAGCCATTTCTCTCCAGGCTCCCTGCTGGGGAACCCCTCACTGCCATGGAGAACCCCTCTCCTCATGTCTCTCAGGACTCTCCGAGGGTCAAGGACGGATGCCTCCCCATCGAGAGCCAAATAAACTGACAAATCGAGTGGGCAAAGGACTTACTCAAGGGCCAGAAGCAGCTACCCCACGGCTGCTCCCTCGACCTCTCTCTTCTCAT
The DNA here is from genome assembly GCF_003255815.1 of Theropithecus gelada. NCBI lineage: Eukaryota > Metazoa > Chordata > Mammalia > Primates > Cercopithecidae > Theropithecus > Theropithecus gelada. The sequence continues at coordinate 43,977,173 of NC_037678.1, read as the reverse complement.
TTTCTTCCCTATTCCATCCTTTGATAGGTGGCCTGTCACATGTTTGGAAATAAAAACAAGTGGGAAAGAGTGCCATAAACATTCCTGGAAAAAAAGCAGGGCCAGCTGGAGGTTCGTTGATGCTGAGAGACAAAAAAGATCAAAGAGGAAGAAAGAAAGGATGGAGGGAGGGGAAGAAGAGAGGGAGAAAAGGAAGGAAAGAAGGAGGAAAAGGAAGAAGTGAAGGAGGGAGGATGGAAAGGAAGGAAGGAAGGAAGGAGAAAGAAAGAACGAAAGAAAGAGAGGGAGGGCGGAAGGAAGGTCAGGAGGAAGGAAGGAAAGGAGGGAAGGAAGGAAGGAAAGCAGGGAGGGAGGGGAGGGAGCAAGGAAGGAGGGAAGGGGGAAGAAGAAATGGAGGAAGGAAGGAGGGAGGAGGGAGGGAGAGAGGGAGCATGGAGAGAGGGAGGGAAGAAGGAAGGAAGGAAGGAAGGAAGGAAGGAAGGAAGGAAGGAAGGAAGGAAAGAGAANGAAGGAAGGAAGGAAGGAAGGAAGGAAGGAAGGAAGGAAGGAAGGAAGGAAGGAAGGAAGGAAGGAAGGAAGGAAGGAAGGGTTGGTTCTAACCGGTAAATCTCCCTGACTGCCCTCTGTGCATGTGTCACGTAGAGATGTTCTGTAGAAATTTCAGGAGAAGGGCTTTGGAATCCTTTCATCCCAAGTGATATCAAGCGCAGGTGACCATCAGGATGTGGGGATGAGACCACCCAGGTGGTGGGAGCTCACCAGACCAACATTAAAAGGAAAGGCCACCCCAAACCTTCTCCATAGCAGTAGCTGGGAGGGCCTGAATGGCTGTGTCTGGCCTGGAGGAACTGCTCCCCTCAGGAACTGTAGCCCTTCAGGGGCCTGAAGCTTTTCAGAGCCGAAGAGGGAGCCCCTGAGATGCCCACATGTAGATGTTCCAGGAAACAGCAATACCTGACTACACTCAACAAACCCGAAGTCCTCATGGCCTGGTAGGCTCTTCACCTCTGGCCCCTGCCATGCTCCAGCCTCACGGCTTCCCCTCCGCTCCCTGCTCTTCCCACTCCCTGTGATACTCTTCCCTGCGACAGCTTCGTGGCTTACTACTGGTCTCTGAATCAATGTCACCTCCTCCTGAAAGCCTTCCCTGACCATCCTTCTTGTGTGTCTCCTGTCCGTCAGAGGGCAGGGAGCTTGTGTCTGGCAGCCAGTGGCATCCCCAGCAGCCAGATCCCTGCCTGGCACAGAGTAGCTGCTCTGTCAGTATCTGTCCGTGGTTGAGTCCAGCTCCTATTCCTGGCGGCTCTGTGAGGTCCCCAAGGACTTGGTTACAAGGTGCTCTCAGCTGAGTGGCCTTAACTAAGATTATCATGGGTGATGCTGGTAGGTTTCCCCCAAATCAACATGATTCAGTGGTCAGGAGGTGGGAACTGGAGCCAGACGTACCTGAGTTCCATCTTGACTCTGCCTCTCCATGACCTCAGGTCACCCGAGCTCTCTGAAATGGCTTCTTTGTCTGTAAAAGAGAGCTCAGTGAGACAGACTGTTTTCGGCGCTGAGCACAGCAAAAACTGTGGCATCCCGCCTTCCCACTAGGGGAAGCCCTGTTAGGCGGGGTCTTGAAAACCTAGATGCTTCATCAGCCTGAGCCAAGAGCCTGGGGATGCTTCTTTCCCAGCAGGTCCTTGGGGACCACCAAATTCTTCCACCCTCCATGTGCCTCTCATTTTAAAAGACCAAAAATCTGTGAAAAAGCTGTTCCCTGCACATGGGAAACTCAATCACAGGACTTGCATGAAACACATCCCAAAGCAGCCTTGTTTTGCCTTCGGACATGGGTGGCCCCTTCTGCCCACCCCTTCCCAAGGCTGAAGATTGCCTGTTGGAACTTCCTGCATTGAAAACAAAAATCTTCAGTTCCATTGCCATTGTCATTGGCTCAGCCCTGCTGGTTGGGACCCGGAGGGCTGGACTAAGGACAGCAAGGGGACACCAGCCAGGCTGAGGTCCGCCTCTGGGGTAGATAGAGATGCTGTCCCATCCTTGCTCCCAGATGTTCTACAGGCCTTCTGCAACCACCCCTATCCCAGCAGAAATGCCTATCCATTCTCCGTTCTGATCTGTGATGGCTCAGCCGCCATGAGGTGAGAGAAATTAGCATGCCTATCACTCCAGATCCATCTGTTGCCTCCAAAGTTTCTCTAGGACGAGGGCCGCTGGCCAAGGCTGCCATGTCTGAGAAGAGCAGCCCTCATTTCACACTGAGCTGCACCCTGAGCCTCAGCCCTGCCACCAGCATGCCAGCCTCCCTGCTCTAACTTCAAGCCCAAGTGCCCTTGGCAGGGGCGCTATCCTGCCTGCTGTGGCCCTGCACACTCCAAACAGCCTGGGCACCACAGATTGTCTCACTGGCCAATCACACCGAGTGTGGAGCCCGCAGCTGTTCCCTGCACACAGTAGTCCCTGCCTCGTGCCCACTGTAAAGACTGCCTTTATCACTCGGGAGGTTCATTCATTCACTTACTATTCATTTATTCATTCACTCAGCAAATATTTACAAAGCCCTCACTCTGCGTGAGGATAGTACAGACATGAATTAAGTACACATGGTTCCACGGTTCTTAGTGGTTCTGACCAGGAGATAAGGAAATCCTTGTTTGCCATCTGTAGGGCTCGCTGTTCTTTCTTGCTTGCCAGGGTGTTCTGGTAACAGCACCCTGATTTTCCTCAGGACAGCACCCTGGTGCTTCAGTCCACACATCGGGAGGCCTGGTCCAGCTCTAGCTATGTCGTGAGCAGGTGACCAGGCTAGACCAGATGAGCCTCACACCCCTGGTGATAGCCACTAAGTGGTCACAGGTATGGGCAAGTGACCCGCTTCAGGCCATTGAGACTCAGTCCTGGGACCCTTACCAGAAAGACTCATGAGTCCAGAAACAGTGGAAGTTACCTAGGTAACTGGTTCAGGCCAAAGATTGATCTTCCACTAGTCCAGGAAGGCTTCCTGGAGGTGGAACTTCAGGTCTTTAAATTATGAGAGAGAAGAGAGTGAAGCCAGCACTCATGTGTGACCACCATCCACCTACTGACCCATTCGTCCAATGCAGTGGGGGCACACGGCACTGCACGCCAGGCGGACTGCGTTTTTACCCTGCCATATGCTTCCTGTGTTGGTTGCCTCCAGCCTGTGCACCCCACCCTGCTCCACTCTTGCTTGTGAACTAAATCAAGATCTAAGTGATCACATCTCCACAGTGAGAAAAGACACCAATTGTCCCAGAGAACCAAATACAGGAGGTACTGGTCTTTGTAGGAGACTTGGGGAAGAAACTAACTCTTCTCTGAGAGGTGCTCAGGGCTGCCCTGGCAGTCGAAAGAGCTATCTCCAAGGCCAAACTATGCTACAGAGCTGCTGCGTGACCTGGGGCAAATAGCTTCCCTTCTCTGGGCTACCTGATCTCCAGGCATCTGTCCAATAAATACATTATTTTTAAATCAATTAGACAGAAATGCTGAGGCTTGGAACAGGAGCCAGAGAAAGTGAGGCTGACCAGTGACCCCTTGGGAAGGTGGCTGCCATCCATCCTGTTTCCAGAGCCTCTCCCTCTGGGGGGCTTCAAAAGCCCTGCCCTAGAATGGCTGCCCTACCACTCCCAATCCAACTTCCCAATACCATTTCCCTCTTTTCATTTTTCTTCTGTTTCAAGGCAGAACAGGATAGGAAATTGTGTCGAATAAAGATAGAAGTGCTTGATGTTCCTAATGGCATCCCAAGGAAATGAAGCGTAAAATCACACAAGTTACTCAGCTTCACATAATGCTTTTATCACAGGCCTGGACAGAACTCCTTAGCAGGAGGAAGCCTGATTTCCTTGGGAAGATGGAATTCTGGTGAGAGCAGTAGGGAGCTGGGCTCTCCTGGCACTGGTCTGTAAGTCACGCCGAGGCAAAAACCAAGACACAAATTGCCTCCCCCCACCCACACACACAGAGCAAGACCACATTTTATCCCCGCTTTTCAAAGGCAAAGCTGTGTGTGGGCATTTACTCGGCCAACTTTGAAAGATCCTTTAATTCCAGGATGCTCTTAAAATAAAATCCAAACTCCCTGCTTTGTCTTCCAAGCCCAACAAGGTCGGAGCCAGCCTTGGGTTCCAGCTTACCCTGAGCTCTCTCCCTCCTCAAGCCCTCTGGTCTGCCTGTCTCCTTTCTGTTCCTCAAAGACTCCGGGCTCATGCCACCTCGGAGTATTGCCCTGAAGTGCCTGTTGTCCAGAGAGCTCCTGCACAGCTGTCCCCTCCTTCCCTTCAGGGCTCAGCTCAAATGCCATTTGTTCTGAGAAGCACCCCTGAACTACCCCTGGTCCAAGTAGGTCACTCTTTTTGGTTTTCTCCTGGCATTTATCACTCTCTGGGATTGCATTATTTATTCGTTATTTTCTGATTCCTCCTCCTAGAAGGTGAATGGTGGGGAGGGCATGGGGGAGAGTAAGGCAGGAATTACACTGGTTTTGTTCATCATTGTATCCTCAGAGTCCACAACAGCGCCTAGCACAGGATGGGTGAATCTGCCAGAGTTCAACTGAAAAAGTAGAAATAGGACATATATACATATAAATTATTTTAGGGGATTTGTTATGGAGAATTGGCTTACGCATTTGTGGGAACCAGGTAAACAGTCTTTGCAAGGCTGCGTCTCAAGTCTGATGCTGGTGTTAGGTCCACAGGATAGGCAGTCGAGAGGAAAAGCAGATGTCAAGTAGGGAGGGCGGGAACCCACAAGCACAAGCCAGAGTCCCAGGATTGCAGCCTGAAGCCCACGGCTGTTCTTGTGGCCTCTAACCACAGTGATGAGGCTGTCCTGCAGAAGCCTAGCCCTTCATCACAGAGCTGAACACATACACACGGCCGGAAGTCAAAAAGCAGCAAGAAGATGCGGGAGAAGGTTGCGGGTGTTGTGGCAGCTGCTTCACTCCAGTGAGGTGAGTCAGCAGATCAGCAGCAATGTGTGCCAACTGCAAAACACGGCTGCAGCCTCTCTTGCCTTCTGTATCTTGCAAGACTCTTCTAAGAATATTCCTCGTGGTCCATCTTAACTGCAAACATGCAGGAAAGATAGTTCCAGGAAATGCAGTTGAGCGTGGCCAAGTTAACAGTCTCTGAATCCATCACAGGTCCACATCAATGCTGATGGATGGAGAGAGGGCGTGGTTTTAGACTGAAGTGTGAACTCCTTATGTGGCACAACAATCTCAGGGGCCAGCCTCTGCCTGCCTATCAGCCACCTGTCCAAAGTCTACCTTCTCTCCAAGCCCCGTCAGGGTCTCTAAACAGCCGGGCTCATTTGGACTGTCCCCTATGTCCAGAACCCTATTCCTCGCCCATCTGCCTGGGTAACCCTTAGCACCTTCTAAGACTCAAGCTTTAAGCAATACCTCCTTTTGGAGTCATTTCACATCAAGATTGTGTCACAGCCTCAGCTGTATTCCCCTCTTCATTCTTCTATCTGAAAACAACTCTTATCCACATGTCTCATGTCTCTTTCCAGAGATGGCCTAGTCGTTTACCCACAAAATGTATACTTCTTTTTTTCTCACATGTAAGACAGCACACAATATATTTTTTCTGGATCTTGTGATTTTTTTTCTCTTAACACTGTTATCTCCAAGATCTTTCCAAATCAAAATATACAGAAATTCTTTATTCTTTTTAAAGGTTGCCTGGGGTTTCATGTGGGTGGACCAAATTTGTTTAACTTGTTGCTTTTTGCTGGATGTTTAAATTGTTTCTCATTTTTCACCAGGATAAACAACGCTGCAGTGAACATCCTTACATGTGCCTAGATCATGCTCCTGCCCCTTCTACTTCCAGTGCTCTCTAGGATTAACATAAATATCACCTCCTCCATGAAGCCCACCTAAATCTTTCCTAAATTGGGTTGGCTGGTTGCCCCACTTGGCCTGCTAGGCAGCTACTTTCACTGCAGCACTTACCATGAGATATTGATGTGTCTGACTTGCCCTGTGACTTGTTCATCTGTTAATGTCCTGCACAATTTCACAGTACCTGACACACAGTAGATACTCAATAAATGTTTGTGAATTCAATACACATCAAATTTAAACCCCTGACTTTTGGGGACTCCAAATCTTGCTCTTTTTTTTTTTTTTTTTTTTTTTTTTTAGAAAGAGTCTTGTTCTGTCCCCTAGGCTGGAGTGCAGTGGTGCGATCTCAGCTCACCGCAAAGTCTGCTTCCTGGGTTCAAGCCATTCTCTTGCTTCAGCCTCCTGGGTAGCTGGGATATCAGGCACCCATCACCACGCCAGGCTAATTTTTGTATTTTTAGTAGAGACAGGATTTCACCATGTTGGCCAGGCTGGTCTCGAACTTCTGACCTCAGGTGATCTGCCTGCTTCGGTCTCCCAAAGTGCTGGGATTACGGGCATGAGCCACCATGCCTGGCTGCTCCATTATAATTTATGTGTCCACACCTTGCCCAGGCTTGCACAGATCAGCCAGGCTCTCTTGCCCACCTTATTCTTAGCCCTGCTTCTTCAGCTTTGCTCCTACTGTTTGCTCTTGTCTGGAACACCCTTCCCTTTCTGAAGCCCCTTTCCATCCTTCAAGGCACAGGTCTTCCCCTACCTCCTCCATGAAGGATGCTCTCACTGAAATATCATCTCTCCCCTTTCTGAACTGCTGCTGCCTTTATACTCACTTTGGCATATTTTTTTCAAGCTCCATTGCTCACTAATTGTTTCCCGTCTGTTGGTTTTGTGTCCCCAGCTAGACTGTTCTTTGAGAGCAGAACTTCTTTATATAACTCTTGCGTCTCCCACAAGGCTGGGCTCATGGTAGCTACTCCATACTTCTGTGTTGGTCAGTCAACTGGTTCTTTCATGGATTGAGTCAGATCCTGGTACCGACTGTTAACAACCTTGTCCCTGGGGCACCACAGAGGTGCTGGAAATCATCGTGCTGGTAACTGTCACAGTAGGAAGCACGCTTAGATGGGGGAGTCCACTGGAGTGCAGCTCCTCTTATCCTCCTACCGCACCCTACCTACATTGGCACTTCTGCAAGAACGAACCTCTCAGTTACACCACGTTTTATCACTCTAGTGTCTTTATGGACCCCAAAAATATCTATCCTATGGAAGTCTCTCCTTTGGAAGACACAGATAACACGTGTCTTGGGTCCCCAGATTCTGGAATAGCTAGCTCCTCAGGAGAAACGGAGCACCCAGAGAGAATCAAATGAGACTCACCCAGACCCCCTGTCCAGTCATATTTCCAGAGATAATGTGACACAGGTCTGACTCAATCAGCCTTGATTTCCATCAAAAAGACATGAAGGCCGGGCACAGTGGCTCACGCCTGTAATTCCAGCACTTTGGGAGGCTGAGGTGAGCGGATCACTTGAGGTCAGGAGTTTGAGACCAGCCTGGCCAACACAGTGAAACCTCATCTCTACCAAAATACAAAAAATTACCTGGATGTGGTGGCACGAGCCTGTAATGCCAGCTACTGGGGAGGATGAGGCAGGAGAATCACTTGAATCCAGAGGCAGAGGGTGCAATGAGCCAAGATCGCACCACTGCACTCCAGCCTGGGCAACAGAGTGAGACCCTGTCTTTAAAAAAAAAAAAAAAAGATAGAAGCACGGAGTATGCAGAGAATGTTCTGCAGGGCACAGGACTCAAGGCGGGAGTGGCTGGAAAGACCCTGGACACGTCCGGCTTTGAGAGCAAAGTTAAAGAGTTAATTTTTTTCTAGTAGGCAGTGGGAAGACAAAGCAGTTATCTAATCAGGAAAGGAACATGAACAGATTGATAGTTTTAGAAAGGTGATGGTTTGGAGAGCATTCCACACCAGGGACCAGCCCTGGAGGTGTGACGGCCAGCTAGACAGTCTGTTGTGACTTTCCAGGCAAAAGAGGTGATGAGAGCAGTGAAGATGGAGAGGAGAGCAGACTGTTGATATTTAGGATGCAGAATCTGTCACGCTGTGGTCCTGAGTGGTATATTAGCAGGTGGTGGGGGCAAATGGGAGCCAGGATGGTGAATGATACTAAAGGCTCTATTTAGGGGTGCCACTGAAAGACAAGGAATAGAGGAGAAGGAAGAGAATGCTCAGATGGGCAGCCAATGGTTCACTGTTGAGCGTGTAAGACACCCAGGCAGCTCCGTGCAATGGAAAATCCACATGGATGCTCTGAATGAGTGGCAGAGTGTGTGCAGGAGGCCCATAGGTAGGCGGGACCTGCCACTGTGGTTAGGTGAAAGGTAACAGAAAAGCAAGGACTTAACACTGGGGAGAATAAAAATTTAGGGGCTGGGCCTCAGAGGGATTATGAAGGAGAAGAATCAGGGATGACCAAAGTTCCAGAAGCCAGAGGAGTGGGTTTGAAGGAGAGGCATATGGCAGTGTGCAAAGGGCACAAAGTGGATTGAAAACAGACCTGAGGCAGAAATCTGTTGCATGCGAGCACTCAACATCACTTTCCTTCATTCCAACACACTGATTTCAGAAGAGGCGAGTTTGTAGCCCATTGTGTTTGGGTGGATCAGACCCTGCCACCCACCCTGAGTTCAGAAGTGGTCACATGATCCTGGTCTGACCCCCTCTGATGATCACTACTTTCTGGCTAAGTTTAGAATTTTGGGATACCAGCTCATACCTGCAATTCCAGCACTTTGGAAGGCCCAGGGCAGATGAATAGTTTGAGCCCAGGAGTTCGAGACCAGCCTGGGCAACATGGTGAAACTCCATCTCTACAAAAAGTATAAAAAATTATGGCTGGGTGTGGTAGCTCACACCTGTAATCCCAGCACTTTGGGAGGCTGAGGTGGGTGGATTGTTTGAGCCCAGGAATTTGAGAACAGCCAGGACCCCATCACTACTAAAAATATAAAACTTAGCAGGATATAGTGGCACATGTCCATGGTCTCAGCTACTTGGGAGGCTGAAGTGGGAGAATCATTTGAGGTTGCAGTGAGCTATGATTGTGCCACAGTACTCTACCCTGGGTGGCAGAGTGAGACTCTGTCTCAAAAAAAAAAAAAAAGTATAAGAATTAGCCAGGTATGGTGGTACATGCCTGTAGTCCCAACTACTTGGGAGGCTAAGGTGGGAGAATCACCTGAGCCTGGGAGGTTGAGGCTTCAGTGAGCTGTGGTTGTGTCACTACATTCTAGCTTGCGAGACAGAGTAAGACCTTGGCTCAAAAAAAAAAAAAAAATTCAGGGATAAGGATGTAACTCATGACAGGCCAATGAGAGTCAATTCTAGGACTTTTGAAACCACTGGAAAAGAGAAATGCTCAATCTATTGGGTTGCTGTCCTGTGAGATAACAGGGCAGAGCTTCCAGAGAGCAATTTGCCACCTCCTGGGGTTCACTGGCTTGAGAATGAAACTAGCACAAGCAAAGGAAGAGCTAAGAGATAGAAACTCCTTGTTGATATTTTTCCCCCTCTGGATCCAGCCACGCATAGATGTTTGGGCCAACACATTTGCTTTGAAGCTTAAGTCCATTTGATTTGGGTTCTGTCCCTTGCGACCAAAGGAGTATTGAGCCATGTATGGCCACGTAGCTAATAAGAAGCTGCTGGTTGCACAGGCAGCATCTGGGGAAGGCTGGAGTCGAGCCCTGCACTTGCACATCACACAAATGACCATGAGCAGGTCAGTGGCCATGGCCATGGGAAAAAAACTAGAAACGAGTGAGCTGGCTATGTTTCAATACCTGCTAGCGGAAAAACACAATGATTTCCTTTATGTTTTTCAGGGGTTGAGTCATCCAGGTCAGTCCTGGTTTGGCACATTAACTTATTATTCCTGCCAAGGGAGATGGTTAAGATGGGAGGGTTGATTTATTTGAGTACACATGTGTCAACATCATCCTGGACAAAAAAGAAGTAAAATGCAGATATGCTTTGCTGGCATGTGTTGTGACCCAAGAGGCCTCTTCTTGGCCTCAAAGACCAAAAGCCACGATGTTAGACATTGTTTCAGTCTTGAACTTGACCAAGCATGGGCAGGCACCTGGTATGATGGTGACATAGGGGCCCTGGGAGAGGAGAGTCCTCTCCCCACACCGTGGACAGGGTAGGAGGATTACTTTCTATTGAGTGGTCCGAGACAAGAGTGGTGGGAAGGAGCCAGTTATTTGAAGAAGCCAGGAAGGAGAGCAGAGCAGGTGCTAAGGAGGAGTGAGGAATAGTGAGAAGGCTAGTGTGGCTGAAAAGGGGTGAGTGAGGGGGACAGGGAACTGCCCTAATCTCTCCACCCATTTTGAGTCTTGACCATCTGGTATTCTCTAGCACTTAATATATTTAATCTCACCTTTTGTGCATCAAGCCATCCATTCATCCATTCCGCAAACATTTATCACACCTGACAGTGGGGAGGCGCTAAGTCTTGAAGGAAGGGTTTACCAAGCACAAGGGGCAAGACACATCCCCCGCCACTACCCCCACCAGGCAGAGAAAGGTCTGTGAGCCAAGTCCTGGAAAGAAAAAAGCTCACCATTTGGGTGGGGCCTGTTGGGCAGGGCTTTGAATACCCAGGGGCACTCCACCATGTGGAGAGCATAGAAAACCTAAATGCAGAACTCCAGAAAATACTGATATATGGGGAAAAAAATTGTAATGAAATCCATGATTCTGGAATAAGTCAGATCTAGTCTTATACTATATACTAATACAGCCAAGTGGTAGCAGGAACTGAAGGTTTAAGAGAAAGTGAGAAGAGAAACACTTAAGATGGAGACTATTCTATTAATTAGCTGCTGCTGCTTCTTTTTTTTTTTTTTTTCTGACAACCAAGTAAACACCATCATTAGTTAATATTAGTGATGCCCAGCTTGGTTCAACTTAGACAGCACCTGTTTTCTGCTGAGTGTCATTTGGATTGACTGGCATAGGCCAGAGGGAGCTGTTTCAGGGCCTCAATCAGGCAGTGACATGATCAGATTTGTGCTTTGGAAAGGTCACTGTGGCTGCAGGATGAGGAGGGAAGAGACGGGTGGCTGCTAGCAGGCTGCTGGAAAAATGTACAAGATGAGAGCCAGAATTTGGGCAGAGACAGTGGAGATACAAATTCCCTGAAAGCAAAAGTTTTGCTCTGTTTCATTCTTTTAGCAGTGCCCAGCAAGAGCTAGGCACAGCCACTAGTAGATTTTTAGAAATGCCTACTGTATTGAATTGTCTGGTACTAAAAGCTACGGGACTCCAGACAAAGCAAAACTGTTGCCTCTCTCCAGAGTCTCCCTTCTTGGGAGAGGCATCATAGCTGAAGACAGACCCAGGTAGGGAGTTTTCTGTTGTTGGAAATACTCAAGGTTTTGAGGAACTGTTTGGAGACGTAGAACACACAACTCCTGTTACCTGAACCTGGCCCGTATCTGTCTGTTAGATCTGTGCAGACAAGACATGTGTTAGGCTTGGGGGCTTTTGCTGCTTGATAAACAATCATCTGTCTTTCTATAGGTGGGAGAAAGGCCAATGTTAAAAGGTGTCTTTGAGACTGTTTAGCCCCCTCTTCCACATGAGCGTGCACCACAGACACATCTGGATTCCCAAGGTCCAGAACAAGAAGCTCAGAAATGTGCTTAGATTTCCAAGTGTTCAGTTCTCAATATCATGCCATTCTCTTTGGAGTTTATGATGCCTTCCAGGGAGAGCAGAGCCCACGTGAGCTTTCCAACAGCAAGACTACTGTTGTGATAAATCACATTGCCCATTTGTGGAGCACTTACTCTATGCTGAGGTTGTATAAGGGCTTCACAAATCCTATCTCATTTAAATTGTTTTCACCAAAGGTATGTGTCCCACTGCTGACCTGTTGTGCTAACCATCCCCTCTCAGTACTTGAAAACCTGCTCCTGCCCAAGTCATGGCCTGGCTTCACTGGGGTTCCCTCCTGTACTGAATGAGATGACAACAATGAAACACTTGTCCCCAAAAGTGACTTATTGGATTCGTTGGCAGAATGTTAGAAAGTGGGTATGAAGCCCAAGAAACAGGACGCTGAGCCTCACCAAGCCCAAGGAGTATGACGGAATCCGAGCCCAGGCCAAGAATGAGTCACAATGAAAGCTTTTAAAATGTAAAACCATCAACCTAGATTTCAATTCCAAGGAAACACATACTTGGCCATCGGGGAATGCTTTAAAAAAAAAACAAAAACAAAAAATCAAGCTTAAGTTACTTGACAGGAAAATAAAACAGCCAACGAACATTCAAACATAATGATTTACATCCTTCCCCAACTCCCTTCCAGTGTGGGTCAGGGCGAACACGGACCATGGACGTGACTGGAGCCAGGAGTGCATGTCCTCTCTGGGTTTCCTCTTCATTAACACTATTTCAGGCACACAATCCCATACCTAAACACAGCCTGGTTAGAGCTGCACGGTGCTACCTTTGGGCTGTTATGCCAATTTCTTGGATTTTCATGACCTCCCTGCTGTTGGGCTCTTGAGTTGCTTGGGGTGGCTGTTTTGGGAATACGAGGGTTTTTCTTCCGTTATTTATGTGTGCAAGCAGTGTTCATTTCGCTCAAAGAAATGGAAGCTTGATTGATTTCCTAAATGTAAGAATGAGATTGTCCTGTAATAAATATTTAAGACTGACCAGGAAAGGCGACCACCATCTGCTTAAACACAAGACCAGGAATTATTCTGTTAAGCTTCCTGAACGGAGGGAATGAATGAATTACCATCCTATACAATATTTGCTCAGCACCTGGTAGTTTACAAAGAGTTTTCACTTATCTTATTTGATCTTCACAATAACCCCAGAGAAGTAGACAGGGCACGGATTACGAGGATTACGAAAAACCCACATTTTTTTCTTTCTTAACAGATAAGGGCTCTAAAGGCTTAAAGTCACTCGAGGGAGGTCAGAGAGTTTGGGGACTAAATCTCAGGTCTCTCATTCATTCATGCACATATTTTAAAAATATTTATCCGGAGCCTGTTCCAAGCCAGATGAGACGGCAGTGGGTACAAAGATGAATAAAACACGGTCCCTGCGTAGGAAGATCACGTTCTAGCCTGGGGGAGAACGCCAGGAAAAGTAAACAAGACCCCCTGCTTTGCGAGGTGATGAGTGCTGGGGAGATAGGAACAGAGTGGGGACCATGTTTCTAATCTGATTCTCCTACCGACAACCAGCTCAGTTGTTATTTACAAATAACTGTCCCCTAAAGGGGCAAGGGGGGAGGCTTGGCCGTGCTGCTGGGGTCAGAGCTCGCGGGGGGATCTGCCGCGGGTGAGGACAGAACTCTCCCTTATTGGGCAAATATTTCCTGGGGCACCGCGCTAAGCACACAGGCTCCCCGAATTTCCCTCCCCAGGGCCTCTGTCTTTGGATGGCCTGTCAGCGCGCCCCTGCAGCCCCCAACCCGGCCCGCGAGGCGACCCGGTCCCCTGTCGCCCGAATCTTCCACCGCAGCGAAGCGTCCCCGGGCGAGTGCCCTGCTCTCCGCGCAGAGCGGAAGCTGGCGGGTTCTCACAGTGAACTCGCCCAGCCCCGCTCGCGGCTCTCTCGATTTTATGTGGGTTTCGTTGTATGCATTTTGTTATTTGCCTCAATGGATATGTTTGACATTAATTTTTAGTTCCACAACGAACGCGCGGGAACGTTCTCCGTGAGAGAAAAAGCACGGCGGGGGGCAGTTACCGGCGTTTCCCCCGGTCGTCTGGGGGTCCGGCACGCGCCCCGCGGGTGCCGCTGTCCGGCCGGGGTCCCTGGGTGAGCCGCGGGCACCGGCTTCGTGTCTCCCCGGGCGCGACTCCGCTTTGCAAGCGCTCAGCACACGGGAAACCCTCGGAAAACACACGTGTGTAAAGTTTGTTCCACGCAGAAACAAAGGACGCGTGGGGGCCGCTTCTGGAGCCTAGGTGTTTTGTTGGAACCCCACTCCGGAGTCCGGCCCGCACCCTCGCCCGGCAAGGGGAAGCCGGCCCTGCACTGGGAAGCCGGCCCTAGACAGACCGGGGGCCCGGAAGGCGCGGCAGCACAGCTCTGCGCCCTCGACCCGCTCCCGCTGGGCCAGGCCCTTGGCCTCAGGCCTCCCGGGCGGCTCCGGGCCGGACCAGGGTCTCCGTCACTGGGCGCCCGCCTGTTTCTGGGCGCCGGGCTCGGGCCCGGGCGGCTGCTGCCCGACGCGGCCCCGAGGAGCCCCTGCACGAACCCCGCCGACCTGGCCCGGGGCGGCAAGCCGGGGTGCTTAGGGCGCCCCGGGCCTGGCCAACGGCGAGAAACCGGGCCCGGGACGCCAGGGGCGCGGGGGGCTCCGGGCCAGGGCCCAGGCGGGGAACAGAGATATTTTTCGCGGGGACGGGGGCAGGAGGTGTCAAAGTTTTCGGGGAACTTTTCCACTTGAGATTCCACGACCCTGTAGTGCCACCTACAGAAAGCGGCAGCTGGGGAGGGCGGGCGCCCCCAACGACCCCCGACTGCCGGCGGCTGCGCGGCCAGACTGCCTGGAGCTCTCGCTTTTTTTTTTTTTTTTTCCTTTTTTTTCCTCCTGGTTGTTTGTCGGGTACATCTTTTTTCAGAGTGAAAAAAAAAAAAAAAAAAAAAAAAAGCGAGCGCCGGCGCCTGCAGTAGAGCGTGCTCGGCCTGCAGAGGCAGTCGTCTCCAACTTTTCCTCTCCCGCTCCAACTCCCCGCGCCCAAAACTTCGGCTCTCGGGGAGCCCAAATTTGCCTGCCGCGCAACTTCCACTCTAATGCAGGGACCACGGGCCCTGGCAGCGGTTTGCAGCCTGGGGGTCACGCTCCCCAGGCTCGGGCCTGCTCGCTGGCCTGCTCCTAGTGTCTAGACCCAGTTGGGGAAGGCGAAACGGGGCGCCCCAGGAGCACTCCGGGAGAGGGCGGAGCACTCTCGTGCCCCGGGGCAGGAGTGCAGGGAGCTCCCGCGCCCGGAACGTTGCAAGCAAGGCTTGCGAGAGTCGCAGGGGGGCACTCGCGAGGGACGGACAGGAAGAGGGCCGGGGGGACGCCAGAACCCGGGACCACAGCACGGAAACGGCCCGGGGCTGAGCTGCAGTCAGATCCGGGGATGGAGGGAGCCGGAGAAGAGGAGTGAGAAGGCCGGGGAGGCAGGCCCTGCTGTCCTCCTGCAGGCCAGCAGCCTGCTGGCAGTGGAGGACCAGGCCACCCAGGAAAGGAAGGGGTCAGGAGGTCGGGCAGGGCCTCAGCAGGCTCAGACAAGGCCCCAGAAGGGAGCTGCAGGCGCCCTGTAGTCCAGGCCCCAGGCCTGGCTCCGGTTGTCCAAAGAGGGCCTAGGCCAGGCCTCTGGTGGGGAAACTGAGTCACAGCCAGACCTCAGGGCACGGCCTAGACGCTTACGAGCCAAGTTAGGGGTAGAGAGCAAAGACCTTTGGGGGTCTCAGGGAGTAGGGGGCTTCAGGGCCTCCCAGTCCAGAGCTGGATTGGCGAGTTAGACGCTTGTAGATCCAAGGTTGGATTGGGGTGGGGTCTCTGGAACGTTGGATCGCTACGCAAGGATTGGGGGGATTCAAGTGCTTAGAGATCGAAGTCGGTCCTGGGTAGGGGGAGTCAGACAATTGGAAAGCCTAGGTAGTTATTTGGGGAGGGGTCTCTACGCTTTGGCGAAGGGCACAGCTGCGTCTTTTTGGCTTGAGGCCTGAAGCCTTGTCGAGAAGCTTCTGTGAAAGGGTGGGCCGGCCGGGTCAAGAGAAAGAAAGTGAATAAATCAGGACTATAAGTGGGCGGGGGGCCCCTGAGAGGGGGGTCACAAAGGGTGAGACATGGCCACCAGGCGTTTAACCGACGCTTTCTTGTTGTTGCGGAATAATTCCATCCAAAACCGGCAGCTGTTAGCCGAGCAAGTGAGTAGTCACACCACCTCCAGCCCTCTGCATTCACGTAGCATTGCTGCGGTGAGTCTCCCGGCGGCCTCTCCGACACACGGACCGTGTGCACTGCGGCTCTGCCTGTTTGTCTGTCTCTGTCTGTCTCTCTGTTTAAAAAAAGAAGATAAGAATAATAAGACTAAGAATAATAAGATCTCTTGGCTAGAGTCAGGGGGCATCTGTAACCCTGGATGGGGAAAAAGCGGTGCTGCGAGGCCGCAGCTCCACCTCTGCCTTGTCTTCTCCTCACTTCCGCAGCACCCCCCCCGCCCCCCCGCGCATCCCCCGCCTTGGCGTCACTGCGCTACAGGCCGCCTGTAATTTACATATGTTTTAACGCTAACATTGGGAAGCATTGGGCCTTTCTGAAGCCTTTTTGTTTCGTTTTGTTTGAAGCTCCCCTCCCCCCAATAGTGAGCCTCAGTTCGGTCCTAATGGCTGGGTCGCGGGACCATGGACCCAAATCCTTGCAAATGAACGACTCCCTCTCCTAAAGAGGAAGCAGTTGTGTTGTTGTTTTGTTTTGTTTTGTTTTGTTTTTCTGCCCGTTTTAACGGTCCCGCAGCCCTTGTGTGGCCTTGTTCCCTATGAATAATTGTTTCACTGTTCTTCCTGGGGGCTTGGGTTTCTAAGACTCGAGGTGCTAGCCTCTTCACTTTCCATTTCCCAGACGGGAAATTACGCTTTCCTCTCCATTCGAACTTTTTAAAAAAGCCTGAGGAGGTATATGTGAAAATTAACCCTCTAAAATAGCATTTTTTTTTTTTTTTTAATTAGCCAGAACCTTTAGTTAGCCTAGCAGTAGTGTTTTTTAAGGGTGGTCCTGGAAAAATTACTGTTTCTGGTTTGTTTTTAATGGGGGCTACTTTTCCCTTTCTGAGCCTCAGTTTACTGCTCTGTTAAATAAGGGGCGAGTCTGGATGATCTATACCAGACAGTGATCGTTAGCTCGGTAATGTCTTCAATTGAAAAGTGAAGTTATGAAACTGGCTGTAGTTCAGGCTACCTGCTGTAGGGAGGCTAGGTTGGAATAGAAGCAGCGTTGGAACAGGCGGGGAATAGCCATCCCAGGACCACATTCTTGGGGATTATACTTGATAGGCAATTTTGGAAACCCCGCATTTATTTCACCTCCTAGGGACTGTATTGCCAGTTCATTTTTTTCTTTGTGACTTTATCTAAATGTTTCAGAAAAATTTTGCCATATGTCATGATTATCATGTCTACAAAGACAGTTTCTCCTTTTTGTAAGTCACAAGTGGAGAATGTCTTTGGCCATATAACTGATAGAAAAGTGATTTTAAGCCATATGAGCGGTTTCAGGAATAAAAGCATGTAAACTCAGGTCAAAAAGCCTAGAAACAGGGACAGAGTGTGTGTGAGATTTCAATTAAGAAGTTGAAGGGTTTTACATTTATAAACTGAAAGGAATGACATTATATTGAAATAAATGTAAAGATGTCTGGTAGCATAGAAACGGGCTAATTCTAGCGCTAATTTTGAAGAAAAAAATAAGCCAAGAAATTGAGTAGCAATTGGATGAATACAATTCCTTAATGGTACTTCAGTAATGTTAAATAAGAACTACATGTTCCTTAAATGACTTGATTTTTGTGCTGCCTCAAAAACAACTGAAACTGATATTAAGATTTCTAAGGTATCAGTTTTAATTGATTGAAAAACATATTGTTTATTTTTCAATTTTTAATCATTAAGGTTCAAAATACCCTGAACCTTTGGGTAACATGAGGGTTTTTTTTTGGGTTTTTTTTTCCCCCATTTAGTCAGACGGTTTAAAAACCTAGTATCTGAGACAGGAAGCTTTTTAAAAGTCCTTCTCTGAATCAAACCACTTTAGAAAATTATTTTCTAAGTTAGGCAATTTAAAAAAAATATTTAAGCTAAGCAAAATAACTAAAAATGGATAGCTAAAGTATACAGTTTGGAAAAATAGATACGTCAGGGTATATACAGATATATTTACCTAACTCACAGTTTTTTGAAAATGATTTCTAAACCCAACTAAAAATATATTTCTAAGTCAGAACATTAAAAAATGTTTTCTAAATGTCATGCCATTGAAAATGTTAATATTTGTATTAGTCTGACCATTTAAAATCTTTCTCAGATCATTGAAAGCAGCCATATCATTTAAAATATCCTTATAGTCAATTCATACTGTTTAAAAAATAGGTTTTGCAGTCTAACAAACATAGTTTTCCTGAATTAAAATTTTAAAAGAAAACACAGATTTATATATTTTAGTTGTGTTTAAAAAAATGGCATGTCATAAATTTCTGAAGTATTTAGGGTTGAAGTGTTACGTCTTCACTTTGCTTACAGGTGATCTTACAAAATCTATTTCTGCACACAATACGGCGAAATGCTAACAAGACCACATAGAGGTTATGATTTTTTTCAACTTATCTGGAAGTTGGAAAAGCTTTATAAACATTTTTGAAGCAAAAGCCACGTCTAACACAATTTGTAAAAACTGTATTGAGTAACTCTTAGCAATGCTTTTCACTGCATATCTAGCTCATAAAAAATTTAAAGCCTTGTTTCTGATTTGTAAATTTCAAAGCCATGTAGCAAACCAAACAATACCATATCTGTCAAATTTTGAATATGGACTAGGTATTAGGTGACATTAAAGAATTAATTAAATTAATTATAATACACTACATTTGCTAATTTTACTAGAGATGCCTACTAAAATGTTTAGTGGTGAAATGTCAAGGTGTCTTACCTAAATCCTTAAACCCCTCCAAAAACAGAGGAAGCAAATAAGGCAAATTGTTACTCATTGTTGAGTCTAGTGATGAGTATGTGGGGGACATTTTAAGTAATTTTGTAGGCTTTTCTACATGTTTGAAAATTTTTAAATAGAAACTTAAAATAAGTATATTCGTTATAGTAAAGTAGAACAGTTAAAAAGAGACAATTTGTAAATATATATCTAACACTCAGGCAATTTGAAAGGAAGAAACTAAACCTGAGTTTAACTTAATTTAAAAAATAATAACCTGGAATTTTAAGTTTCTAATTAGAAGAAAAAGCTGTAGACTTTGATCTTGATGCATTTGATACCAACCAAAAATACACCTAAAATAACAGACTTTAAAAAAAAATTATAACCCTGAATTTTGACATCTTTATTTCAGGAAAAGGCTGCAGAAATTAATTGCAGAGTAGTATGTCTCTTACACCTCAAAGCAAAGCACACCTGTAGCCATGTCATGGCTTTAGCCATGTCATTCAAAAGATTTAAACATGCATTTTTTGCATCCTAGTTTGAGGGAAAAAACTAGAATTTGGTTGTTGTAGTGGGGTTATTGTGTGTACCTGTGCGTGCATACAGGGTTTTGCAGCATTCAGGCAAATACGTCAAATAGGAATTTAAGGAGGATAGGCAGTGACCAGATAAACACAAAGCCTTAAGGGCCAGAAGGGACCTAAAGGTCATTTGGCCTAGTGTACCCGTTTGTGATAACCCCTTATGCCTGTCTTGTTTGGCCATGTTCTGTGACTATGATGGAAAATGCCAGCAGCTCCACGATTTTTACCACTAAAAAGTCTTTGCCTGTTAATCCCAACTGTTTGTGTCCTGGGGTCCTGCTTTTAGTTCTGTTCCTTCGGGTCTTCCTTCTGTCTGGTAACCGTGCAAGCCTTGTTACCCAGAGTTCTTTCCAGGCTTAGCAGTCCCGGCTTAGAGTGGTTACGTTTCTTTCCTATAAGTGATGTTTAGTTTTTCTGTATCCTTTTTAAAGTTCAGCACCCAGAACTGAACAAAATTCTACGTTTTTTGTGTTCTTAGTTGTATTAATGTTAGTAAAACTGATTGTTAAAAACAGACGGGTTTGACTTTATACACTCCTAACAAAATGCAGTTGTATTTCCCATGCATTTTGCTCTGGCCTCAGTTTTGAGTGCCCCATCACGTTCATGCCTCAGGGCAGCATGAAATAAAGGAAAGAGCACTGAGAATTGAATCTGAGAATTGAGGCCTAAATCCTGTTCTGCTGCAGGCTCAGAGTGTGTCCTTAGGCAAGCTTTTAATCTTTTTGGGTATCTTTTGCCTCATTTGTAAACTGAGGGGTTTGAGTTAGGTGATTTCCAGCCCTATGGATTCAACAGTATTTTCTCAAGTTCTGTTTTAATACATTGTTTCTCCTGACTTTAGCTTTAATTTGAAAAGGAGGAATTCATAGTCAACAGCTTTGTGGCTGTCAGTCCAAGGTTACTGACAGAAATCCTTAGAAGTAGCCTACCAGTACCATGCAAAAGTAACTTTCACATTATTATGCCAGCCAAGTGCAAGTTTTAAGGTAGCAACTCATTCAAGCAGCTTGGCCTTAGGAAACTGAAATGGATTTATGAAGCTAAACAATCATTCAAAAAAAATTGTAAAGTCATAAAGAAATGAATGAAAGGTAGATATTGAGATGCTCTTCTGATCTGATGAAATTCTGTATGGATTTGTGTGGTTTCCTTCGATCCCTGGGAATGGATCTAATATAGGGGTTGGAGCTACTTTCTTAGTGTTTACTGCCTAATCTATACTCTGCTTTAAAATAATGCATAATCTATAATTGGAAGCTAGAGTTAATTGGTCTTCCATTAGTTTGAAACTTAAGCACATTATTTTTAATAAAATGTGTGCTTTAGGAAAAAAAAGAAATTAAGGATTAACTATGGTTATAAGAAACCTAAGGTTCTTATTCAGGCTTGACTACAATATTAGCTAAGATTTATAGAGAGTTTACTTTGTGCCTGACTCTGGGCTAAGCCCTTTCCATGTGTAAGCTTGGCTGTCTTCACAGTGCTCTATCAAATAAGTACTATTGTTTTTCTCAGATACAGATAAGGAAACAGATTTTAGAGGAGGTAGGAAACTGGCCCAGCATCACCCACCTGATGGTTTGGGGGCTGTGACTGGAACTCTGGCAAACCTGGCTTGAGAGCCCCGTGCTCACCTCCTGGGCCACTCTGGTGTTGGCTGCATTTTCAGAACTTGTGTTGCAGATCCTGGAAAATGGAAGGGCCTATTGTTTAAAAACAATTTTTTTTTCTTGCAAGAGGCTAGCATCTTTCTTTATCTCACTTTTACAAACCTTACACAGTCAATTTTAACTTGCAGATTGAAGGTTCTAAGTTTTAGTACAAGCTGAGTCTGTTGGAAAATTAGTTCTCTGTCTTTAGGATCCAAGTATGAAATCATTATATATTTCTCTTTAGATCTACTTGCTTTTCTGCTTTTAAAGATTCCATGGGAGCAGTGAGGCTTACTTTGAGAATAAGGGTACTTTGTTGGATAAAAGTGAAGCAAACTTTTATTTTGGCAGTAAAGGAAATAAAGTAAATATCACTATAGTATAGACCTGTGTTTCCAACTCATTTTGCTCAACTTTTCCAGACTTCCTGAGTAAACACAGATGGGTTTCCACTGATTTTTCAGTTTTATGTAGAAAGTTCTTTAGACTATAAATTCCACATGCTACTTGGAGTTTTCAGTATTTGCTTGATTGCATGCCATTGGCAGGTCAAAAACCTAGATTTAGACATAAAGATTTAGAAGGTGATGATGTGTAGTAATGTGTTTTCATTTGGCTTTATTTTGGTCTTTCCTGATGGTAATTCTAAATGTTTTAATTCAGGTCTTGACTAAATTTCCTGGTAATTTGGTGGCAAGCAGAGCTTCGAAAGCCTTCTATTTTTAAGTAGCAGAATGGTGGGGAGGGTCTTTGAAAAGGTGACCTTAATTTAATATTCCTGATGTGGTGGTAGCTGCCTTTACAAGTAATTCCCTGAATTGTTAATAAAATTAGAGAGGCTGGAGGGTGGGGTGGAAAGAGACCTGAACACCTGGGTCTGTCCCCGGTCTTACCATTAACAAGGTCTGTGGCTTCGAGCAATGCATTTATACATTTTGAAGCTTAGTTTTCTTATTTGTAAGAAAAGAGTTATTTCTAGCCCTAGAATCCCATGATTCAGATTTCACCTCTTATCAATTAATAATTGTAGCAATCAGAAGATCAGGGTGTGTGTGCTCGGTTAATAATCCAAGAGCATAGGCACATGTGCAGCCGAGATTTTAACCGAGGTTTGCAGTAGTACATCGTTCACAGATTAAATGCCAGGGAGCTGCTGCAGAATAGTAAGAAGACTGAGATACTCAAGTTAGGGGTTTTGTCTTGCATCATGTTTTATTAATAAAAGATTTTAATGTTCTCTTAATGTTAAGCTTTTAAAAAATAAAAACATTTTTTCTTTGTGAAGTAAAAGGTAATTAAATCAGATTTCCATTTGATACTATCTTTATTAATATCGTCTAGTACTACTATTATGGCAGGGTGTGTATAGAGTTCTCTTTTGCTCTCATAGAAAATTGTAGAAGGAATGAAGAGGATTTGCAGCTTTCCATAATGTCATCTAATTGAATTTTTACATGGAGTAAAGTTTGATTACATTTTTATTGCTATCATTGTTTAATAATATTTTGGCCCTGATACAGCAGCTTCATTTGCACTATTTTTAAATAAGGAAGTTGTTCTTTTATTTTCTAAATTTACTGCTAAACATAAAAAAACACAATTGATTATTGAATTTCACCACAAATTATTTCAGTGATCAATACTGTACAAAAAAAAGAGCTAGTTGTTTAGATTATCTGTCATTAGTAAATGTCTGTCCAGAAGATAGAGTTCCATGTTGATCTAAAAAAGAACCGTTAGTTTTCAATTGAAACTTAACCCTCTGGTGTCATGCTTCTCCCTTCCCACTCCCCTTAAAAGAAAAAATGTATTCTTACCTTTTGTTTTGTCTCGTTTGCTTGCTTTTATAAGAGCTTTATGAATAACTGTACGCTTTCTAGCTAATAATAACACATACCAAGAGATGGTAAGAGTTTTTCTTTTATTTTGCCACCTGTGTCTCTCTCCGGGAAAGAGTGGTTTCTCAGCTCTCTTACTACCAGGGATGAAGCCGTGTCTGCGGGATGTAATTTGCAGAGACCTTGCATGTGTGGTCACTCACATGTTATCTGAATACGGCTACAGACAGTTTCTGTGGGTCGTTCATTTTTTAATTTTGTTGCATTTGCAGGTCTGATTTACATGTTAAAATATACATTTATTTAACATGATAAAATTACATTTTAGCTCTGCTCTCATTTTATTTTCCTAAGGGAAATTAGAATGTGGTATTGTATGTGATATTTGGTGTTTATGAAACAGATTAACAGCATATTTTAGTGAAACCAAAGCAAGTGTGTTTTATCTGTTTCCAGTGTATTTTAATATTTACAATCATGTTTTGCTTGTTTCCTAGCTCATTTTCAAAACAACCGCAGTAAATAAAAATAAAAGCATATATTGATGTAGCTTATTTTAAAAAAAGAAGAATCAAAAGGAGATTTTAAAATACCTTGCTTAGTGGATCTTTATGTTTAGTTAGCTTAAAATCTCAGTGTTTTCTCAACTGACCATGCCTTGTCTGTCTGTCCCATGCTGCTTTCTTTTTGCTTTCCCTAACTGGATGGGACTGATGGGAACAACATGTCTCTTCAGGAGCTGGACGAGGTATCGTGTTTTGAATATTTTTATATGTTGGGTAATTTGAGATTATAAAATACCTGCTTTTCCTGAAGTCTTTGCTCATATATAAAATGCTAACAGCTTATAAATATTTAGCATTTGTTTTGATTATTTTCTAATTTTTTTAACAGTTTAATATGTAGAATTTAATATATTTTCACACCATGTGAACTGATGATTTGAAAAAGGCTTTGGGAAGATTGTTTACTACTCTTGGGAAAGTGTCTCAACTTTGGAAGCAGTAAAAAGGTTGAACACTTTCTTCAAGGAAGCCAGAACGTTTCGGGAATTAATGTCTGTAGCTTCCTGATTTCTGAGAGGTGAGTGGTGCACTTGCTCAGGTAGACAGTATAGAAGACCAGCGTGTCTGTGAAGGCCCTAAGAGAGAAGGACTGTAGCCACGGCAACTGTGGGAGGGTCTTCCTTGTCACTCCTGTCTGGAATGAGTTGACACCCAGTGGATGCACCTGAAGCTGTTGTCACCTGGGCCCAGTTCTGCATCTCCTAGCTGGGGGTGCCTTTGGCCTTTTTATTAGCTAGTAGCATCTTGCCCAGAAGGTGGAGAGAGTATATATTCAAAGCACTTTATTTTAGTAGCCCTAGTAAAAGGGTTGAGAAAAAATGAGATGAAAACTGTTGTTAATGTTTGTGTCTATTGTCTGTTTTCAGCATTGAAGGGGTAAGAATATTTTTCCGGAGTATAGAGTGATGGAGAAATGAGGGTTGTTCTTGTTTGTTTTCATTTAGAAGTATGAACAGTAAAGTAGGATTAGGATCACTGTCCTTAAAACCAGTAGGGTCCTAACTATTAGATTCAGATCTACCTATATATTCTAAAAACCTTAACTAGTTGATAATGACAACAGACTGAGCACAGCCTAAATAGCTGTCGTTGGGAGCTGGTTAAATACATCGTGTAGCATCTCTGACCCTCTGTACCAGGCAAATAGTGAGGCCCATCCATGAGAGCTGCAGTGGAATGAGCCCCAGACACATGGCAGAGTGGAAAGACCCAGATGCAGAGTAGCATGGATCATGTGATTCCTGCTCCTTTCTGTTTTGTTTTGTGTTGTTTCTTCAGGAAAAAATAACTCATATTTATGCTTGTGTGTGCTTAAAAAATTCCTGAAAAGATATACAAGAAACTGTTAACAGTGGATACACCCCAAGAAACATCTGAGATAGAAGAAAAACTTCCTTTCTATTACAAACTCTTTTCTTAGGGTGCATATATATTTTTAAACCATGTGCATGTATACTTTGCCACTAAAAACAATTAGTTTAAAAAAAAAAAAACCCACTTAACTGGTAGCTGACTGAGCCAGGTGTCGTGGTCATGCCTGCGTGGGGGTTTCCTTTCCCATTCAGGAACCTCACCGCCAGCTCCCCGCTTGGGCACTGGGCACTGGAGAGGGCCCAGCTCACACACATGAAGGTAGGGATCTCTGGAGCACAGTGGACGTGGGTGGCTTTGCTGATCAATCTTTAAAAATGTTAAGGCTTGGGGGCTTGGAGAGCAGGCATTCTGAGTTAAAATAGGTGTTGCTATTGGCTGAACAGTTTGAAGCTATGGAGCTTCTGACCTCAAAAGGAAGTGTATAGGGTGTGGGGGAGGGTAACAAATTATAGAACCACTTAGGTTGAAGAACCATTTGAATAATGTTCCAAGGAGGGGCACATAAATGGTCATAATTACTTCGGGGTCTGCTGTCTGAACCGATTTCCAGTCTTTCCTACTTCCTTTTTCAGGCAGCAAGTTCCAGAAACTGGCTACTCACTGCATGAACTTGGCAGGCCCTTTTGCTTTTCTTATGCTTCACCTCTAAGGGCTTAAAAGGGAGTCTTCATGCTCCGTGATCAGAGGCCCTGCGTAGAGAGCACTGTCTCCTCCATGCGCACCCCAGTGCTATTAGAAATGCAGGTTGCTGCCTCATCGTGGGTGCCCACAGCCACCTCATTTCCTTGTGCGTTTCACTTGCCCCTTTTGCTCTTTTGTCCAGCACCATTATCTTTTTCATGAAGTGTGGCTTCCACAATTGTCTGTGACGTACATTTTATTTACCTCATTTATTCCACTCGTTTCTTGTCGGCTCACTCAGCTGGCTGTGATTGTGCGTTCAGGACTCTGAAGTGCCAGGTACTGGCCTAGGAGCTGGGGGTGTGGTTGGGGACAGTGTCCAGAGGCTTCTTTGAAGCTGAAGCAAGGCCTCACATTGGCGTCTCTGGAAATAGTAAACGCCCAGCTCCGGAGTGGATTAGATAGTAGCCACCCCTTTATAGGTGAGGCCTGAACAAATGTCCCTGAGTGCATATCACCCGCATCTCCCAGGGTGAAGGCATCGACGGCCCCACTTCAGGGGCTTCCTGCGGTCTCTCCATGTTTGATTGTCATTCTCCTCCTCTAGCCTGAGTCCCCTGGAGATGTCACTTTTCCTTCTCAGAAAACACTAAGTAAGGTGTTCCTGAGGAGGAAGCCGAGCCCACCATTGGTTCTCTTACCCAGGGAAGTGTCTGGCCCTCTCCTTTGTTCTCTATCTTTAATCTACTTCCCGTCTTATGACAAAGAAATCTCCCAAGTTTGGGAGTTTTTAAATTCAAGGTAAGAATTATTTTAAAAGTCACAAGATACAAATATCGAGCCCCCAAACCACACTGCCTGGAGGATGGCTGATTAGTGCACATCTGAGAGTGCCTGGGCCGGGCCCCAGTGTCCATGTTGGTGAAATAGGGAGCGGCGCCCCTCTGAAGGATTGCTGTTGGGACTGGCGTGGGCCAGGTCAGTAGCAGTGCTCAGTACAGTGCTCACAGAAGGCAGAGAGGAACGGATTGCTCCCTTCCTTGTTCTCCCCCTCAGAGTATGTATGTTAGTTGAGAAAAAAGGAAAATCAGTGCAACTGACAACAGTATCAGGATGATGTGATTCTCAAGTGTTTTTATCTCTATATTTTTTGTATCATTTTGTTTATTTTTGTTTATTTTTTTGAGACAGAGTCTCACTCTGTCACCCAGGCTAGAGTGCAGTGGTGCAATCTCGGCTCACTGCAACCTCTGCCTCCCCGTTTCAAGCGATTCTCCTGCCTGAGCCTCCTGAGTAGCTGGGACTACAGGTGCGTGCCACCATGCCTGGCTATTTTTGGTTTTTTGGGGTTTTTTTTTTTTTTTGTATTTTTTAGTAGAGACGGAGTTTTGCCATGTTGCCCAGGCTGGTCTCGAACTCCTGAGCTCAAGTCATCCACCCGCCTTCGCCTCCCAAGTGCTAGGATTACAGGTGTGAGCCACTGCACCATCCTATACCATTTTAAAAGTGTTTATTTTGACCATTTATTAATTTCATAATCAGAAAAGGTAAGCATTATTTTAAAATTATCGCAGGTTTAGAAAAATGTAGTGCTGACATCACTTTTTTCTTTTATCTACATGCTTATTCCCTTCTCCAACAACTCGGATTTCTTAAGCCTAATTGTCTATTAGCAAAGTGGTCTGACTTCATCATACAGGCTCCCAGAGTTTCATGTGGAAGCATGAGTTGCCAGTCTGTTGATTTTCAGTGTCCCTTCTGGACTTGTTAAGTGTTCATTGCCATAGACAGTCCAGAATTATCAGTATTGTTCTCATTACCAATGCGTTATGGCTAAGCTTAGTTGATTTTTTTAGATGGGGAAGAGGTGTATCTGACTTTTCCAATCTCCACAGAGGCTTTGCTATTTCTGTAATCTTAGGCTACACTAAATCAGCCTTCAGGGAAAGGCGGGGTTTTAAGAGTAGGAGGGCTGTAGATCTGGAACAGCAAGATTTATAAGAGAGAGTGTGTATGTTCCTTCCATAGGTGGACAACTTGTCCATACTGGCTGGTACTCTTTAAAGGGACAAATGTCAACATCTAAAGTGGATCAAAGGCAAAAGATACCTTTGGTGAGACTAGCAGGAAAGCCATTGGGTGTGCTGTTTTGAACATCTGTTGGATTTTTTCTGCATTTCTCTCAGGAAGGATGGCTCTAGGTTAGGGTAGCAGACCCCAGTAGTTCTTGGAGAGAGGAACTACATATCAAAGAGACAAGAGTTCTTAATTCTCTTAAGTACAATTTTTATTTAAAAAATATGGAAAGATTTTTTTACTTCAGAAGCACAAATTAATTAATTAATTTTTTGAGATGGAGTCTCTGTTACCCAGGCTGGAGTGCATTGCCGCGATCTCGGCTCACTGCAACCTCTGCCTTCCGGGTTCAAGTGATTCTCCTGCCTCAGCTTCCTGAGTAGCTGGGATTACAGGTGCATGCCACCACGCCTGGCTAATTTTTGCATTTTCGATAGAGACGGGGTTTCACCTTGCTGGCCAGGCTGGTCTCGAACTCCCGACCTCAGGTGATCTGCCTGCCTCTGCCTCCCAAAGTGCTGGCGTGAGCCACCACACCTGGCCGCACAAATTTATTTTTAAAAAAGCTTTAGTAACCAACATCATATATTTAGAGGGGCCACCATGTTGAAATTCAGCAGGGGTAAGTGAAGAGAATTAGAAATCTGGCCATTTTTTAAGATCTGTATGAAATAGGATGACAACTTGAAAATTGATATATGTGCTAGATCTTCAACAAATAAGAAGACATGTTTTTAAGTGGGAAGTGAGGTTTCTGAAATTAAAAGGGTGTTTATTTTGCACATAAAAAATTTTTATGTCCATATTTGTTCCCATTTCAAATAGTTGATGTTTATCTTCAACAATTGTTTTCCCTTCCCAAAACATACTGTCTTGTTTTTTAATAGTACATACTGTGATACACATTACAAATCCATACTGATAAAAGAAATGACACACTTCTTCTCAGTAGGGCGGTATTTCTTTATCATAATGAACTATAGCTATAGACTGTGTCATAAAAGAGACAAATTATTCGCTATTTAAAGTTTTCACTCCCAAAGAATCAGTTGTTCTGTCTTACTGGCAAAACCCTGATAGAGTGTATGGGAAAGCTATACCAGCTGAGCGGGCTGGCATCCGTGCCCTTCGTGTAGGGATCTCTTAATTATCAAGCTACCTTAGGACCCTTAACAAAGAGTGTGTTCTCCCCACTTTTGATTTACATCTAATTTGGGGGGAACACATGCATAAAATCAAGTACTACTTCAAAGAGTTGTATTCACTTCAACTGACTTTTCATAATGTGGTTTATAATTTGTTGTTTTGGATAAAATGATGCTAATCCCAATGCAAGTAAATTTAGATAGATACTATCTCTCTGTCTTCTTTAGTGTAATACGTATTTGTAAACAGTAAAAACAGTACAAAGTAAGATCATGAGTTTAAAAATTATAAAATCACTGTAAATAATTACTGTATTGAAATGTGTAATAATAAAATATAGTGGATTCGATAATAAACTGGTGTGGTAGAAATTCTAGGACTCATGAAGAGGTACTTTAGCAATTTTAGATTTTACTTTGTATAAACAGCTGGAGTTCAAGTTCTGTTCCAGTCCAGCAGTACCTATAGACAGCACCTGATGTATGGCTGGCAGGTGCTGGGAGCTGGGCCTGTGGTTTGTCCCCCTGCTTTTTAGTCAGTGTGTCTCCCACAGAGTTGTGTACCTCTTGGTGACTTTGGAGCAGGAGTTGTTGAGGAATAAACAAGTCTTCCTTTGATTGCTTGACACTGGCCGCCTCTGTGCCTGCGCTGTAGAGGGTGAGGTCTGCATCTCTCTGTCCACGGATGGTCAGGAAGAGAGGGTGATCTTTACTGACACTTAACGTCACTCACTGGGGGCCTATCCTATAGTCCCTGGTGTAGTAGGTGGGAAATGAATCAAACTGCTATATTTTCTTGTTTTAATCTGATGGCTTGTCTTGATTCATTTTCTTAGCAAATTGCAGTTATAGTTCATGGGCCTGTGGAGTGATTGGCACCTTTGAGGGTGGAAGGGGTTTTTGGAGTCAGCCGACCCAGGTTTCAGTCTGTCACATAATAGCCCTGTGACCTTGGGCAAGCGACTTTTCTGAGTTTCAATTTCCATATTTATAGGTTAGAATCATAGTTTCTAGCTCACCTAGTTTTTGTGAGGATTAAAATAATGTCAAGAACGTAAAATTCCTACTGGTGAACGCTTAAAACCAAACAGAACGTGGTGGTGGTAGAGAATTACCACTTCACGGCCTGGGAGCCCAAAACAGTGCGGGTTTGGATGACACACCATTTGTTTAAGAAATGACACTGGCCCTGCAGCATCCCTGCCGTGCTGGAGCACCGGTGGGCTTAATCACGGCTCCTGGATGCACTGGGATTAGTGAATGGGGCCTGGTCCGTCCAGCATGGTCATTGCCCAGGATGCGCTCCCTGAGTGGACACATACATGCCCCAGAGCACACAGAAAGCCTGAAGCAGATGGTGGCAGAACCACCCCGGGGTGTGCAGGGAGGTTGATGGTGAAGATACCAATTTGCTTTTAAGAATTTTACTGTGAACTCTTTAGGATTTAGGGCCTATTACTTGAAGTGTTCTTTTAATCTTAAGTTTTTCTTTATATGACATTTTTCTCCCTTCATCTGTGGATTTTAAAATTTTGTCTTGTTCCTTTATTATTAGAAAAGGAAATAAGTATTTAATGAATGAAAAAATAAATTTAGATAAATGCAAGGAAGAGGGAAGAAAAGCAGTATGAATTTTTCACCCAACTCTACAGTGTGATTTAGAAAATTTCCAAAGTATTATCTATAAAGGACTTTTATAGATTATTTTCCATTATACTTTGATCATCATTTGGATCTTTTGAAATTGGCATTTAAAAATTCTGAGCTCTGGAGGGCACCTCAAGAGCTTTTCAACCGATTCACTGCCTGCAGGCAAGAAAACAGCTTAACCATGCCAAACCCATGATTTCCCTCCCCGTTTTTTTTTTGTTTTGTTTTGTTTTTAAAGACAGTTTTGCTCTTGTTGCCCAGGCTGGAGTGCGATGGTACAATGGTACAATCATGGCTCACTGCAACCTTCCCCTCCTGGGTTCAAGCGATTCTCCTGCTCGGCCTCCTGAGTAGCTGGGATTACAGGTGTAAGCCACTATGCCCAGTTAATTTTTGTATTTTTAGTAGAGAATGGTTTTCACCATTTTGGCCAGGCTACTCTTAAACTGCTGACCTCAGGTGATCGCCTTGGCCTCCCAAAGTGCTGGGATTACAGGCGTGAGCCACCACACCCACCCGATTTCCCTCCCATTCTTAAAAGCTTTCTACAGCAGTGTCTTATATAGTTAAAATAAACAAGAACCATCGATATCATTTCAAAATAAGGGGAAATGTTGCCTGTGGACATTTAACTGAAGAAAAGAAATGACAGTGTAAGATTGCATTGAGATCTTAAGGACTGCTTTTGCCAAATGGTAGATAATTTGCTAGCAGTTTTAGGCAGTTGTTTCACACATCTTAACACGTGGTTAATGACTGTGTGACTGAGATAACTGGATCAGCCCTCTTTCCAAAATAAGCTAAGCGTATATAAGTAAACCTTGCTACTATTGAGCATTTTGTAGTTGTTTCATTTACCACCTAGTTTTGTTTTTTTTTCCACTTGTAACTGATCACACGAATCATTGCTGTTCTTGCGGTTCTATCACAGTACTAGTACTAAGAGGTATTTATTTTAAGGATCTATTGTTGACTTTTTCATTACATTTCTATAGCCAGATCAAGTCAAATTCACGTTCTCAAGTATATCCAAGGAAATTAAGAGCTGGTGCATGAAAAGATAGTTGAACAATCCAAATCCTAGCAGTTATCAAAAGCAAGTTTATAATACAGGCAAGTGCATTCACTCCTTTCTATATATTTTCAAGGAGCGACATTTAAGAGAGAGTAAACATTCACTCCTTTCTGTATCTTTTCAGGGAGCAACATTTAAGAGAGTAAGAGTATTTGTATCTAAATTAGATTGGAATAATTTTTTCCCTGTCCCTTTACTTTCCTGTAGCTTGCTGATGACCGTATGGCACTTGTGTCAGGCATCAGCTTAGATCCAGAAGCAGCAATTGGTGTGACAAAACGGTCACCTCCTAAATGGGTGGATGGAGTGGATGAAGTAAGTTGCATGTTAGTTTCATACCATCTTGTTTTTTTAAGTAATTATGACAATGTATTTTAAGATATCTGTCATATAAACGAATTTGGCCGCACTTGAATGTATATTTCTAGAAATACTTCAGGTTAAGTTGTCTTTGTGTGTGTTAATGATTTTAGCTTTAGTTTTGACACTGGTAGTAACTACCTGAATTATAGGAATAAACTGAAAACCATGCAACAAGGAAGAATGCTATGTGATTTTCTGGTAATTTGAATTAAAGCTGCTCACACATCAGCAAGCCAACAAGTTTGCTGAAGACCAAATTCTGTATGCTGAGTGTAGCTGATTGTCTCGGAGGCAGACCAATAGCTTGCCTGGCATCAGTGGAGTTCTGTGACTTCATTTGCTTAGATTCAGTATGATGTTGGCCGGATTAAGCAGAAGATGAAAGAATTGGCCAGCCTTCATGACAAGCATTTAAACAGACCCACCCTGGATGACAGCAGTGAAGAGGAACATGCCATTGAGATAACTACCCAAGAGATCACTCAGGTGAGGAGCGCAAGTGAGTCCTGGGGAAACCAGTGAGCCTTCTCATGGCAATCTCAGAAACTAGAGTGTTACTCAAAGTCAGTCTCCTGGAGTTCATTTCCCAACCCGAAGTTCTCAAAGGGACCTCAGTAGGCCCAGAAGTCCTCCAACTGTCAGCGTAGGTACCTGTGAGGCCTTGGAGGTGTGGGGACTGTTTTTCAATTGTTGGCAGATACTACTGTGGACTGATAAAGTAATAAAGTAAATATGAAATTTCAAACATTATCGAGTTCAATCTTTTGATTTTAAAATGTATAGCTAATATCGTATACTAGTGGTAAGAAATTTTAATGCTAAAATATAGTCCTCATAATTGAAAAAACAACTTAGTAGCCTAGAAAAAATTTTTATAAAATACTAAATTTGATTAATTTTAAAATAATAGGACTAGTGTTTAAACTTCAGTGTTTACATTTTTTACTTAAGTCTCCTGGGTGCTAATTATCAGAGGAATATGGTGCTTTGAGAAAAGCCCTGGGGTTTTGGAATGTTTGAAACCTGACTCTTATCAGTTTAACAGTTACATGATTCTCATTTAATCCCTCTGACTCTAGTGTTCTCATCTGTAAAATGGGACTAATAATAATAGTACCATCCTCATAGGATGCTTGTTAGGGATTAAATGAGAGGAATGCAATAATAATATGATATATGATAATACAGGTTGAACATTCCTAATCTGAAAATCTGAAATCCAAAATGCTCCAAAATTTGAAACTTTTTTTTGAGTGCCAATATGACACTCAAAGGAAATGTTCATTGGAGCATTTTGGATTTCGAATTTTCAGATTGGGGTATTCAACTAGTAGGTATTCTGCAAATATTCGAAAATCTCCCAAAATTTGAAATCCTAAACATTGTCGATCCCAAGCATTTCGGATGAGGGATACTCAGCCTGTCTAACGTGATACGTGAGCAGCTGGGCACACAGCAGGCCTTACACGGCAGGAGCTGAAGTCTAGTGAAATCTTTCTGTGTGTATAAATTAAGCCACAGATTCCTTTTATCTGTTCACCTTTCTCTAAACCAGCCTGAGTGAACAGAGCCTCTCACTTCTCTCTCTGGCTTGTGATGATGGCAG
The DNA here is from genome assembly GCF_003255815.1 of Theropithecus gelada. Classification (NCBI taxonomy): domain Eukaryota; kingdom Metazoa; phylum Chordata; class Mammalia; order Primates; family Cercopithecidae; genus Theropithecus; species Theropithecus gelada. Next base: position 43,943,979 of record NC_037678.1, on the reverse strand, counting down.
TGTTAGCAGAGGGGCTTCTCTCCCAGGCTTGCCCTGAGCCTCGGGCTTGTTCTCTTAGCTCTTCCACAGGTGCCAGCGTGCCGTGCAGGCCCTGCCGAGCCGGGCCCGGGCCTGCTCCGAGCAGGAGGGGCGGCTGCTTGGGAACGTGGTGGCCTCGCTGGCGCAGGCCCTGCAGGAACTCTCCACCAGCTTCCGGCACGCACAGTCGGGCTACCTCAAACGTGAGTGCTGCCCGGGCCTAGTGAAGGGATTTTGAGTAAGAAAAGCACTTTATGTTTTCTTTTTTGCGACTAATTTTTCATTTAGTCCAATACCTTTCATTGTTACCTTTTGAACACGGTCACACCTTATGCAATAAAGGGAAGCCTCCTCCTCATGTGAAACCCTGGCTTGGAATGAAGGCACAGCATGGGGTACCAACCAAGGCTGGGGGAGGGCACCAAGATAGTTCAGCATCTCAGCAAACAAAATTTGTTTTGTGTCAAGCTGCAAGAATTTGAAAATCAAGCACATTTTAAAAACCTGTTGTTTTCTAGATGTTGGGGTTTGGGAGAGCTGCTCTTCAATAGGTAAAAAGCAGTTGTTATTACTGAAAGCCACGTATTTGCATAACAACCAAAGTGTTGGAGAGCGCCTGAGAAACCCTCCCCAGGGTTCTTGAAACACTTCCTCTGCTGGCACCATGGGTTTCACCCAACAGACCTTTCCTTCCCAAATAGTGCAAAGCCAGATTTCAGCTCTCTTCTTATTCTCATCACCCTGTAAACTGGGTTTTTTAAAAATTGCCATTGTAATCAATAAAGTCCCCACATACTCCAAAAAAAACTTCAGTTCACCCTCCCTCTGACAACTGGCACATTTGTATTTTAATTTTATTACTTCCAAAATTTGATTAGGGCCATATGGAATTCTTATTAGAGATGCTTCTAGAGAGAAATACTGATTTTTTTTTTAATGTTTTGTAACAGCAGTTAGATTAAATATTTCTGTTTCACTTAGAAATTCTCAGATGGTTGTGTCATTTTTGTCTTGGCATCAAGTGAATTGTGCACATTTACACTGTGACTTTGTCTTGAATAATCCCAAATGCCTGCATATTGTTGTATGTTTGTAATTCTTTACTCTCCCTCCACCCCCATTGGAGTTAGGCTTCTTTAAAGCGGCTAAGAATATCTCAATTTTGACTGTTGGAGTTTACTCTAGAATTCCCCCTTTTAATGGTAGAACAATACCCAGGATGGTCTACATATTCAAGTAAGGTGAATTCCTATCTGTGATAGGCATGAAGAATCGAGAGGAAAGATCCCAGCATTTTTTCGACACATCAGTACCACTAGTGGATGATGGAGACGATCATACTCTTTACCATCGGGTATGTGAGTGGCTGCAAAGCTGATTACTGTGTCTGTGCACCCCATTCTGCTGCTCTCTCCTCCTAGACCTCGAACTTCTGCACAGTGTCAATGGATTGGTACAGTTGACTTGTATATTCATCAAGTTGTTTTTGCAGCAGGTGGAAGAACAGCCATACTGTTTGTTCCTTTCCAAAGGCCACAGAGAGACCTTGTAATCTGCTTTCCAGAGCCTTTGGGAAAGTGGTCAACACCCTGCCTTCTTAGGAAGGGCCCAGAGAAGTAGAGGGCTATCCCAGGGGTTTTGTTTATCTGCCCTTGCAGAGTTGCAGACGTGGGCTTCTGTCTTCCCTGCTATGGCCTCAGAGCTTTAGATCCTGCTGGCTTAGGGAGTTTGAATCTTTCCTGTTAGGGAAAAATAAGTGCTTGCTTATTATTTATGTGCTTTGTAGAAATATTTTCAGAATTCATTTTCTTTAAATTATTGTCTTTATATCTAAACAAGTACACCATAGCTTTCCTGAGAGGGGAAAACAATCTATCCAACAAATTGTGCACTATTTTGCTAGGGTTTTACAGATGACCAGTTAGTTCTGGTGGAGCAGAACACACTGATGGTGGAAGAGCGGGAACGAGAGATTCGCCAGATTGTACAATCCATTTCTGACCTGAATGAAATATTCAGGGACTTAGGAGCGATGATTGTAGAACAGGTATGTGAGCTGGCCTTCCTCGTGAATAGGTTTTCCTGCCATACTATCTGTGCCTTCTTTTTCCTGTACTCCTTTCAGGGAAAAAAATTGGAGCCAATTCCCCCAACGTGTGTGTGCACCTGTCATTTTATATGTGTGTGTGTGTGTGTGTGTGTATGTTTATGAATATATACATAGCATCCCTAATCAGAAAATATGAAGTTCAGAATGCTCCAGAATTCGAAACTTTTTGAGTGTTGATATGATGCCACAAGTGGAAAATTCCTACACAAGACCTCATGTGACAGGTTGCAGTCAAAACTTTGTTTTATGCACAAAACTAGTAAAAATATCGTAGCCGAGTGCGGTGGCTCACACCTGTAATCCCAGCACTTTGGGAGGCTGAGGCAGGTGGATCACCTGAGGTCAGCAGTTCGAGACCAGCCCGGTCAACATGGTGAAACCCTGTCTCTGCTAAAAATACAAAAAAATTAGCTGGGCATGGTGGCAGGTGCCTGTAATCCCAGCTACTCAGGAGGCTGAGGCAGGACAATTGCTTGAACCTGGGAGGTAGAGGTTGCAGTGAGCCGAGATTGCACCATTGCACTCCAGCCTGGGCAATAAGAGTGAAACTGTCTCAAAATATATATATATATAATATAAAATTACTTTCAAGCCATGTATATAAGGTATATGAAATATTAATGAATTTTGTGTTTAGACTTCGGTCCCATCCAGAATATCTCATTATGTGTATGCAAATATTCCAAAATCTAAAAAAAATCCCCAATCCAAAATACTTCTGGTCTCAAGCGTTTCAGATAAGGGACACTCAGCCTGAAGATGTGTGTATTTACAAAATTATATACATAGGCTACTGTCATTCCCTGTAAGAATATTAATCTTTTTTTGATAAGAAATAAATAGAAGTTCTAATATTCTCTTCCCATGCCTCGAGGGTACTCATGTGAGCACCCTACTGTAGAGACCGTGTTGACTCTGACCAAGCTCAGCAATGATTCTGATAATATAGAAGATTTCCCTTCTAATTTTGGCAGGTTATTGTGTAATGGCGATTGGAACCACTAGCTTTCAAGTAGAATTAAATTGTTGTTCACTGTTAAAATCTGATTAGGGCATTTTATTATCTTGCCAGCAGGGATTTGGGTCCTGATCCCCCTGAAACCAACTGCAGAATGGAGTGTTCAGGCTCTGGAAGATCCAGTTACATTAATTACTCCAGCGGTTCCCAGTGAACTGCTCTCTCTTCTTATCCAACATGTTTCCAATAAAAGCTCTGTTCTTCCTCATAGCCCAGTGTCTACTTCTTCCAATTTGTATTAAGAGATTAAACAATTAAACATCTTCCCCTTGAGTCCAAATTTTTAATTTTAGGTGGTAGACTGGAGTTTACCATTTTCTGCTCTGACCCATAGAGATGTGTATCCACGTTTACAGACATGATAGTCAATTTGCAGGTCTACTCATAACAGGGTCGAGCTTACCTGGTGGTCTCTGCTTACTTGAATCCAAGTATGTAGACAGCAAAGGGGCACAGAGCTTCTGTGCTGGTCAGAGCCTCTGTCCACTGAACCATATATTGTTTAAGGCCCCAGTAAGTCTGAATATGGCATATTCTATGGTAACTGAAACTAATAAGGAAACCTCAATCTGTCAGTACTTCTTTCTCGTGAGCTAGACGTGATGGCAGTAACCAGCACTCTGCCATCAAGCTCCTGACACCAATTGAGGGTGAACTCCAGAGCCCTCCTTGTGTACCTGCAGCATACAGGGAAAGAAAATATCATCTTATGGATGCTGATGTCTGTAATTTGCATATCTCATTTTTGATGTTCAATTTTCACAGTTGCCATTGTTGATTGTCTGTAACTGTTATTTATTACCTAGGGTACCGTCCTTGATAGAATTGACTATAACGTTGAACAGTCCTGTATCAAAACCGAAGATGGCTTGAAACAGCTTCACAAGGTAATAACATGTCTTTCAAAAGTTGGGAATTTTAGGAACTATTTTCAAATAATCAAGAATTGGTAAGAAGGTTCTCTTCCACCATAACGATCTTCAGCATTCTTGTCTGTGTTGTCCACTCTCAATACAGTAGTGTAAAAAGGGATTCGTCATTTCATTTAAAGCCAGTTGTGGGGTCTGTTGCCGTTTTATTGTAGTTAATGATTCCAGGTGTATCTCACACTTAAATCCAAAATTGCCAAGAACCCCTTTTTGTGACAGTAAATTCTAAAGGAATTGGAGTTCTTCCTTTTAGAAAATATTTCATTCTTTTTTGATGCTTCTCGTTTTAGGAAATCAGTTGGGCATTTGCTAAAATATGTGTTGAAAATCTGTGTGCTTGTTGCCACTGACTTGGGCCTCTCTTGTTGTGACACATTTCTGATGAATTGCTCGTGGAGAATCATTCTGGAGAAGATAAAAATCTAATATTCTCTTTTAATTATCACAGCATATCTGTATATTACCTTGAGAAAAGAGAAGTTTGTTGAAGTGAGAGTAGAGTAGTAATTCTTTTATTCTGTGCTAATAAGGCAGCTGTTCCAGGGATGTTTTTGTGTTTTTTTTTTTTTTTTTTTTTTTTTTTGAGAAGGAGTCTCGCTCTGTCGCCCAGGCTGGAGTGCAATGGTGCGATCTTGGCTCACTGCAAGCTCCGCCTCCCGGGTTCACGCCATTCTCCTGCCTCAGCCTCCTGAGTAGCTGGGACTACAGGCGCCCGCCACCACGCCCGGCTAGTTTTTTGTATTTTTAGTAGAGATGGGGTTTCACCATGTTAGCCAAGATGGTCTCGATCTCCTGACCTTATGATCCGCCCACCTCAGCCTCCCAAAGTGCTGGGATTACTGGCATGAGCCACCGTGCCTGGCCTCAGGGATGTTTTTTATGATATTCTTTCTTTTAAAAAAATAGATGGAAAGCATCTTAGGAATTTTATCACTTATGAGAAACATGCATAAACTGCTGGAGACTCCCATATATAATTGGTTACATATTTTCTTTAAAAGGAATATAACAGTACTTCACAAATTAAGTCATATCCATTTCCTTGTATCTTTGGGACTCAGTAGAGTTTCTAGCCATATAATGAGTGTTTTGCCATTTCACTATTGGACTACGCTACCATTTTTCTAAAATCAGTCGCTTCCTATACCAGAGATCACCCCATCTAACAGCAGTATTGGGTTTACAAAAAGTCAGCCCTTGCACCAGTCTAACCAGAAGCCCTGAGCTGTCTTATCAGGGGGCTTGTTGCCACGTGTGGGTGGATATGAGACTTCAGCCTATGGTGGGGAAGAGAAGTCTGACCTCGTCTATGCAGGGGTTTTTTAAGCATTTAGATTAATTTGGTTGCCAAGCCCTGTCTATTAAAAGTGAAAACTAACTTTAGTTTCTCACTCTGTAATACCCAGGTTCTGATGTGCTGCTGAATTATGCATTGGTTTTGAAGTTTCTTAAATAAAAACTAGTGAAATATGTTTTGTAATATAACACAGATAAAAGGAAAAGCTTTCTCTGCGGGAGTGAGCAAATCTAGTGGGAACTAAAAATTTTGTTTTAGATTCTACTTTATAAATCATTTTGAGAGGTTTTACAGTATATTATTTAGTACTGGCTTCCCTGGTGTTCTGGGTTACTTATTAGAAAAGTCAGCGTGCTCCATCTTCCCTCCAGCCACAAGGCTGTAGGCAGCACGCGCGACTGGCCGCGTGCTTGGCAGTCGGCTAGTCTAAGGGTGATTGAGCGTCGGGAGCTGCTCCCCATGACCGGACTCTCCGGTGCTCTTCCCTGCCTGATGTTTCCTCCTGGTGAATGAGGGGCTCCTCCAGGTGGCCGGGCAGGCTCAGGGAACAAGCCTACCGTAGGGGTTGGAGCAGGAGAGATTGCCATTCTCGCCAGGGCTGCCTTCCCACTGTCTCCTCCTCCCTCCTGTGCCATAGCAAGGTCTGGAAGAGGCAGCGCATGCTCTCTCTGGACGTGCCTCCCGGCGCCCTCTGAACTCTGCTGTCCTCTGGCTCTCCTTTCTCAGTGCTGTGTGTCTTTCGCCAGCCAGGCAGGGCCCTTTGGCATTTCTCCACCGGGCATGGTGGAGTTCCCGCGCTCCTGCCGAGCTTCCAGGATGCGGTGTTCGGGTGAAGAGATGTGCAGGGTGAGGCCTGGTGCCCAGATGGAGCTTGGAGAGCTCCTTTGCTATATTGTTAGCAGCACTGGGAGGATGCGCCTCAGAGGGATCTTTATGCGTATGACATCCATGGGGCACACGTGTGTTTTTATTTCAAACGATGAGTTCTTGTTTCCAAATTTAGGGGAGGTTGAAATGGGGCCTCTTTGGGCATCTGTTGCCTACCTGCCAGGTACGGTCCTCCAGCCCGTTGTTTCCTTCCGTGGTGAAGGAGCTGTGCCTTCGCTTCAAGAACACGGAGCAGGAACAGGCGGCCCTTGCTGCAGGGGCGCTTGCCACGGCCTGTAGGAGGAGAAGCAGGGAGAAGCACGCCCAGCTGTACACGGAAGCATGAGCTTTCACTTCCCTGTCAGCCTTTGTCTTAGTAGTAGGTTTCCGACAAGTCCATTTCCACGTCCAGGGTAAATAAGCAGCTCCGGGATCATGGGGCTCTTCCACTCCTGGTGATTGAATTCCCTGGGATTGATGGAGGGATTACAATCATGTAGCCTATAGCAGAGACCTCAGTCACTGTGCAGAGAGATCTGGAAGCCTCATTCTGGAAACAAGTGGGACCTGATCTGGGATTTTGGGGAAAATGACGGCCTTTTTTCCCTCCTCTTTTTGTAGGCAGAACAGTATCAAAAGAAGAATCGGAAGATGCTTGTGATTTTAATATTATTTGTCATCATCATTGTGCTCATTGTTGTCCTCGTTGGCGTGAAGTCTCGATAAGTGGCATTGGGTTTTCGTGTGTGCCGCACGTGTGGATCTCCCGGGTGTGAGGGGCTTGGCCTGCGCCCCGCCAGCTGCCCACAGAGGTGCAGCCTCGAGGAATCCGAGGGCGTCCGGGCAGCGAACCTTAACCATCCACGGACTCCTCCTCCCCTAGTCCTGCTCAAGCGGTCCGGGGAATGGGTTTTTGTTTTTCCTTCATTGTTGAGAATTTAAGAACCTTTGGTACTGCTGCACAATAGAGATTGAGTTCTGTGATCAGTTATAATATATATATTTTTTTTAGAAAGAGAAAATGAGCTGAGAGTTTACAGGCACTGCAGAAGCTGTTCAGTATTATATGTGTATATGCTATTTTTTTAGCAGCCATGTCTGAGCAGAATGTTAAAATAATTTTTGGAAAAATTTTCTTTAAACCATCTGGTTTTTAAGAAATTTGTTACCAAAAATTGATGAGTAGAGGCAAAGATGCCTCTTCATCTTTCTCTATATATTTTCCAGTTGAAAACAAACTAAGAAGTCCTTTAAGAATTTATAATCCGTTCCCCATTAACTTAATTTAGCTTTTCCATCACTGTTAATGATCAGAGTAACAAAGTGTGAAAAATAAGAAACCATCATTGATGTTAATTAACACATTTAGATAGGCCAGTTGAAACAGCTTCATAAGTTTAAATTAATTGTAAATGGAATATTCCTCATTTAAAATGTTTGCACTGCATTTTCTACTGTAAACCAAAAGAGGTTACTAAGCAAAACCACCTACATTTAAGTTAGTGATTTAAATGAATCTCACATTAAAAGAAAGCTTGACAGTGTTATGAAAGCCACCAGACTCAGCCAGTGTGTCCCCGTGGGTATCCCCAGCCATCCTTGCTCAATCCATGAGTTATATACTAACTACATAATGCCCTGTGCAAACCAGACTCTGTTTAATGAACTGTGAATTTACACAGAGGCCATTTTAAATGGGTCACCCCATTTAGGATTAGTGGATCTCAGATTATTAACCAAACATCACTCCATTTCAAAGTAAAATATTCCACCAGCGATTTGATTTATTGGCTGTTCCATTGCCTGCCGCTGAGCAATGCCCAGGAAGCAGGCACATTGCCAAGGACTGGGCGCATCTTGACTAGGAAGCTCCTCGTTTGTGTGAGCATGGGTTAGATCGCCAAAGTAGGACTTTGTCGTTTACCTACCTATTATCAATATGGTGCTTGAATATATTCGTATAACTGTAGAACAGTGTGGATAGTGATGGTAACTTTGAAGTTGTTCATGTTTTATTGGCCTTGTTTTAATTGACACCAGTAGAGTCTTAATGGTCTTTGTGTAAATTTTAATGGCTTTTCCATTGTTTTTGCTTCTCTTAAAAAGTTTAGGAAGAATATGACCTCATTAAATGTGTTTTATTTGGACCAGTCACATAGAGTATCTCTCTAGAATTGACTTTGAAGTTGTTTACAGAAATTTAAACTCAATTCCAGAGACTGAAGTTGTCCAAACAGCTCATGGGCTTAACGTCCAAACCCCTGCCCAGCCCTCCCTTTCCAAGTTGGTGCCACCTCCAGGTAGCCACTGGTTTTCTTATTACTGATGTGGCTGTGGAATGGTAAGGACCTAGAGGGACCCTGGCATTTCAGGAAGCAGACCTGGTATTCCATGACAAGCATTGTTTAGGAAGGAGGGCTGGAGAATAAGAAGCCAGCACCTCATCAGCGGTTGAGAGTCACTGCAGGTGTCCTTTCATCCCGGCTGATTTTAACCCATGGTTGAGACGTTCCAAATTAGATCTGCTGCCCTTAGGAGTGGGGCTGTCCAAATTAGGGAACCTGCCTCAAAAACAGTCCACAGTGGCAATACCGGATTCCTGTTCAAGCTTTTTAAAGTGCTGAGTCTTATAAACCCCTGAAGGAAAATGACCCTTTAAGAGAGGATCATCATTTATTTATATTTATTTTCACCAAATAGGGTGATGAGGGTTGGTTTTTGTCCCCTCAACCCATTTGGGTAAAATAATGGATCTGATTAGAAATTGTTTTAAGGAGGGGCTGGGCGCGGTGGCTCACTCCTGTAATCCCAGCCTTTGGGAGGCCAAGGCAGGCGGATCATGAGGTCAAGAGTTCAAGACCAGCCTAGCCAACATGGTGAAACCCCATCTCTACTAAAAATACAAAAATTAGCTGGGCGTGGTGGGACACGCCTGTAATCCCAGCTACTCGGGAGGCTGAGGCAGGAGAATCGCTTGAACCCGGGAGGCAGAGGTTGTAGTGAGCCGAGATCACGCCACTGCACTCCAGCCTAGGTGACAGAGTGAGACTCCGTCTCAAAAAAAAAAAAAAAAAAAAAAAAAATAGTTTTAAAGATCCCGTCTGGGTGGGAGAGCTGTCCCTTTCCACCTGAAGCCAGGGCACTGGTGCTATAACTGGTTTCCCAAGGTGGGAGAGAGACAGACCCAGCCTGGAGCTGGCCCCCGGGCCTGTGTGCTGACTTCTTGGAGTCCTCAAACCACTGTATTTTTCTGTTGAGCCTGTACTTGGGGAGAGATCAGTAGCATTTGAGGAAAAGAATCATGGTACCTCAGGGTTTCTTTCCCTTTACTCGCTGACAGCCATGGTCTGTGGGCACCTCATGCTTTTCCACACTCTGTTGGGCCATGGAGGTAATGATCACCCAGGCCAGTCTCCTCTGCCTGGGATGCACCCTCTGAGAGGAGGCCTAGCAGGGCAGGCTCCCTCTGGGCATCCCTGGACGCATCTTCTGGACACATGCCTCCTTTAAAGTGTCCAGGGGTAGCTCAGGTTGAGTGGAGGTAGAAGGAGAAACAGACATGTTTACCATCCATTTTCCAAAGCTCCTGATCTTTCCCAAGATTGTAACTGAAAACTGCTGTCTCTTGTTTTGTTCGTTTTGGGGGTGGTGGTGCTGGCTGAGCCATGCTTGTGAAGTGGTGTGTGTCTCTGATTTAACGGATTCACTGCTTTCTCTGCTAATTGAGAGAGCGTTATTTACATTATTTATTTGTTTTGACACCAGTGCTTTCAGTGTTTTATCCTAGCTAATAGCTTCTTAAAGGTAATAAAACCCTTCCAACCTAATTGGTCAGATAAGACTTTTTTTCTTGTATGCTTAAATAAAGCAATTAGTGAAGCGCTTCTATCCGAAATGACTTTTTTGTCCTTTTTTAAAACCAATTTACTGTTACTGGAAACTTTTTGTACAATAAAGCAATCATGCAGATTAAAGAACATCCTGTAATCCTAGTATTAATTTAACAATGGGTTCATGGTTTCTTCCAATGCATTTGTGTTAGGAGAGGGCCTGGTCAGTTTTGTGATCCTTTGGGCCCCTGACTGTTTTGTGCCTGAGGCCTTTGCCTCAGTGTCTGCAAGTTGATCTATCTAATGGATGCTTTCAAAGGGACAATCTGTTTGCTATCCAATATACAAAAAGAACAACTGCCGAAAAGGCAGATAATTATTTTTCTTATGAAAATACGTGCTTTATATACATACCAAGAAACATTTGGAAATCTTCAAATAAAACTGTGATGTGCCTTGTTGAGAAGCAGTTCTTACACACAGGCTCTAGGAGACTTAACTTTCTAAATGACATTTTTTCCTACTTTGTTACACCAAAAACTTCAGAGACAGTGTCTGCCAGTTGAACTCAAAGCCAAGACTATGTTTCCCCTTGATTGTGCCCGTCCTGGGGTCCTCCAAGGAGGACCTTTGTCCTGAAACTTGACTTTGATGCATATGTTTTGCTGGTGGGAGATGTGGACCTGAGTGATGGTAGGGGTATGTGGTTTCGTCACCAGAACTTACGCATACAAAAAATAGCAGCTGTCATGCCAGGTCTCCTTGGTGCACTTGGTGTTTGGTTTTGAGGTGCTGCGGTGACTCAACAGCAGTTCCTTTCAGAGCCTGTTGACAAACTACACAAAAGAAACAACCTCCTCTTGCGCTCTCACCTTGTTTTTTGTTTAGAAATTACATTTCCCCAACTCACATGTTGGCCACTGGCTCTGTCCAAGAATCAAATCCACTCTGAAAGGAGAGACATTTGCCATAGGGTTCAAGAATATTCTGACCGGCAATGATACTTAATAACATTAAAGAAATCTTCCATCCCGAAGAGGACCACATAAAGGTACAACACCCATGTAACTGGTGACCTCTTGGGTTACGTTCTCAGCTAAGTCTTTGGTGGCCCAGTCTTGAACCAGTGCTACAAGAGTATGCAGACACAATCCGAAGAAGCATTGCTGTCAGTGGAGAGCTGCAAGATGCCACCAATGACTTGGAGGCATGACTTGCCAGGAGGCCTGGAAGTGGGAGACCATTGGGGTGTCCCTTTGAATGCTCACTTTGACAGCAGGTAAACAGGCTGGATATAGATTTCCTCTGGAAATTTAGCGACCATCCTATAAGAAGTCTGATCCTGATCCAACGTTTGAGCAATCTAGAATCCTTCCCGGTCTGTCTGCCATAGTTCTGTAGTCACAACAAAATTTACCTAGCCTATTTTCCTAGCACCGTTTCTATCTAAATCTAATAGGAGAGCATGTCATTCTACATGTGGCCTTAATTTTGATCATCGGCATCCCTTACCCTAGTTAAGCCATGTGGGACCATGTGGAGAGAGCTTTTCACAGAAGGGATATCCCTAGTTGGGTGTAGGGAAGACAGCTCATAACAAAGACTTCCTGCTTCTCTGTGGTTCTAATTCATCAATCAGTTATGGTAAGTTTCCATTCTAAGATTTAGGTAGGCAGACCTGGTTCATCCAGCATGAGCTATATTTCAGAACTTAGCACTGTGCATGCACATGAATGCATGCCTAGAATTGTATATCTTGGTGTATATTGGCTCTTAAAAACTAATTTTCTTGGCTGGGCGCAGAGGCTCACACCTATAATCCCAGTACTTTGGGAGGCCAAGGCAGGTGTATCGCTTGAGGTCAGGAGCTCAAGACCAGCCTGGCCAACATAGTGAAATCCTGTCTCTACTAAAATACAAAAGTAAGCTGGGTGTGGTGGCACGTGCCTGTAAACCTAGGTACCAGGGAGGCTGAGGCAGGAGAATTGCTTGAACCCAGAAGGCAGAGGTTGCGGAGAGCCGAGATTGTGCCACTGCACTCCAGCCTGGGCAACAGAGCGAGACTCCATCTTTAAAAAAAAAAAAGAAAAAAGCAGGGCACGGGGGCTCATGCTTGTAATCCCAGCACTTTGGGAGGCTGAGGCAGGTGGATTATGACGTCAGGAGATTGAGACCATCCTGGCTAACACAATGAAACCCCATCTCTACTAAAAATACAAAAAATTAGCCGGGCATGGTGGTGGGCACCTGTAGTCCCAGTTACTTGGCAGGCTGAGGCAGGAGAATGGGGTGAACCCGGGAGGCGGAGCTTGCAGTCAGCCGAGATCTCACCACTGCACTCCAGCCTGGGCGACAGAGTGAGACTCTGTCTCAAAAACAGAAAGCAAACAAAAAACTTAATTTTCTTGGCCACCCAGACTCCACTTCTAACCTTGTTGCCTGATGGTTTTGTTTAATTCTGTTTTGAAAACAACCTCCTCCCAAGTGATGGGTATTAGAAGGAACTAATGAGAGCTCTGGGTGCAAGCAGAGACTTTCAGCACGTGTGAAAGTGCTTCTGATTTAGGACTCAGAGTTAGATGGTGGGTGTCAGCTGTGTGTCTTGTCCCCAGCTCCATGCCACCCTCGGACAGACGTCATGGTACCAGTCTATGACCAGGCTTTCTTACTACACAAAGGGACATTCTATGGAGTCAAATGGCAGAGACTTGTGTACAATTATCTGGTCAATTGAGGCAAAAGAAAATAATCATTTGTCCAATTGTCCAAATTAGCTCTCTGGACTGTCCTGAATGCTCAGGGTAACTGTGTGGTTCTCCACTTCAGTTCCGTAATCTGGCTAAGATGGACCATTTAAATGAGGCTCCATTCAACACAATGCACATTTAAATGAGGCTCAGTTACAAGAGACCACTGGGCTTAGCATTTTCTGTTTGTCAACTACAATTCTATAATTGCTTTTAGCTAATCATCCAAATGATTACATGTTGTGGAGGCAGAAGACCCTCGTTATGCATCATTTGGTCTCTTTTTCTCAGAGGAAGTGCTGAGGGATTAAATGTGTGTGTGTGTGTGTGTGTGTGTGTGTGTGTGTGTTTAACTTGGTGTTCTGACTCAGGACACCATAATAGACCTCCATTTTCATCAACTGTGGGGGAATGAGAACAACTCCCCCCATCCCAACATCCCCCTTTTGCAGAGGGGGAAACTGAGACCCAAGATTCCCTCTTGCCAAAGCCACAGAACTAGAACTAGAATCGTCAGCTTTCTGATTTCCAGATCAGGACTATTTCTGCTTATGCCATTTTAATTTTTCATTTCTTTCCATAAAATTAAATGACCTTCCTCAAGAAAGATTTAATGGTCAAGATGCGATTTGGTAAAAAGCTTCCTCAAGGATTTTTTTCTTATTACAAAGATGAGACTGGCTGAGGCTGAGAGAGATTTGCAAACAGTGGTATGTCATTATCCCCAGCTCAGTTTTTTGTGTAATTGGTGTGAAGAGATTGCTGCTGATGAATCAGCCTGCTGCTCAACGGAAAATGATGATTCTTTTGTGACGTGACTTGGTGTACGTACGTGTATGTTTGTGGTTGTTTATGAAAGGTATGTGTGTACATAAAACGCTTATCAAGATGGATAATGTCATGTTAAAGTTGTAAATAATAAAAAATAGTCCTGAGCAAAACTGATTTTACAATTGCCTGAGAATGCAGCACTTCATTTCAACACTATGCGATGGCTAGAAATTGATTTTTTTTTTAAATCCAATTAAGCCTCAAGGTTGGTTATCCATTTAAAAGGTCGGATGAGTTAAACAATGACAGTACCTTCAGTTCGTGCTAATAAATTTACACAGAACTTCAGCACTTACATCGTGTGCCTCACGGAGGCATACATTTTGTATCTGCACAACACTGAGCTACCAAAGTCCCAGCAGTGGTACAGATACACCAGCAGGCCCTGGACCCCAACAGGGGCAGTCCCTGAGCTGACCACCGGCCCTATCACCTCTTCCACTTAGATCCCCGAAGCACCCCCTACCCAAGAGTGCTGAGTCCTTCCATCTACCTGGTCCCCTTTTCTGTGGTCCCAAGAGCACTGGGAGACGAAAAGTTGCCTCTCATTTAAAAGGGGGGAAAAAGATGTATTCACTACTTGGTTTCGTGTGCTGCCGAGTTTATAATGTAACAAATAAATCCTGTTTTAAAAACAGTACTTTATAGTGTGTATTTACTGTGTATTCCTAGTGCTTAACGTTAAGAAAAAGACTTCGCGTGGTGGCTCACGCCTGCAATCCCAGCACTTTGGGAGGCCGAGACGGGCAGATCACCTGAGGTCAGGAGTTCGAGACCAGCCTGCCCAACATGATGAAACCCCATCTCTACTAAAAATACACGTTTGGCTGATTTTTGTATTTTCAGTAGAGATGGGGTTTCACCCTGTTGGTCAGGCTGATTTCGAACTCCTGACCTCAGGTGACCTGCCTGCCTCGGCCTCCCAAAGTGCTGGGATTACAGGCATGAGCCACCACGTCCAGTCAATTCTTTTTGCTTTTTAAAAGCTCTATATTCAGATACTGCAGATAGATGTATAATAAACACAAGGGTGTTTCTGGAAAAAAAGGTGACTCAGGTTTTTGAAGATTGAATCATTTTCAATGCTCTAGAGAAACATACTATGTAAAAGGATCCTATAAGTGAAAGTTTTCCTAAAGAAAAGATTCCAGCAAAACAAACATTTAGCCCCTAATTTTGCTTTTCTATAAGTCTCCATTTTCTTATATTGAGTTTGCTTAAAGGAATGTGGAACCACATTTGGTCTGTTAATTATTTCTCTTTTCCTTCTCACAGCCTCCCTGTCCAAAGGCTCCAGGTCTTCAACATGCCCTTGAAAACTTTTGCAACTACAAACATAATTTTGCTGGTGTTCAGAAGTAAATAGAGTTTAGTTCCTGAGACATGAAGGTTATTGCTGTCTTACATTGTGTCCTTCCTGGGAGGATAATTTAGGCTGCTAGATTGTCAAGGGACCTCAGAGAGCAACTAGTTCAGCCTACTTGTTTTGGTTTTTTTTTTTTGAAATGGAGTCTTGCTGTGTCGCCTAGGCTGGAGTGAAATGGCGTGATCTCAGCTCACTGCAACCTCCGTCCCCCAGGTTCAAGCGATTCTCTTGCCTCAGCCTCTGGAGTACCTGGGATGACAGGCATGTGCCACCATGCCTGGCTTTTTGTATTTGTAGTAGAGACAGGGTTTCTCCGTGTTGGTCAGGCTGGTTTTGAACTCCTGACCTCAGGTGATCTGCCCACCTCAGCCTCCCAAAGTGCTGGGATTACAGGCATGAGCCACTGTGCCTGGCCCCGGCCCCCCTCATTTTATCGAGAGGTCCTAAAAACTGATGCTAGAAGAGATGTTTTTTGTTGTTAATAAATGATTCTGCTGGCACATTTTTATTAACACATTTTCTCATCCCACTGATACCAGAAAGTAAAGACACAGTACATGCAGATGAGGCTACCAAATGTGATTTTCAAGCAAAGTGCAAAAGATGGCATGTAGTATGCTACCTTTCAAGATCCATGAATAATCTTGTTTTTTTTTTTCAGATAGAATCAGGAAAGATAAAAGCTAATAAAAACGGTTACGTGTGGGGGTGAAAAAGGTTAGCTGTGGGGGTAAAAATACTACCTATGAAGGAGGACTGAGAAAAGGGGGGAAGGGCAGGGATGGGGAGACTCCTTTGAAAATTTCCTTTTTACAGGTGTGATTTGAATGATACAAAATGTTATATGTAGTCAAAAAGAAAATGTAGAAAAAAGGAAAATGGTGAACCCTTCTGTGAAGTACAGATTTATGAAACTAAATGTACATCAAATCAGTAAGCTGCACAAAAATCAAGTAAATGTGGAATATATCGCTGGGATATACTCTTAGGAACAAAAAGTTAAAACATCTTGAACTCTGTGTTGTGGGTTTGTTGTCGGGAGCAGAGGCTATTGGTGAGTGTGGGAAACAGAGAGTGAGAAATCCCAGGAGGGACTGGGAACCAGGGTTCTCACTGTGGCAGAGGGAGATGCAATTATGGAAGACAGGCAGGTGAGGAAAAGCCCTGTCATGTGGATTTGAATGGGAGGAATCAGTATCAACTCATGATGTTAAAGAAAATCTGATCCTTCCACATCCAAGAGGGCCAGGAGCAATGATGCCCAAGTGGCAGGAAGCATGCCCAGCACAAGAGCTTGCTCTCTAACTCTGAAGCTCTTGGCTCTAACCAACCTTTCCCCTCACTGAATGGAGCCAGGTTTCTTGGAGAAATGACTGACTCTGGATTTGGGTCAAGGAAAGAACAAAGTGAGCCTGTGATCATCTTACTTCTTTTTTTTTTTTTTTGAGACGGAGTCTCACTGGTCGCCCAGGCTGGAGTGCAGTGGCACAATCTTGGCTCACTGCAAGCTCCGCCTTCCAGGTTCACGCCATTCTCCTGCCTCAGTCTCTGGAGTAGCTGGGACGACAGGCGCCCGCCACCACGCCCAGCTAATTTTGTGTATTTTTAGTAGAGACGGGGTTTCATTAGCCAGGATGGTCTCGATCTCCTGACCTCGTGATCCACCCGCCTCGGCCTCCCAAAGTGCTGGGATCACAGGCGTGAGCCACCGCGCCCGGCCTGTGAGCATCTTACTGTTCCAGAAAGGACAAAGCCCTTGAAAACGGATAAGAACGCATCAAAAAGGAGCCTGCCTGATGCAGCTCTCATTGGCCTAAGTGGGTCCCCACTTGGGAGCAGTGACATTTGATGAGATGCACACACGTATGGGCTGTGGCAGGGCTGGCTTCATGGGTGTGCAGCCACCATAGGCCACATGGGCCCTGTGCCTGGTTTAGTGCTCAGCTGTTGCCATCTTGAAATTGTTTTTTGAAAGAGAGGCTCTGCATTTTCGTTTTGCACTGGACTCCACACGTCACGCTGCCAGCCCTGGGGAGAGGGGGAAGGTCTTTGCTGAAGAACACCAGGTAATAAGTGTAGAAGAGAGGATAGAGCTGGAAAGTCACTCAACCAATACCTGATTCAGGCAGAAATCATCACTGGATACTGAAGACATTCAGGAAAAGGTGGTTGGGACCCAGAAGGTTCTTAGTCTCAAAGTGTCACTCCATGGATTATAAAGAGGAAATTATTTTAATTCAATTAATTATAAAAGGGGGAAATACACTTTTACCATGAAGAGATCTGGCAGACCCCACTTGCCCAATGATGGGGGACACTTAGATTATGTGCCTCCTGATGAGGTTCGATGGGAACCATAACCTGTATTTTTGCCAAAAAAGTTCAACCCAAATCTAACGAAACAGACGAACCCAGATGGTGAGAGCTTCTGTAGGACATAGCAGTGCGTGAAAGAACGGTAAGGACTGTTCTGGATTAAAGCAGGCCAGAGAGCCTTCACAACCAAACGCAATGCCTTATTTGGATTCTGGATTTAAAAAGAAAAAGCCCTGAAGGACAAGGGGACAATTGAAGTTTCATTGCAAACTGTATACTGGATAATAGTATTGTTTCAATGTTAAATCTCATGGGTATGATCAGCACATGATCATGATTATGTGGGCTCGTGTCCTTGTTCTTTTTTTTTTTTTTTTCTGAGATAGAGTCTTGCTCTTGTTGCCCAGACTGGATTGCAATGGCGCAATCTCGGCTCACTGCAAACTGCACCTCCCAGGTTCAAGCGATTCTCTTGTCTCAGCCTCCCGAGTAGCTGGGATTACAGGCGCGTGCCACCACACCTGGCTGATTTTTGTATTTTTAGCAGAGACGGGTTTTCACCATGTTGGCTGGGCTGGTCTTGAACTCCTGACCTCAGGAGATCTGCCTGTCTCAGCCTCCCAAAGTGCTGGGATTACAGGCATGAGCCACCGCGCCCAGCTGGTGTCCTTGTTCTTAAGACATACGCAGTGAGGTAGGGGTGTATACAACTTACTTTAAATGGTACAGGGAAAAATATGTGCACATACATACATATACACATATACATACACACATATACATATACATAAACACACATACACATATATGCATGTTTGTATATATACAGGCATACCTCACTTTACTGTGGTGGTCCGGAACTGAACCCAGAATATCTCCAAGGTGTGCCTGTATGTATATGTGTGTGTGTGTGTGGGTGTGTGTGTATGTGTATATTTGTGTGGGTGTGTGTATGTATATATATATCTGTGTGTATATATATATGAATCTAGGTGAAGGGTATACAAGTGTTCATTATACTAGTTTTTCATCTTTTCCAAAAGTTAATCAACTTTTCAAAAAATTTTCTAGAGAAATGTGTTTTCATGGCAACAAGTTCTTTTTCCTCCCTTCAGGGAACATTTAGTGCAAATCTAGGTGGCGTGTCTGGTGCCAGTTGCAAAAGGGAACGGAGGCCCTGCCTGCTGTGCAGGCAGTCAGGTTGTGGCGAGGGACAGCACAAACATCCACAACACGGGGCAGCATTTGAGGCGGTCGTGTGGCTGTCACAGTTTTCACTGGTTGTGGGCTCACTTCTCAGCCAGCTGCTCCAGCTCCATGTGGTGGAGGGAGGTCCTTGGAGCTGAGTCTGCCTCTGCTTCCTCTGGGCTCATGAGCAGGTCATTCTGAAGCAGGAAGGAGCCCTTCCTTGATTTCACTTTAGGACTGCCTGAGGCACTTCCACTGGTTTCCAGTTACTTGCAAGGTCAAGTACAACCTGCAAGGTCAGTGTATATTTTATGCACACTTTATGTCTGGCTACACGAGCTTTTCCTTTTTTTTTTTCTTTCTTATTTTTTTTTGAGACAGAGCGTCTGTAGTGCAGATTGGAGTGTGGTGGCGCGATCTCGGCTAACTGCAACCTCCGCTTCCCAGGTTCAAGTGATTCTCGTGCCTCAGCCTCCCGAGTAGCCGGGATTACAGGCAGGCACCACCATGTCCAGCTAATTTTTGTATTTTTAGTAGAGATGGGGTTTCACCATGTTGGCCAGGCTGGTCTCAAACTCCTGGCCTCAAGTGATCCACCCTCCTCAGCCTCCCAAAATGTTGGGATTACAGGCCTGAGTCACGGGGCCTGGTTCCACATGAGCTTTTGACAGTGCCAGAATGAACAATGTCCTTTACTACTTCAGGCCTTTGCATGAACAATTTCTTGGTCGGGGATCAGACTGCCTGACAGACTTTAACCCATCCCTCAAGACCCAACTCAAAAGTCTCATCGTAGTCCAAGGGGCCTTCCCTAACTCAGTCTTCTCCCAGTGACTGGATCTCTGGATTTTACTGTTCTATTTGCTCCCCCTTCCTCTTTCTGGCCACACACACATATGCATGCACACACACACACACACACACACACACACATATACATACCTACATGCTATTGCATCCCCAAAGCCTGACGGGTCCTGGAGCTTTTCAGAACTGATGTTCAACAAATGTACGTCAAATGAATGAATGAATGAAAACACCAGAAAACATGAAGCAGATGCACCACGGAAATGAGTGTTTCTTTGAAGTATCGGTTATAATGGAATCTGAGAGCCTCGTGGCGACCAGCTGAGTCTAAGCAGGCATTAGGTTTTATACGGGTGAAGCCTGACATGAAATTAACATATAAATGCACATTTCAAACACATAGAGCCATCTTGCATGATAGGATTTCAGAAATGTGTCCTAGGATGTGAACTGTACCAAAAAACATCCTAATAAGTTCTAGGAACTTTATTCTGATTTGTTCCAGAAGTTTTTAATCTTTTCTTCAACTTTTGAGCAAAGTCTGAACATCCAATTGGATGTGGAATAGGTTTCAAGTCATCAAAAACATAAATTGATTTTTGGGTTGCATTAAAGATCTGGTAATTTGTTTTAAACTTTCATTTTTTAAGGAAAATTAAATAGAGGTGAATTTTTCATTGATAGTGAAATATATACTAAGCCATGGATTAATACCTTCATCAAAATTTATCTAAACAAAGTGCTGCCTGTCTTATTTATGTTAAAGTCTGTAAAGTCAGCAGTGAAAAGGGAAAGTACTTTCCTGGAATGTATTTGTATCTGTCACAAGCTGCATCTTGAGGAAATTGGCAGGCATTTGAAGTGGAATAATTCCTTAGCGTTCTGTTTAGTTTGGATTTCTTCAATTCAGGCGTGGCTTAAAACCAGAATCACTAATATTTGCTTTTAACAAGCATCTAATGTTTTCTCTTGCTTTGTGTACAAAATGTTGGTTGAACTGAATCATTTTGTTCATCCTTTCTGGGGGCTGTCAGGGTTATTCAGTCTATTCTTAAATATGAAAGAATTCTAAAAGAAAAACATCTCCAAAATGACCTCTCCACCAACAGTTTATCTCATTTCCAACTCCTGGTACACAAACCTGCTGGATCTGGCTTTCTGAAATGCTTCTTGGATCCCTCTTCAGTTTGTAAAATTCTATAGAGTGAACCAGGCTCCCCAGTCGATCTCCTCACCCACTCTTCTATTTTCCAGGAACCTTCTGTTCTAACCACACAGGTTTCAGAGCCTGCTGGACATATTCTGTGTCTGTGTTTCCTCCCAGGACTTCTCCCACGTGGAATGCTTTCTTTCTCAACCTCTTCGCCTGTGGAAGTCCTATTACATCTGTCAGGGCATGGCCTTAGTCTCTCACCCTCTAGGAAGATCCTCCAGCTGTCTCAGTCCTCTGGAGTGCTGTGTGCCTGTCTGCAACATATTTGCAAACAGAAAAAAGAGTGAGAGATCTTTATACACGCTCTTAGTACCCTTTACCAATGTGTGAAAACATTCAGCTGCTGTAAAATCTTTTGAAGAAAATAAGATCCAATTAGCGTTGACTTTTATGTCAGGAAAGCTGAGGGTTTCAAAGGAATTCCTTTCAGTCATTCAACAGCTTTTTTTTTTTTTTTTTTTTTTTTTTGAGTGCCTGCTGTGTGCCAGGCACTGGAGGAAGAAAACAAAAAAACAGAAAACAGGCAAAAAGACCTGCCTTCAGGATGCTGATGCTCTAGTCTATGTGGTGTTTCCGAGGGCCTGCCCTGGGGCCAGGGACCACGGTTCAGAGCTGAGCAGGGAGACCTGGAGTCCACAGACAGGGAAGGTGAAAGCATGGCTTGTGGCTGGGGTATAAGTTAGGGAGCTAGGGGGCCAGCTGGGAGGTCAGTGGTGGAAAACCTCCCACACCACGCCAGGGAGTTGACACTGCTTTTTTTTTCCCCTTTTTTTCCATTTTTAGGCTGGTAATGAAGAAGAAACTCAAAATAAGAGGAGTAGCTTATGGAACTACATGGAGGAAACAGAGAAAGGTACCAACCAAAGGCCCTTGAGCAATCAGGATGTTGGGTAACAGATTTTTGCTTTTAAATGACTCCTGCGTGGAGCTTCCCCAATGCATCATCATTTCCTGACCCTTGCATCTGACCCTGTGGGTGGGACCCTCCGCCTCCACCATCCACTCACCACTCACCCCTGGCTCCTCCACCACCCGGCTCCTGCCCCGCACCCTCTGATGGCCTTTCCTCCCCTGCAAGGCGACTGAGGTGACTCAGGTCACCCTGCTCCTTCTTCGTCTCATCTCCTCCCTTCTTTCCTGCTTAGACTGTGCCAGATAACCCTTCTTGCAAAGGGGTGGGTGGGAAGGCCCCCCACGCAGCCAGGCAGTGCCTGGATTTGTAACTGGCCATCCCAGCAGCAGTGCCCTGGATGGAAAGCCACGTCCCTGGCACACTCTCACATCCAGGGCAGTGCCTGGCAGAGTGGGGTCTGATAAACGCCAGGGAACCTCCGATTAAGTGAGGAGGAAGTGAGGGTCCACGCTGTGCCCACCATGCCAGCCAGTGGGACAAAAGGACCTGACTCAAGTCCAAGAGTCACTGGGCCCCTCCGGCCTGATGGGTGGCCAGGGTGCGGGGTCCCCGGGGATCAAAAGCGGCTGCTCTGGGACCCCGGGGGACCTGTTTGGGGCCGGCCTGAGGCCTGATCGGGCCGGAACTGCGTAGGGTGGGCTTGGGCCTACGTTGGCCCAGGCCCCACTGGAGGACGGGCCTGTCCGGGAGGCGCTGCCTGGCGGGCCACGTCGCCCCGCGTGTTGGGCAGGGCTGCCCGGGCCGCTGGGCCGAGGGGCGGTGCCGCTGGAGGCCGGGCGCGAGCGCCCTGCTCCGCTGGGCCTGCTCGGGGCCGACTTTGGGCCTGCCCGCCCGGGCCTGCCCGCACCCTCCCGCCCGGCCTGGCCGGCGCCCCCTCGCGCCCCGGGCGGGCCCTGCACGTCTCGCGAGCAGCCCGGAGCGGCGGGGGAGGCGGGGCCCGCGGGCTGCCGGGCAGGGCCGGGGCGGCGCCGAGCCCGGGCCGGCACGGCCCGAGCGGGCCCCAGGCGCGGGCCGGGCAGGGGGGCGCCGGGCAGGGCCGGGGCGTGGGNGTGTGTGGTGTGTGTATGTGTGGTGCGTGTTGCTGTGTGGGTATGAGTGCTGTTGTGTGCATGAGTGGCATGTGTGGTGTGTGTTGCTGTGTGTCTTTGAGTACTTGTGTTTGCATTAGTGGTGTGTGTAGTGTGTGTTGCTGTGTGTATATATGAGTGCTGGTGTGTGCATGAGTGGTGTGTGTGTGGTGTGTGTGGTGTGTATGTTGCTATGTTTGAGTACTGGTGTGTGCATGAGTGGCGTGTGTTGCTGTGTATGAGTGCTGGTGTGTATGTGGCGTGTGTTGCTGTGTGTGTGAGTGCTGGTGTGTGCATGAGTGGTGTGTGTGGTGTGTATGTTGCTACGTTTGAGTACTGGTGTGTGCATGAGTAGCGTGTGTTGCTGTGTGTGTATGAATGCTGATGTGTGCATGAGTGGTGTGTGTGTGGTGTGTGTGGTGTGTATGTTGCTATGTTTGAGTACTGGTGTGTGCATGTGTGGCGTGTGTTGCTGTGTGTGTGAGTGCTGGTGTGTGCATGAGTGGTGTGTGTATGGTGTGTCTATGGTATGTGTTACTGTGTGTGTGTGTGTGAGTGCTGATGTGTGCATGAGTGGTGTGTGTGGTGTGTGTGTGGCGTGTGTTGCTATGTGTTGCTGTGTGTGTGCTGGTGTGTGCATGAGTGGTGTGTGTGTGGTGTGTGTGTGGCATGTGTTGCTGTGTGTGTGTGAGTAGTGGTGTGTGCATGAGTGGCGTGTGTTGCTGTGTATGAGTGCTGGTGTGTATGTGGCGTGTGTTGCTGTGTGTGTGAGTGCTGGTGTGTGCATGAGTGGTGTGTGTGTGGTGTGTGTGCATGTGTGTTGCTGCAACCTTTACAGGGAGCGCTTCTACATGTGTTATTTCACTCAATGCTGAGAATGATCCTTTTGAGGCTGCAAGGCCGGAAGTGATTTCCCGGCTCCAGATCCTTGGATGGGCCTGACATCAGGCTCCCTTCCTCACGGCAGCGGTCCCAGCCTCTGCGCCTGCCGCCTCCAGTCCCCGAGCCCACAGCGCCACCCAGGTTGTCTTTTCTCGTGTCAGAGCTCATTCTTCACTTCTGGCTCTGGAAGGCTGTCACCTTCACCCCAGGCAGCAAGCTCTCCCACACCGGCGCTTGGGCCGCACCTCATTTCTTTCACTGTGTCCTCTCTGAGGCCTGCAACCACTGACCCTCAACCCGAATTTTTCCATCTTCACCAGCATGAGATAGCTCCCCTTTTTTTCCTTCGTCTCCAAATTTTTAAAAAAGTCTAACTGGTTTGCCTTTCTTAATCCTCTTTTCCCTCTTAACCCATGGAAACATAGTTTTTGCCCCCATCCTGACATGGTTTTCTAAGGACTGCTGGATGGGGCATTGCCATCCCTCCTTGAAATGCATCTGCCCCATCCAGAGGTCTCCCTCCCTCCTGCTGCTCCCCAGACTGTCACCACCTCTCAACATCCTCTTCATGGCCTCTCCAGTGTTCCGACCTGCTCAGTCCTCTCAGGGTCAGACCTCAGCATCAGCTTCTTCTGTCTTTTTTTTTTTTTTTTTTGAGACGGAGTCTCGCTCTGTTGCCCAGGCTGGAGTGCAGTGGCCGGATCTCAGCTCACTGCAAGCTCCGCCTCCCAGGTTTATGCCATTCTCCTGCCTCAGCGTCCCGAGTAGCTGGGACTACAGGCGCCCGCCACCTCGCCCGGCTGGTTTTTTGTATTTTTTAGTAGAGACGGGGTTTCACCGTGTTAGCCAGGATAGTCTCGATCTCCTGACCTCGTAATCTGCCCGTCTCGGCCTCCCAAAGTGCTGGGATTACAGGCTTGAGCCACCGCGCCCGGCCAGCTTCTTCTGTCTTTAGCAATTTCCTTCTGAGTTCCAGGCCTGCTATCCAGGTGGGCAGGGGTGCCCGCAGAGCCCACTTGGGGGCTCAAGCATCACCCTTATTTCCAAGGATAGCAGGGCACCCTGACCTCTGTTGCCCTTGGTCCCTTCCCCTCCTGTGGACTTCCTGCTGTCCCTTAAACTGGCCACACCCACTCCTGCTCATGCTCCTGCGCCAGGATCCTTCCCTGTCCAGCCCAGCATGGTCTCCCTCTGGCCTCTGCCCACATTCCCTCCCCAGGGAGGCCTGGCCCTCTTGGCTACCACCACCCTCCCATTTGTCATCTAAACCATTACTATAAGACATGTCACATCTTTGTTGATCTCCTGTGCTCCCCACTGGGTTGGGAGTCCCCAGAGGGCAGGGACCTGGTCTTGTGCACAATGATCCCAGCACCCGACCCCACACATGAGAAAGGCCCAATAAACATCTGGTGATGGAAGCAGTGGGGCAGTGAGTCCCCGTGGCCCCCAACCCCATTGGTCCCAACTAGCCAGTGTGTCCTGTTTCTTGTCTTTGCTCTGCCCAGTACCATGCCTTAAGGTGCTCTCCTGGGCTATGGCAGCAGTCTCCTGGTCACCCTGCCACAGATGGCCTCCTTCCAGCTCCTGCTTCGCTCACCTTCCAAAGGTGCATCTGTGTGCAAGGTGGCATCTTCTGAGTGCTGTCAGCTGTCACGCCCTACACTCAAGGCAGGAGTGTGCACACAGCACGTGCTGGTACACTCTACAGTCCTGTGAGATACGTCCTGTTGTCCCCAGGTTAGGGCTGAGCAAACTGCTTGCTGACATTGAGTGACTCACCGGGACCACGCCAGCAAAGGGCAGAGCCAGGTGTTAAGCTACAGCTGCCACCACTCAGCCCTCTTGGGTCCTGAGCACACCAGTATCTGACACCCATGTGGCCTGTACTCAGCTTCTCCCTTTCTTCCCTGCGGGAACCTTCCAGTCCCCACCCAGGACCCTGTCCCTTCTGCATCCTGTGGCCTCATCCTCTCTGTAGCAGAGACTGGGACTGTGCATTGTGAGCCTCTGCTGAGCTTGACTCCCTTGACGTCTCTGAATTATCCGAGTCTTGCATGGTGCCTGGCACGTGTGGACAGAATGAGTGGCCCTCCCCTCGTGATAAGAGACACCCCTCCCCAGTGCAGCATGGCTGTGTGTTGGTGGAGGGCACCCACAGCCCTGCCCTGCCTCCCGCAGAAGCGCTGTTGCGTCAGAGCCCTGAGCTTGCCGTGGTCTGGGGTCTTCCAGGTGACACTTGGCCTCCTTGGAGGCAAGTTACACAGCACTGACGCACTTCTCAGACAGTCCTTGTCTGGTCCCCACATGCCCTCACAGACAAAACCTGCTGACAGGCAGCAGGGACGGCACAGGCACATTCATATCGGAGCTGTCAAGTTCCAGGTCTCTACCTTTGAGGCTTTGGGGTTTAATTACCTCTGCAGGGCGGAGGAGGTGGCTGGGCTGCGGTATCGACCCGGCGCTTGCTGCCCTGACATTATGAGACTAGAGGCAGGGATGATAAACTCGATGCTGTCCTGCACCCCCGCAAAACGGCGCTGCTTTTCTCTTAATATTGTCTTCCTGGTGAGCAAGGGAGGCCGCGCAAGCAGCCAGCTGTCTGAAGCTTCTGCGCCTGGGGGTGCACGGTAGGGGACAGGGTGGGGCAGGGATGCCCGCAGATTCAGCTGAGAGACAGTGAGGGTCCCAGGGCAGACGTGAGACACACATGAGAAGGCAAAGAAGGGCCCAAGCCAGGGCTGAAGGACACATTTCTGGGACCCACGTGACGTGTGCTTTGGTGCACATGCCCCTCTCTGCCCTGCCTTCAAGTGTGGGCTCTGAAGCCCTGCCAGGCAAGCAGGGCCCATGTTTTCAGCTCCTGGGTGGACACGTCAGTTCCATGAGGCGAGACCTCTCTCTGTCCCTCCCCTTCGTGCCCAGAACCGTGCTGTGTCAAGTGACAGCACTAGGGCAGCCAGACCCCCGTCTGTCTTGCAGGGTTCATGAGGGACTTGCGTGGGACTCCTGAGGAAAGCAGTGGCCCAGAGGGAGGGCGTCCGGGAGGGCCAGCGGGTTCAAGCGCTCAGGATGTAGAGTGCTTCTGCTTGGTGGGGAGGATCTGGAAAAGCTACTGGTGGAGATGGCCTATGAGAAGTGCCTCGAAGGATGACTGGGATCTTGGTGGGAGGGAAAGGGCTGTGGGATCTGCAGAGGTGAGGGGTGGGAAGCTCAGGGCATACTCAGGGGCCACCTACCTTCAGCTGTAGCTAGGATGAAGGGAGAAACAGGACACAGGGCTTGGAAGGGATCCAGATACGGAAGGGCAGGACCCCAGGCTGGGGACTCCTGTATACTTGTGGAGGCACAGGGTGGTGGCTGTGCTGAAGGTTCTTTCTACAGGTGGCTGGTGGCCCTGGGTTGCTGGGGGTGGGGCAGGCAGCGAGAGCCATGCTCCCTCTCTCCTCTCCCCTTGCTGCCCTGTCAATAGCCTTGTGGGTGGCATTTGCCTCTGATGCCTTTGTGTTCCTGGGGGATGGACAAGTGGAGAACATCTGCCTCCCACCTGGTCCCAGGACCCCAGTGATGGCCTTTTTTTCCCTAGTGCTTAGCAAATGCCACAGACGGCGTGCGGCTAGCAGCCCGCATCGTGGACACACCCTGCAATGAGATGAACACCGACACCTTCCTCGAGGTTTGTGGGTCATCATGCCGGGGGCGGGACCAGGCTGGGGTGGGTGTCATAGACTCCCCAGGAGAGCCAGAGGAAACCAGGGGCTGTCCACACCCTGATGTGGCCTCAGGGCTGCCCTCGATGGAGTGCTGCTGTCCGCCCAGCTCTAGGAAGCCTCAGGAAAGGGTGTGTGGGGAGGACAGAGCCTCCTCTTCAAGGCCCCTTGGCAGGACTGCAGCCAGAGCTGCAGGAAATGAGAGAGTGTGGAGGGTGAGCCCCCTCTCCTGGGTTTCATCACACGCGAAGCTGGCTCCCAAGCCTGGCTCCCCCACTCCACACGGGCAGCAGTTCATCCCTGGCCCCAGCCTGGGCCTCTCCTGTTTCCAGCCATCTTCATGTGTCGTTGTGTTGCTGTTTTTTCCATGAACATGTCCAGGAGATTAACAAAGTTGGAAAGGAGCTGGGGATCATCCCAACCATCATCCGGGATGAGGAACTGAAGACGAGAGGATTTGGAGGTGGGTGGGGGCTGCATCCCTGCAGGTCTTGGCCTCAGGCAGTGACCAGGAGCACTTGGGTGACAGGGGGGTCGGCGGGCCATATGGCACATTGTCCCAAACTTCATCCTGCTTGTGACCTGAAAGGAATCAGCCTGTGTCCAAGCCCAGTGCCAGACCCTGGGAAGCAGCCATCCCTGGGGGAGAAGGGGGAGCAATCCAGATTCTGATTTGGATTCTGGAAGCTGCTAGATCCAAGTCCTTCCCTGCCTGCAGCCTCTCCAGCATCCTCGCGTGCTGCACACCCTTACTCCTGGGACTGGCTCAGCAGGGCCTTTCTGTTCCTTGAATACACAAGTTCACATCGTGGCAGGCAGGGCCTGTGTGCGGATGGCTCTCCCTATCTGGAATACTTTCCCCCAAGATATATTTTTGGTGGAGGTCATCTCAACCAGTGCATCTCAGCTCAGATGCCCCCTCCTCAGAGAGGCCTTCCACAAGTCCCCAGACCCACCTTTCCCTATTGCCCAGGAGCCAGAGGGGCAGATAAGTATGACTCAGCTGCCCCATGGTGCTTGTAGACTGGCGAGGGGAAGGTGGCTGTCTCTGTTACGTAGGCTACAAAACAAATTACTCAGAAGATAGCAGCTGAAAGCAACAACACTTATCCCCTCACCATGCTGTGGGTTGGGGATCCTCCCCTGGTGCAGGGTCTCTGCCTGCTGTTGTCAGGTTGTTGGCTGGGGCTGCAGTCATCTGAAGGCTTGCCTGGGGCCCGCGATGTGCTTCCAGGCAGGCTCACAACAGGCTACTGGCAGGTCTTAGGGCCTCACAGGCCATTAGCTGGAGACAGCAGTTCCTTGCAGTATAAGCCGCCCTCCGAATGAGGTCTCTGAGCGAGAGAGAGGGATGAAAAGTGAGCAAACAAGATGGAAACTCCCATCTTTTTCTGTAACCTAATCCCAGGAGTGGTATCTCATCTCTTCTACCTTTTTTTTTTGGTTGGAGGTGGGACATTAGGACCTGCCCACATGAGGGGGAGGGACTACACAAGGACATGGGGGTCACAGGGGCCATCCTGGTGGTGTCTACCTAGACAGAAGCCATTTACAAGTGGAGGGAGAGGCCGCTTGTGTCAGGAAAAGCTCCACAGAGGAGGTGGCGTTTGCTGTGGATCTAACAGGATGAGTTGGAGTTTGTCAGGCGGCCATGATTAGCCCTCACCATTGTTGCTATGATTATTTGACTCAATTATTGCAGGACTTTGAGCCATAGACTGCACACACACGGGCCACAGCTTCCTTGATAAGATGTGTCATGTAAACCAAAGAGGCAGTGCTGTAGAGACCGTGGGAGCGAGTGTGAAAGGGCGGTGCAGTCCCTGAGTGCTCAAAGGATTCAGGAAGTGGGGACGAGAATGGGCTGGGGCAGCCTTGAGGCATTATCCAAAAATAATTTCATTCTGCAATCCTGTTCTTTTCTTTCTGGAAAGGATACAGTATTTTTTCCCTCAGTGGGTTTTCTTGCCTAACAATACATTGCATAGAATTTGTTTGCAGTCTCAGGCATTGGCGGTAATTTGCATTCCCCAATCCCACACTGGCCAGGGGCAGGAGAAGGGGCCGGGAGCCCCAGGCTCAGGCAGGCGCCTTTCCAGGAGAAACACCAGCGGCCAGAGTAGGGGTTTCCAGGGACCTCTGGGAGTTCCCCACTCAGCTCAGCCCGAGCCTAACCCACTTCTCCCCATGCTTTCCATAGGAATCTATGGGGTCGGCAAAGCCGCCCTGCATCCCCCAGCCCTGGCTGTCCTCAGCCACACCCCAGACGGAGCCACGCAGACCATCGCCTGGGTGGGCAAAGGCATCGTCTATGACACTGGGGGCCTCAGCATCAAAGGGAAGGTGAGGTGCAGGGCCAGCTCTCCAGAGGGCTCTGGGGGTGGGGAGGGGCCCAGTTTGGGTCCAGCCAGCCCTCTCAGAGGTGTCATGGGGTGGGAGACAGCAAGGTTTCTGGGGGTTCTGGGTTGGGGTGGGTTCAGGGAGAGTCTACAGGGCCAGTTCCCATGCTGAGGCGACAACTTCACGTGGCCCCCTGGGTTCCATGCCCACCCTTCAAAAGGGTCTGGAAACAAAAGCCTGGCCAGGGCCCGAGAGCAGCCCCGGAAATGACCGAAGGAATGGCAAGCAGGGCCAGGGAGGCAGGGCTTGCAGCTGCGGGGCTTTGTCCGAGGAAGGGAAGGGCGAGGGGACGCCTGTGTCTCTGAGTCTGCCATGGTCCCCACCGAGAAAACGCTCAGGCTGGCCACACAAGACCCTCCAAAGGCACGTGACCCCCAAGAGTGAGGGGAATCTGGACGCAGCACAGAAGCGAGTCACCCGGGAACTTCCCTGTGAGGTGGCCCTAGACGCCCGTCCCGTGGTGTGGCTTTCTGTCCTGCCATCCCAGGAGGACAGGTGCTTGTGGAGCCCCGGTCGTGGCCTAGTCGGCCTGCCGCAGCAAGCCCTTCCCTCCTCCACACCATCTCCATCCATTCATCCCACACACCGTGCGAACTTCCCTCCTCCGCACCATCTCCATCCATTCATCCCACACCGTGTGAACTTCCCTCCTCCGCACCATCTCCATCCATTCATCCCACACACCGTGCGAACTTCCCTCCTCCGCACCATCTCCATCCATTCATCCCACACCGTGTGAACTTCCCTCCTCCGCACCATCTCCATCCATTCATCCCACACACCGTGTGAACACACCATGTGAGCAGCTGTGCTCGGTCTTGGGCTGGGAAGGACAGGGAAGGAGCAGACTGGGAAGTGTGTGCCTCAGGAGGTCTGGAAGGAGCAGGGAGTGCATCTGGAACAGACACTGCAAACTAGTAGCCCGCAAGGCTCACAGAGGCCTGGCGTTTTGAAAATTTGAATTAGCTCCCCATATTTGAAACCAGGAAGGATTCTCATCAAAGCCTGGATTTCCGGCCTTTTGTGAACTCAGGTCTGCCAGTGCTGGCGTTCTGGTCCCACCGGGCAGCATTCCCCTGCAGCCAGCGGGCCTGCCCCTGGTGTTGCCCATTCTCCAGTTTGGTTCGTGGCGGGCCCCACCACTTGCTGCTGCCCCACAACACTGAGCCCTGGTGTCAGCTGTTGTTCAGGGTGGCGCTGGTGCAGCTCGCTGTGCTCTGCTTTCCAGCATGCCTAGTTTATTTCATACCTGGAATGGATGAGTAGTTCCCATCCCTCCTCGAAACCACAAAACTGTTTAGAACAAGGCAAGAAATTAAACTAATCATAAAAAGGTTTTTTTTTTTAAAAAAAAAAATTTCTATTATTAAGTTCCATACCTATTATCATGCCAGTAAAAAAAAATTAAAAAGAAAATAAATACTGTACTACAAAGAAAACAGAAATGGATTAACACTCAACTAGCATTCATGTTTTTTTTTTTTTAGAAAAAAACATGCCTCCCTATGGGTCTGTTGGAGTGATAGATGGTGGAATGAATGTTTCTGGCTTTGGGTCTTAGCATCTACACATTTGACAATGATTTCGTTTAAATTGATCTTCTTTACTAATGTATGTTCAGTAGGCAGAGGAATCAGCTTTGTCAGCTATCTTCATTCACAGTTGGTCCAAGAATACTCTTTGTTAATTTTGATTTTGAAGAGCTCCAATCACGTGAGGCAGCAGATACACAGATACTTAGCAAAAGTCTTTAATACAGTATCATTTGGCAGAGATTCCCAAAAATCCCATTTCACAGTAAATTGCAGCAATCACAACACCCACCATGTGTTCAGTTCTTCAGGGTGGATTCTTGTGGCTTTCAGATGTCCGTGGAACAAAAACATTTTGGACATAGTAACTCCAAGTGTTCGCATGCAATGAGGGAACTGAAGGAACTCAGGTTCCGCGTCTTCGTTTTGACCATCCTGTGCTCTTGTGTTTTATTTTGGGTCCTCTGTTTCAACACCGGGAGATAGGAAATCATGGGCCCTGGAGGCCCCGACTGTGCCCAGAGCCAGGCCACAGGATCTGACTGTCAGAGCGATTCTCAGAAGGAATGTGGGTAGTAGATTCCGCGAGTGTCAGGGCCAGTTGTGTGTCGGGTCACTGTTAACATCCATGTAATGTTACTTTCAGGATAAGTAACAAAGATAGGGGAATTTGAAGCTTTTATTTGTAAGATTAAAACGCAACTGTAGCCACAGCAAATTTTTGTTTGTTTGTTTGTTTGTTTTTGAGACGGAGTCTCGCTCTGTGGCCCAGGCTGGAGTGCAGTGGCCGGATCTCGGTTCACTGCAAGCTCCGCCTCCCGGGTTCACGCCATTCTCCTGCCTCAGCCTCCCGAGTAGCTGGGACTACAGGCGCCCACCACCGCGCCCGGCTAGTTTTTTGTATTTTTTTTTTTTAGTAGAGACGGGGTTTCACCATGTTAGCCAAGATGGTCTCGATCTCCCGACCTCGTGATCCGCCTGTCTCGGCCTCCCAAAGTGCTGGGATTACAGGCTTGAGCCACCGCGCCCGGCCCACAGCAAATTTTTAAACTTCAACCAACAACAGATTTTTGGAGGAGGAATATGTTATCGCTGACATTGTTCAGAGATACCAGCACATGGTGGTAATAAGCAAACTGACTTTTAGTCGGTTTATTATGATTCCTAAATTCGCCACAGATAGTGCACCCCTTACTGCCTGCACCTGGTACTGGCTGCCCCCACCCTCGCACCCTCAATACCTGCGGTCAGTCGCCCTGGAAGCTGCTACATTCTGGCTGGTAGAGTTGTGGGCCCTCTTCTCTGCGGATCAGATGTTTGTTTTTGATGTCGGTTTGTTGTGGACCAGTGTGAGAAGATGAGCTTCCTGGGAATTCATTTGTTTGCTTGTGGCACTAACTCTAGTCACTTAGGGAAAATATTGCACCTGACTTCATCTCATGAGGCTGTGGCTGCACCTGTGCAGTAAGTCAGCTCCTGGCCTCGAAATGAACACAAAGGAAAAACCTGACCACATAGGCCTTTCCTAGAGGCCACAGCCGCACAGCCTCCGGGGAAGCTGTGGTCTGAGGGTGGCTGGTAGAACTGCCAGAGAGTAGGGCGTTTTCCATGGCTCCAGATCACCTTCTGAAAATGAGACTATAGCCCCTGCCTATTCCCAGGGTCCAACTGGTCTGCAGACACCATAATACAAGGAAGAGCTGGGTGTTTTGGCACCAGTGAAACAATACCTGGTTTTTTATTTTAAACCAGCCCATCTTCGCCGCCGCACTTGGAACTGTTCTACGTGGATTTGGGATCAACCAGCAGGCCTTTCCTGAGCTGTTACTATGTGGAGTGGGCACTGAGGCTCCAGCCATTGAAGGAGAGACCCCAATCCTGACCTGAAGGCACTCACAGTCTCATCCCAAGGGCCTGGTGTGAAACGTGAACGCAGCAGGCATTCTCCCCAGTGGCTGCGTCTAGAGCAAATGGTGCAGAAATGGTCACTCCTCAAAAAGCAAGCTGGGTGGAGCCAGCCCAGCTCCCAGTTTTGCAAGAAAAATCACAGCTCCCTTTTCAAAGATTTCAAGGGCAGATCAAGATCAGCCTGGACTAGCAGGCCTCAAATGCATTACTGGAGACCCCTTTACCCTCTTAACAAGTACCAACCCCAAAGAGGCTTTATGTATAAGAATGTTGTCTATTGATATTTACTCTACTGGAAATTAGAAGGGAGAAATTTATAACATGTATAATTCATTAAAAATAGCATATAAATCCATTGCATGTTATCATAAATGATATAATTTTATGAAGATAAGCATTTTCCAAAATGAAAAAACAATTTACTGAGAGAGTAGCATTGTTGTACATTTTCACAAATCCGGTCAGTGACTTAATAGAAGACAGCTAGGGACCTGGCATCTGCTTCCGATTTAGTCTGTGGAAACGTGTTATTTCAGTTCAACTTTATCAAGAAAATCTGGGCTCTCACATTCTATAGTTGAAACAGGGAAAAGGATTTTAGTACCTTTTTCAGCTAACTATGAACATTCTTTGCTATTACACCAAAACTCAACAAGTGGTAGCTTCTTAAAGGCTGGTTATAACATGGAATCTGAAGCCTCACGAGTAGACTTTGGTGCTCCGTGGCAGTTAAATCCACTGTTCTGTCTCACTTTGGTTTTTGTAATATGCATGTTCACTTGAAAAATATTGGTTCAAGAGTTCTGCAGAAATTCAAATTTTTGACACATTACATTATATAGTATCGAAAAATCACTTAATATCACCATCCATCTCATCAGAAAAGTCATTGAGTATGAGGAAGTTGTCACGGTGACAGGAGAAAGTTTTTCAAAATTCTGATTTTTGCTTAAAAGCTCAAATGTATACCATTGGCAATAAATAATGTCAGCTGTTTCTGGAAGTAAGAGGCTGAGTTTGTTCCTTTTCTGGGAAATATCTGCCAGATACCTAAATCCAATTAAGTGCCATTTGTCTGTCAGTTTTTCTTTCAAGTAAAAATGGTGTCGTGGCCAAAGTGGCTCATGGAGCTCACAACTGCCCCAGCAATCACAGCTGAGCTTCTGCTCTGAGCGACCACTGCCCGTCAGCAAGAACAGGAGTGCATTATGAGTCACACAGAATATGGAAAATGTATTGTACCCAAGGGTTGAGAGTTTTAAAAATTAATTTTACTGCTTCAGCAAGGAAATTCTAACGTGCAATTGGCATTGGTTCATTTTCCCAGAGGGCGTGGAAACGAATCCAGGGGCTCCCCAACCTCTCTGGGACTGTGGCTAATACTCCAGCACAGGGGGTGTAAGTGTCAGCCCGGTGAAAAAGGCAGAGACCATCTTAAATCACTGCGAACATGGTTTCTTCTATAAAAACAGAAACAATGCATGGGGGCTGGTGAAACTTTGCACTATCAATGGAGCTGTATTTGCAAGCCCGGTCCTGGCTCTGCCTGCAATTGGGAAGGAGCTGGCAGCTGTGACGGGGGAGACATGGTGTACAGTGAGCAGCCGTTTCCAGGCATTTCTGTGTGACCCATTTTGCACATGGTTTGATTCCAGATCGGAGGCCCTGTTTTTCCATTTAAACAACCCTGTGCTTTCTCGCAGATTAGCTAGGAAGAGATGACTTGTTTTCAGTAGAAAGGTGGTCCCTTCTTCTGGCGGTAGACCTGGCAGTGACATGAGGGAGCGACAGGTGTCCTCGCTGCTGGTGGTGTCGGTGGGGGTGGATGGGTGTCACTGGGGGTGGATGTGACTGATTTTGGCTAACATCAGCCCTCACCATCGTTCAAAGTTGTGATGAAGGGCAGAGAATGCTGAGCCTAAGTCTCGTTAGGTGGTAAAGGCCTCTATATGCCAGGGAGAGGAAGCTAGGCCCTGTTCTGGGGGGTGACAGGTGGCCAGGGCAGGTTTGCATTGCGGCAGCAGCTCCTCAGGCTTCCTCCCCACCATAAGCACAGAAGGAAGCTACAATGAGTGCAGGAAGCAAGCAAGCCCACCCAGGTCCCCGAGGTGCTGGCCAGGGACCTCCAGCAAGCCCCAGAGGCTCCCTGGACCTCAGCTTCCTTCTCACACTGTGCGGAGGAGTGGAGAGAGAGGGTCCCTGCAGACAGACCCCCAGGCGGTGTGGCAGCCCAGGACTGAGGTCAGGGTGCCCGGCCTTAAAGCACGGGGTCTCTGTGGCTATGTCAGAGCCCGGCCACGGTGAATTCTGCAGCTCCAGGCATCTCCTCGGGTTCCCCCTCCATGCAGTTACTGTTTGATGGCCCCAAAGTTCTGTCAAAACAAAAGGGAGCCCCACCATCTATAGCAAAGACTCCCTGTTGCTTCTGGAGAACACCCTGCTTGGCCAGTAGGAGGTTCATGAGTTCTGTGGATGCCCAGGAGGCCTGGTGTGGGGGCTGCCCAGGCCTGGGAGCCAGGGAAGGGGGGGACTAGCGTGGGGCTGGGGCGGGGGGGGTGGAGGGCTGCTGCTGCCAGGCCTGGACCTCACGGCTCACCTTTGTCCGGGTCTCTTTGTACCACCTGCAGACTACCATGCCAGGGATGAAGCGAGACTGCGGGGGTGCCGCGGCCGTCCTGGGGGCCTTCAGAGCTGCAATCAAGCAGGTGAGTGGGGCCCTGCCCACCCTCGGCTGGGGTATCCTGGGTGTGCCCTATGGGTGCTCCCCTCTCCCTTGGCTGTCCCGCCATAGGCACCACCATGTTCCTACCTGAGTCTCCCCAGCGGGAGCCTGTCCCCACTCTGCCCTCAGGCTCTTCTTGGGCCCCCAGAGCTTCCTGCCTTCATCAGGGCTGCTCTGGGAGGCCCCGAGGACAAGGTCCAGCCCTGTTCTCCGCTCAGGGCCTGCCTTGGCTCCAGAGCACCATGAGCAGTTGGCTCAGTGAGGAATCCTGGCCTAGACCCGCGTGGCATGTGGCAGGCAGAAGCTCAAGGCAGGGGCATGCATTGTTCTGTGTGCCCCTCCCACAACCCTTCTTTGCAGCAGAGCTGCCTCTGGCGACTGGTCTTGCCAAGTCACCACCCCTGACCCCCAGGCCTGGCCGGGCCCCCTTCCTCTCTTGCCTGGGGAGGCGCCCCAAAGCTCAGCCCTTGCTCAGTGGCAGTAATCACTCGGGGAGAGTGTGGGCATGGGGGTTACCTGAGTGACCTTCCCATGGAGCCCAGATGTCCCTGGGGCCATGAAAAGTGCTTATTAAACAAATGAAGTGGCCAACTCTTGCTTGTAATCCCAGTACTTTGGGAGGCGGAGGCAGGAGGATGACTAGAAGGCCAGAAATTCAAGACTACCCAAAGCAACCTTGCGAGACTCCGTTTCTACAAAAAAAAAAAATTTAAAAACTAGCCAGGCGTGGTGGTGCACACCTGTAGTCTCAGCTACTTGGGAGGCTGAGGTGGGGGAGGATTGATTGAGCCTGGGAGGTTGAGGCTGCAGTGAGCTAAGATCCCACTGCTGCCCTGCAGCCTGGGAGACAGAGCGAGACCCTGTCTAAAGAAACAGGCCAATGAAGAGTGTGCACGGACTCATCAGCCAAGGTTTTACCTCCCTAGCCTAGCGTTCAAAGATGGAAGGGTACGCCTGGAGCGCGGTGGCCTGGGCTCTGGGGGTGTTAGCGACCCTCCAACCCTGGTACCAAAAAAAGCAAGCCCCTGCCCCACTTACCTACCCCAAACCCTTGGCTGCCCTGGGGGACCAGGCCCAAGCCCCGGCGTGGCACTGGAGAGCCTTCTCACGCTGTCCCTGAAGCACTCACTGTGCAGCCCCATCTTTGGCCACCCTCTTCTGTTAGACCAGCAGTCCTGACTGTGCCGGGGAACACCCAGGGAGTGTGCGAACATCGACAGCTCCAGGGCTCACCTCCAGCTCTGCTGAGTCCTGGATTTTTTCAGTCGCCCCTGGTGATTGGAGACCCCCCAAGACTGGCCGTGAGGGCCGCGAGGGCAGGGCCGTGCCTGCGCTGTCTCTGTGTCACATCATCTAGCCACGGAGACCTCAGCACTGTTTACGCTGGGGCTGCAGCTCGCTCGTCCTCTAAGCCAGCACTTCTCCAGTGGGATCTCCATGTTGTTAGTAATGTGGGTTCTCAGCTCTGCCCCAGATCAGAAATTAGGGGCAGAGCCCAGCCTTCAGTGGGTAGCAGCCCTCCCTGGGAGGCTGAAAGCATCCATTTGAGAATCCCTCCTCCTTCTCCTCGTGTCCCACGTGCCTGCCCAGGAGGTGCTGCCTCTACTTGCTCTGGGAAACCTGTCTTCCCTGGCAGGCCACAGATCCAGAACCCTGCTTTCTGAGAGGACTTCAGGGCTCCCGTCCTTTGTTGGTGGAGCTCATCTCTGTGGTGTCTGTGGCTTGGAGCCCCATGGCCTCATCCTGTGACCTCAGGGTCATGCTGTCATTTATTCATTTGTTCCCAAACACCCACTGCCCCCTGGAATGACTGCAGGAGGTCTCAGCACAGGGACAAGCTGTGGTCACTGTACACACAGATGGAATGTCAGTGCTGGGGTATCTGGGGAGGAGCTCTGACAGGAGGAGGCTGAGGGTCCTGAAGCCCCTGCCCCATGTCCCTGACACAGGCTGGGCTGCGAGAGTGGGAGCGGGGGACTCAGGGCCCTTGTGGAGCTGACAGGTGGCCCCTAGATCATCACCCTGAGGCTGGTGGAGTTCTTTCCCCTGTGCTGCGTGGGGGTGCGGGGCCATCTGTGAGGCTCAAGGACTGAGCAGGGGCCCAGGGAGGCCTCAGGGACTCACAGCTGCCGCCTGCCCAGCACCACTGCTGCAGCATCTGCCACTGGCCACTCCTTGCACTGCTGGCTGCCCCTGCCCACCGTCCCAAGCATTTGCCTTTGGTGAGGGCTCTGCGCCTGTGGTGGAAGAGTCGGCTGTTCCAGGAGATGGATCCTATAGAACTGTGCGTCAGCACCCTCGAGCCATGCTCCGTGCTAGGAGGATGTATCCTGGTTAAAGATTCGGCTCCGGGAACAGAGGAAGGGCAGGGACAGGGGTCTGAGAGCGCCACTCCATTTGACATTGCCACCCAGGCATGGGTCGCTTGGGGTCAGGAGGCACCCTTAGAGCCTGTGCAGGGCAGGAACCGCTACCACCTGTTGGCCATACGTTTCTCAGCGAACAAATGACTTCATTTTGGCATCAGAAAACTATAACGTCAAACCTAAACTTCCACGAGGCTGAGCTCTTCCTGCCCCTCTGTGTGTGTGTGTGTGTGTGTGTGTGTGTGTGTGTGTATTGAGGGGACGCAGCCGCTGGCCACCTTCCATTGGCACAGGTTGGCGAGGCTTCATGACTGCCCAGCCCATGCAGCCCAAGAGTCCCACAGCCCAGCCCGTGCCCAGGCTCATCCACTGTGGTGGGTGGGCTCTGCCAGGGGAGGCTAGGAGACCCCAGCGGTGAACCTTGGCCTTGGGATCTGCCAGGACTGTGCCCAGGATGGCAGGGAGGGCGAGCTCTGGTGCCTGCAACTTGGAGCCATCTGTCAGTCTCTCTTCTGCTGTCTGTGGGTCTGAGAACCCCCAACTCGTCCTCCCTCCTCCCCACACATATGACCTACAGCTGGAGCCTCTGCCGCTTCCCCCCCAGGGCTTCAGAGACAACCTTCACGCCGTGTTCTGCTTGGCTGAGAACTCGGTGGGACCCAACGCGACAAGGCCAGATGACATCCACCTGTTGTACTCAGGGAAGTACGTCTGACCCTCCGGCTCCTTCCTGCCCACTGTTGGAACTCATGACCCCTCCCCGGCCCGCAGTGCCACTTCACTCCAGGCACACTGGGAGGGCGCCCAGCAGCAGGCTCCTTGCTTCCCAGAGTGCCGGGGAGCTTTGGTAGCAGGGGCACCTCATATTGAGGGGCCCGTGATGCCTGGATGAGGTGCTAGGCTCCCTTGCAGTGCCTGGCCCAGGAGCTCATGGTCTACCCTGCATTACCAGGACAGGCCTTTCCAAAATGTAGGCCTGAATTATTTGGGTGTGTGAAGCTCTGACCCCCAGATTTCCTGCTCGGGGGTACCCCCTGGGTTTCCCCCTTGAGACTGACTCTGGAGAGTCAAAGCTGAGCTGGCTGCTGAGGAGCAGGTGGCTCCAGAACGCAGAAGAGAAGAGCTGTCCCCAACCCCAGGCGCTGGTGCCTGAGCGGGCGCCTCCCCGCATCTCCTGCTCTTCCTCCTCATCTGCCGGGTGCCAGGCACAGTGTGCTGAAGGCCAGCCCAGCTGGTTCATGCCACCCACTTTACAGATGAAGAAACTGAGGCATGGGGGAGCCAAATGGCTGGTCCCTGGCCCTCGACTCAAGAGCAGCAGGGCAGGGATGTCATGGAAGCCCTTTGCTCCAGGCACTGCATTGCTGTAGGGACTGGGGCCATCCCAGCCTCCCCAGTGGGGGAATGTGTCGGGGTTCGGGGAGCCACAGGGATGGGCAGCTCCAAATGGGGTCTTCCCAGTTCCAAAGGGGCTCACGCCAATGTCCCAGGGAATG
Organism: Theropithecus gelada; assembly: GCF_003255815.1. Lineage (NCBI taxonomy): Eukaryota > Metazoa > Chordata > Mammalia > Primates > Cercopithecidae > Theropithecus > Theropithecus gelada. Next base: position 43,904,446 of record NC_037678.1, on the reverse strand, counting down.
CCGTCCCTGAGCGGGGATCTCTGCCATGCCCCAGGACAGTGGAAATCAACAACACGGACGCCGAGGGCAGGCTGGTGCTGGCAGATGGCGTGTCCTATGCTTGCAAGGACCTGGGGGCTGACATCATCCTGGACATGGCCACCCTGACCGGGGCTCAGGTGAGTGCTGCCTGGGTCCACCCCTCAGCTGCGGCACCGGGGAACCCCACCCCCCTCTGGACCTTGAGGTGGGGAAGGCAGCGGGTGGGGGCTGCTGTCAGGAGGTTTTCATAACTGGGCACGAGGAGGGAGGAGGAGCTGCCCATTGAGCTTGGTGTGGGCAGCGCTGAGACCCAGGCTGGACGCAGAGCCGGGAACCACCTTCTCTGTGCTTCATGGCCACAGTCCTTTCTGCCTGTGTTTTTTTCTTTTCTTCTCAACCATCTCTCTTCTGGCTCCCTTATTTCTCTGTCTGCCTCTCAATCCCTCTTTTGGGTGTTTCTCTCCTGCCGTCCCGTCCACATGCTTCCCGGGTTCCCGCCCACCCAGGGCATTGCCACAGGGAAGTACCACGCCGCGGTGCTCACCAACAGCGCTGAGTGGGAGGCTGCCTGCGTGAAGGCGGGCAGGAAGTGTGGGGACCTGGTGCACCCGTTGGTCTACTGCCCCGAACTGCACTTCAGCGAGTTCACCTCAGCCGTGGCTGACATGAAGAACTCGGTGGCGGTAGGTTTGGAACCTGGAGCCTGGAGCCTGCCACTTGGGTGGAGCCAGGCAGGCAGAGCCCTGCCTTCAGGGTGCTGGTGCACCCAGGGAGCTAGGGTCCCCCAGAAGCAGCCACAGTGCAGATGAGGGCCTGAGAGGCAGGTGTCGGGGCACAGGAGCCATCCCAGACGGCATGGGCCACTCACTGGCTTCCCTGCCACACAGCCAGGGGTTTCTCCCCCAGTCCTGGATCTGACTCAGCTGCCCCGTCAGGCCCTTTGCTGGCTTCCCCGTTGGCCTATGGTGGGGGCAGACTCCTTGGCTCATGGTCAAGGCCCTCCCAGCCCAGCTTCAGCTGTCTCCCCACACTGACTCCCTCCCAGCCACCCCGGGCTCCTTGCAGACGGCAACAGTGAGAGACGATGGGGGAGGGTGGAGAGGGCCCGGCCGGAGCAACCCACAGGCACTGTGTCCTCCTGGCCTCCCTAGGACCGAGACAACAGCCCCAGCTCCTGTGCTGGCCTCTTCATTGCCTCACACATCGGCTTTGACTGGCCCGGAGTCTGGGTCCACCTGGACATTGCTGCACCGGTGCATGCCGTGAGTGTCCCCACTCTCCACCAGCCCAGGCTGCTCCTGCCCTCTTGTCCAAACAGAGTGCCCCTCTGGCTCTGGAGCTGCTGGCCGAGCTCATCAGAAACTTCTGTGTCTGTGACCCAGCTTCCAGTCCGCTGTCCCGCCCAGGTCTCATCCTCCCTGGGAACAGAGTGGCTGCTGTGTGTGACCCTTCCTCAGCCAGCCTGTCCTCCACAGGGGGCCCTGGGCCCTCTGTCTCACCCATCCCCACCCTGAGGAGCTCCTGGGGTTGAGGCAGAGCACACAGGGCCTTGCCCACCACCTGTGTCTGGCCTGCTGGCCCTGAGTGTGTCCAGCCAGCAGCATGGAAGGCCCTGGGCTCCAGCTGGTGCTCAGGATCTCCTTCCTGAGAAGGGGACTGTGGGGCACGTGGAGGGGACCCAGGAGGTGAGGGGTCCCCAGGAGCCCCTCCCGTGCTGCAGCCCCACGCCCAGAGTCTCTGTCCTGCCCTTTGCTTGCAGGGTGAGCGAGCCACGGGCTTCGGTGTGGCCCTCCTGCTGGCGCTCTTCGGCCGTGCCTCTGAGGACCCTCTGCTGAACCTGGTGTCCCCGCTGGGCTGCGAGGTGGATGTCGAGGAGGGGGACGTGGGGAGGGACTCCAAGAGACGCAGGCTTGTGTGAGCCTCCTGCTTCGGCCCTGACAAACGGGGATCTTTTACCTCACTTTGCACTGATTAATTTTAAGCAATTGAAAGATTACCCTTCAGATGGATTTTGGTTTTTCTTTGTGGTCGTCACCATGGTGGTGGAAACAGCTGAAGTTTTAGGAGACAGCTTACAGTTTGGTGCAGGCCACGGTGAGGGGACCGGCAAGCGCTGGGGCTTGTTTCTGTTAGTTACTTACAGGACTGAGACAGCTTCTGTAAATTGCTACCCTTGGGGCCTTCTGCACCCCGGGGTGAGGCCTCCTGCCTGCCTGGTGCCCTGTCCCAGCCCCAGGTCCTGTGCAGGGCACGCGTGTGGCTGACAGCCAGGCTCTTACTCCAGCCGGGGCTGCCAGGGCATCCAGCCAGCCCAGCCCTGTGAAAGATGGAACTGACTTGCTGCAGGGGACCCGATTTTATAGGGCAAGAGAAGTCACACTCTGGCCTCTTAGAATTCACTTGAGGTTCAATTAAATATGGTCACACCACCTCCTCACCTGGCCTCCTTCTTCTTCCCTCCACCCTCCATTTTCAAAACGGGTCCTGGAGCACGTCTGGGGACTGAAGTGCAGGGCTGCCTCCTGCTTCTCCCAGACCAGCTCTGGCTTTGAGCCCCAGCTGGTCAACCCAGTGTTGATGACAGGAGCCCGGGGAGGAGGACAGTGAGCCACTGGGCCTAGGCCTGGCCCTCCTGATCATTTTGATTTTCTGGGTGCGCACAGCACAGACTCCAGGCGGAAGCGCTGTGGGCTCTCGAAGTCTCCACAGCCCAGCAGCCTGCACGGAGGCTGTTCTGTCTCTTGAGGGTCCTGGAGCCTGTCCTGTGCGAGGCTGACTGTGCTTCCGTGCCCCTGGCCACACTGTCCCGGTGATAAAGGGCAGGGCCCCGAAGCCAATTCAGATTTCCCGGGAGCCCGCCAGGATTCAGGGAACCCCTGAACCTGGACTCCAGGAGAAGCAGGTGAAGTGGGTCCATGGCACCCAGGAGCCCGCCTTCCACTGGCTTGGGTGACAGTGGAGGCCAGGACCTCGTCCCTGCCATGCATCCCCTTTGCCCTCAGTCGCAGCAGGGCTGCCTGGGGCCCCCCAGGAAGGGATTGGGTCTGAGGCCCCACAGGGAGGGGGACAGTGCTCCTCTCTCTCCAGCTGGGGCCGAGGGTGAGGACCTGGCTGCAGCTCTGTGGGACACGTGGCCCCAGGCTGCGTCCTGAGTCCCTGGCCACCTCACCCCAAGGGTCCCCAGACTCCAAGTGCCCCCACAGCCCTGAAAATCAAGGTGACTCTGGGCCTGATCCCAAGCAAATATTTATTAACTGCCTGCTGTGTACACAGCCCTGGCTGGGCCTGAAACGGCAAGAACTGGCTCCAAGGTCCTGGCCCTGTCTGAGGAAACTGCCACCCAACACAATGCCAGCCATTGTGGGCAGCAGCCGGGCAGACGGAGCCGGAGCTTCCAAGCAGGGGCGGCTGCAGCCGGGCTGGGAGCCTTCACGGGTCATTAGCTTGCTTAATGGCGCTGCAGTAGGCCCTGCTCGCCGGCCTCCCCTGAGACACCCAGAGGAGGCAGAGGTCACGAGGTGGTCTGGCTCCTTCTCCAGGGCAGCTGGTACCGTCTGCTCCCCCTACCAGGGGTGCGCCCGTGTGGACACAGGATGCAGGGTCAGGGAGCAGGGGAGGAACTGAGTCTCCCTTGTGCAGGCACAAAGGCGGCCTCAGGACCAGGGACCCAGCTGGGCACCAGCTGCTGGCTGGCCTGGCCTGCCTGCCAGCGTCAGGGGTCCCATGGGGGTGAGCCAGAGGCCTGGCTTTCCCCGGGGCCAAAGGGCTCTAGGAGGCAATAGCTGCTTCCCCAGGGCCCGCCAGAGCCCTGGCAACAGGGTCATGGGGCGGCCAGCGGTGCTGGGGGGCAGGTGGGTGCTCTGGGCCCGCTTGATCATGGTTTCCGGGGAGCAGTGCAGGAAGATGAACTTGGTGCAGAGCTCCCACAGGCAGGCTAGCGCAAAGCTCCGAGGAAGTGCTCCCAGATGAACTTGGCCGAGAGCATCACCAGGGCCACGAGGAGCCCAGTGATGCTGGGGAAAGCAGGCGGGGCTAGGACCCCACCCACATCCCCTCCCTGGAATCCCCCGGCCCACCTGGGTGATGTTATCCCAAAGACAGGGACAAGAGATGAGAGGATGGAAATGTCTCTTTGGGAAAAAGGCTGCAGGAGCTGGAGGTGATGAACAGAGCAGGCGAGAGGAAAGGGAGGCCCCCTCCTCCTGCCATGTTAGAGAAGGGAGCCCTGGATCTGGCTGCCACCAGTGGCTTGTGCACACCTGGGGCTGAGGGCACACAGGGCTGCACATGCACATTCAAGGCCACTGTGAGAACAGGTGAGCAGGGCCAGAGGGCTGTGGAAAGCCCAGCTGAAAGCTGCACTTCCAGGCTGAAGAGCGTTTTACCGGCATCTGCCAGGAAGCCTGGGCTCTGGGGGCTGTGTCATTGTAGATGACCACTTCCAGGTCGTGGCCACAGCCCCGGTTCTGGTCACAGCCAGGCCACCAATCCTCCTGCGCCACCCACCCCTTATCCACCAGGCTGTCTTCAGGGCATCGGCTGGCCTCAGTTGTGGCAGCCAGACCCTGATGTTGCGCAAGAAGGCCGGCCAGTCCATATCCTGCAGCCTGCGAGGGTGCACTGGGTGAGAGGGGTACAGTCCCCAACCTGGGAGGGGACCCTGATGCAGGTCCCCAGAACTGAGGGAAAAGTCTCTCCCCAGAGGTCAGGTCTTTGTCAGCAAAGGTGGGAAACCAGGGGAGTGGCGGCTCCAGGCCCCAGAGACATTTGAAATGACCTCAGAAGACCCAGGGCCACTCAGGGCGACCACATCGGGGAGCTGCCTCTGACAGGCTGTGACGGATGTTTAAGGAAGGGATCGATGGTCACCTGACTCTCAGGAGTGCAGGAGAGGCCGCTGAGGCCCGTTCAGAAGGGACTGGGTGTTGGTCCCTGTGGACTCGGCCTCTGGCTGGTGGTGAGGAAGAGGATTTCTCACCACCCATCCTCTGGCCCCTGCTGCCTGAGGGAGCAGACTCCTGTGAGGTGGTTTCCGGGAAGTTCGTCTCCAGCAGGAACTCCAGGCCAAGTGCACGTCTCTGATCACGTGTGACCGTGGCGGTGCGTGCGTGCATGCGTGTGCACTGGTCTGTGGCCTGTGGTGTGTGAGTCCCACTAGGACCCATGTGAGGTAGAGGGTCTTCCGCCTCGCCTCCCATTCAAGCCCTCCCTGTACCACACAGACACCCATCTGTGCCCTCCCCTTCTGTGCCAGCAAAAATGGAAGAGAGAGACACTTAAAAGAGGCAACTCGCATGGAATGAAGCTGTTTCTGTTGGGGAATGCTTGGATGTTCAATCATCTTAGAAAATCCTACGCCACCTCCCGATGCAGATTAATTACTCTAAGTGCAACTCCGATTGGGCTGGTGACCCCCCAGGAAACCTCTGAAGCTGTCCCAGGCTGTTCCCAACATAGGGCCTCCACTCTGGCACACCAGGACCCGAGGCCGCGACAGGCTCCTCATTCCTGCCTCGCTCAAGGCTCAGGTCCCCCACCTGAAATACCCCCTCCCACCAGCATCTCCTGCCTCAGTCCTGCTGCCAGGTCCCCAGAAGCTCTTGTTCATGAGCTTGCCTGCCATCCACAGCCCCCACCACAACCCAAGTGGCTGTTGAATTCGCTGCCCTGATTCTCTGCCCAGAGCCTCGGTTCAGACTGTGTTCCCTGGCGAATTAGTGTTCAGCATTTTTGTTTATTTGTTTGTTCTTTAACAAAAGGTTGTTTTGGTTTGAGATTCAGCAAAAACACACACTGCATTCAGCTTCCTCTCCATTCAGGATTCAGTAAATTGGTTGTTTTCCCGTCTGCTTCAAGTCCTTGCCTCAAATGAGCCTTCAACAAGATAATGCATTTAAAAGCCCTTGGAAAAGTACCAGGCCCTGCACACATGTACAGCCCAGGCCCCGCGCACATGTACAGCCCAGGCCCCGCGCACATGGACGGCATTGTCATCGTGCAGCTCTCGGAGGCAAACCCGGCATTGCACAAAGTTCCCACCCCACCCACACGAGGCTCAGCTCCTGGAGAACATGGCCCCAGCGGGGGTCCTTCCCCACGGCCTCACAGATAGGGCTCAGGAGGGAAGGGGCTGCCATCGTGCAACCCTGCTGCTAGGCTGGTCCCCAAAGCCCAGACCTGTGCCCCTCCCCATGGCCCGGGCTTGCTTTCTTCCCTTGCACAGGGCTGAGGGGACAGGGATGCAGCAGATGAGATGCTAACACACCCTCAGGGAGGTGACAGTCCTTCCTGACATCCAGCCAATAGGCCATTTTTGCTTTCAGTGCCCGCTGGAATCCTGAGGGCTTTGGGGATCAGTCCAGGGAGCATTCTGCAGTCAGGAACACAACATTGAAAACCAAAACCCACAATTAAAAAGCTTAGAAGCCTGGTTTACATTCACTGATAGCGCAGTTAGAACCCACGGCAGCCTCCATCTGAACGATCCGTTCCCATTGGCTGCGTCAGAAACTCAGTGATGTCATGGACCCCTTCACCTCCTTTAAATAAATTTAGCAGTAATGAGGGCAGTTACCCCAACTTCACAACCATGAGTACTTTTGAGCCTGAGACCCCCTTTCTCCTAATGGGTTGGATAAGTTTCTGTGGCGTCCATGACCCAGCTTGTTCCAGTGCGTGAAAGCCCAGAGCCAACTTCCTTGTTCAATAATATTTGTTAAGCACTACTGGCATGCGATCCCAGAAAAATGAATCCCTCTTGCAGGTGTGTCTTCCCAGCCTGCAAGTGGAACGGCTTCCGGAAGAAGGAGCCGGCATGGTCCTGCAGGAGGCTGGAGGAGGGCTGTGCCCCTGGTACCCACAGGGGCAGGGGTGACTGAGTGGCTGAGGACTACCCCCCATCGGGATGTTATTAGCCATTACCAGAAGAGCTAATGCATCATAAGCAATTTTGCCACCTGCGAGGCAGCCCCTGGGAGGTGCTGTTATCTTCTCCCCCATTCCAACAGGTGCAGAAGCCCCAGGTCGCACAGGTCGTTTGTGAAAGAGAAGGGGGCATCCAAATCCAGACGGCCCAGCAGATTCGCGTGTGCTGGCTGATGAAGGTGGGAGGGAGGGAGGGAGGGAAGTGAATAAATAGATGGCCGGACAGAGACATACAGCCAGGCCAAGAGGACTTGTTGCTGTTGAATACCAGAGACTCTGGGCCTCGGTTTCCTCATCTGTAAAATGGATGGGCCTTGCAAAACAAACATCTTCATGACTTTGGATTTGTCAGTGATTTCTTGGCTATGACACCAAAGGCACAGGCAACAAAAGAAAAAATAGACAAACTGGACTTCATGCAAAGTAAGAAATTTTTCATATCAAAAGACAGTATTCATAGAGTAAAAAGGCAACCCACACAATGGGAAAAAATTTGCAAATCATATACCTGATAAGAAATTGATATTCAGAATATATAAACTCCAAAAGTGCAACAACAACAATAAAAGAATCTGATCCAAAAACACTCAAAGGACTTCAATAGATAAGAAAGTACACAAATGGCAGATAAGCACAGGAAAAGATGCTCAGCATGACCATCATTCGAAAAATCGAAATTAAAACCCCAGTGAGAAACCACCTTGCATTCATTAGGAGGGCCACTATCACAAAAACAAAATAACAGGTGTTGGTAAAAATGTAAGGGAATCACAATCCTGGCGCATGGTCAGTGGGAATGGAAAATGGGGCAGGTGCTGTGAAAAACAGTATGGTGGTTCCTCAAAAGATTACAAATAGAATGACCACATGATGCAGCAACTCCATTTCGGGGTATACACCCCAAAGAATTGAAAGCAAGGCCTCAAAGAGATATTTGCACACTCAGGTTCACAGCAGCATTATTCACAATCATTCAAATGTAGATGCAACCCAAATATCCATCAGTGGATGAACAAGTAATCATCAAATGTCACAAATACAAGGTGTGGATGTTCAGCCTTAAAAAGGAAGTTTTCGACACAGGCTACACCATGGATGAACCTTGAGGAATTATGTTAAGTCAAATAAGCCAGTCACAAAAAGACAAATACTGGAGGATTCCACTTTTACGAGGTAAGTTAGAGCAGTCAAAATCATAGAGACAGAAAGTAGGAGGGTGGTTGCCAGGAGCTGAAGGGAGGAGAGAATGAGGAGTTAGTGTTGAACGGGCACAGAGTTTCCATTTTATGAGATGAAAGGGGTTGTGGAGATGATGGCGGTGCGGGTTGTACATTATGAATGCACTTAATGCCACTCGACTGTACGTTCAAAAATGGGCAAGACGGCAGATTTTATGGTATGTGTATTTTACCACAATAAAAAGATAATACATTTTAAAAATATAGATGGGCCCTGGACTCCTCTGGCCACCTGTGCCCCGGGAGGCAGGATGGCTCCATGTGCCGTGCCCAGGTCAGCGGAACTGGGCTCAAATCCCGACTCTGCCACTTTTGTAGCTTTGAGACCTGGCGTCTGTCAGCCAGATTCTTTACCTATGCAAGGGGGACATAGGTCCATGAAAGTGCCATGTAAATGGGCAAAAGACGACTCCTTTGGTCACGTCCTAAACCCCACCCTGCAACAGTTGTGCTCAGCAGAAACCCCTCTGTGCCAGGGCACTGCTGGAGCAAGGAGGGGCTCCTACAGGCTCTCTCGGGCGCGCAGGAGCGTGCCAGCCAGTGGGTCTCGAGTTTCCTTCTCCGTGTAGCACACCACGTGCTTGCCGGCCGCTTCCACATTCATGGCCAGACTAATTCCTGAACTGGGGAAGGAAAAACCAAGTGCAGATCTGGAGAAACAAAGGTAGCCCCAGGTGCTCGGGCCTGGCTTCCTTCCCCGTCCAGTCTGCGCCCCGCACCCTCTGCCCTCTCAGCTCTGCTTCCTCCATCCAATCCTCACTTGGCCCTGAAAATTCCAAACAGAGTAGACACACGTGGCTCCTGACCACTCCTGTGCAAACTTGTGGGTCCCCGAAGGAAGACATGATATCTTCCTATGGCTGGAAGATGGCGCAGCCCTATTTCCTCCCCATGCTATAAATAAACGACTCACAGACAGCAGTTCTAGGCAGAGGGGATGGTGTCAGGGAACACTGCAGGCCCCCACCTCCCCTCTGCGTGTAGTTTTGCATCCACTCATTCATTCAATCAACATTCATTGTGCTCCTGCTGTGTGTCAGGTACTGACAGACGAAGTTGAGGAGAGATGGCCCCTGCCCTCCCAGGGTTCACAGCCGCCAGGGAGACAGGTGCTCATCACATTATCGCCCAAAGAAATACACCACAAACTGGGATGACTGCTGTGAAGTATAGGCAGGTGGCATGATGAGGACATTTTAAAGGGAGGCCTGTCATTGCTTGGGGAGGGGACCAGGTAGGGAACGCCTCCCCGGAGGTATAGATATCTGAACTGAGAGCGCAAGGACGTGAGTACTCAAGGGTGCAGAAGATGGGGTAAATCAGTTCCAGCACAGGATGCAGCATGTGCAAAGGCCCAGGGCTGGAGTGGGCCATGACAAGTTACAGAAACGCAAAGGAGGCCACTGCTCCTGAAAAGGAGAGGGGGCACGGGGAATGGGGGAGTGAGATGGGGTGGGAGAGGTGGACACAGGCCTTGCAGGTCATGAGAGAGTGCCGTGTGAATATGACCATTTCCCTGAGGATGCCCCAGTCCTCAGCACGGGGTGGCTGGAATTCACACAGGGAGCCACAGTCTTACTGACTTCAGAGGGAGGGAGTGGAATTTGGGCCGTCAGAGCCCAGGAAAGTCCCGGGGATGGGGGGAAGTGAGGACGTCCTGCAAGGCAAGAGGCAGAGCCCCTTGAAACTTGGTCTGACTCCTGTTTCTGGCCATGGTAGAGCTGCAGGGGCTGCATTTACCTACTGCTTTAGATGAGTTAGAAAGCCAGACAAATATATAGAAAGCAGTGTTTCAGACACAAGAAACATGCAGCACCAGAATGATGCCTGTGAGAAATGGAACAAATGACATGAGCCTCCAACCAGCCCAGCTCCCTGCCTGGGGGGAGCTTCCAGGTGTGGCCCAGGGAGGAGAAACCAAGCCAAGCCCAGGCAGGGGGGCTCCTTGAGCTCAAGCGACAGAGTTGAACATCCAGGATGGCCAAGGCAGCTGGAGTTTGCTGGACAGAGAACTGGGAAGAAGAGAGTGGCACGGAGAGAAAGACAATATCAAAACATCTAATACTCTTAATTGAAATCCCTAAGAGAAGAAAGATTTGTGCAGATAAATATTTTTTGAAAGAATGATAGCAGAACCATTCCAAATATGGGAAAAGCCATAAATTTACAGGTTCAAGAAGTTTAGAGGACTCCAAACAGGATAAATTCAAAAAAAGGCACACCCGAACACATCATAATCAGATTAACTGAAAACCAAAGATAAATATCTAAAAAGCAGCCAGAGAAAAAGCACACCTACCATAGTGATAAATAATGACTGAAGATTAACCAGAAAAAATGGTTGTCAGAAGGCACAGAAACACATCTTTAAAAGCATGAAACCAAAGAACTGTCAACTCAGAATTCTACATAGAGCAAAAATTGTCAAGAATGAAAGAAAAAAAAAAAAAAAAGACACATTCTGAGGAAGAAGAATAAAAGAATTAAAGAATCAAACACCAGTAGACCTACTCTAAAAGAAAGGATGTTCTTCAGACAAAGGAATTACACCAGTATAAGACTTGGCACTTCAGGAATGAAGGAAGAACAACAGAAAAGGTAAATATCTGGTAAATATAATGGGCTACTTTTCTTCTCCAAAGTACCTAAAATGTATATAAGCTATCAAAAACAAATATTATAACATTATCAAGGGGATTCAATGTATGTAGATTTAATACATATGACAATTATAACAGAGAAGTTAAAAGTATAACATAAAGAGGGTAAAATATGACACAGAGAAGGTAAAGATAACCACGTGGTTATAAGCCTTCTATATTTTACATGTTATGATGAAATACTAACTCTAAATAGATTATGAAAGGTTAGGTATGTATATAATCCCTAAAGCAGCAACTAAAAAATAACACAAAGAGATATAACAACAAAAGCCAATAAATAAAATAAATAGAATGCTAAAAATATTCACATAATTCAAAAAAAGAGAAAGGAACATAGAAAAAAATGAGAAAATAGAAAAATAATAAAATGGTAGACCTAAATCTAACTATATCAATAATGACATTAAATTGAAACATTTTAAATATAGCAGTGAAACAAAATTGTCACATTGGATTGAAAAAAAAAAAAAAAAACCCAGAATCCAATCATATGTTAAATGATACGGTTTGGCTGTGTCCCCACCAAAATCTCATCTTGAATTCCCACATGTTATGGGAGGGACTGAGTGGGACGTAATTGAATCATGGGGGAAGGCCTTTCCTGTGCTATTCTCATGATAATGAATTAGTCTCATGAGATCTGATGGTTTTGAAAAACAGGAGTCTCCCTACACAAGCCCTCTCTTTGCCTGCTGCCATCCATGTAATACATGATTTGCTCCTCTTTGCCTTGCGCTATGACCATGAGGCTTTCCCAGCCACATGGAACTGTAAGTCCAATTAAACTTCTTTCTTTTGTAAATTGCCCAGTCTCGGATATGTCTTTATCAGCCGCATGAAAACAGACTAATATACTATATATAAGAAATACACTTTAAATACAATTGTATAGACTGGAAATTAGTAAACTATGGCTCAGAGGCCAAATACAGCCCATGGCCCGTTTTTAAGAATGGTTTTTACATTTCTTAAGGGTCATGAAGAAGAAAAGGAGGGGAAGAAAGAGGTAACAGAAACCATATGTGGCCACAAAACCTACAATATAAATAAATAAATATATATATATGTGTACACACACACACATATATACAATTTTTTTTTTTTTTTTTTTGAGACAGAGTTTCGCTCTGACACCCAGGCTGGAGTGCAGTGGCACGATCTTGGCTCACTGCAAGCTCCGCCTCCTGGGTTCATGCCATTCTCCTGCCTCATCCTCCTGAGTAGCTGGGACTACAGGCGCCCACCACTGCACCTGGCTAATTTTTTTGTATGCTTAGTAGAGACAGGGTTTCACCGTGGTCTCAATCTCTTGACCTCATGATCAGCTGCCTCAGCCTCCCAAAGTGCTGGGATTACAGGCGTGAGCCACCGCGCCTTGCCACCTAAAATATTTACTATTAATAACTGGCCCTTTGCAGAAAAAAGTTTCCTGGCCCCTCAATTGACAGATTAAAAGTAAAAGGATAAAAATGATATACCAAGCAAATACTCATCAAAACAAAGTAGAAATGGCTATATTACTATCAGATAAATAAGACTTCAGAACAACAAAAAATTACCAGGTACAAATAGGGGTGTTACATAATAATAAAATAACCAATTCACCAAGAAGACATAACAGTCCTAAACAGTAGATTCCCCAATGACAGAGCTTCAAACTACATAAGACAAAAACTGATAGAACTAAAAGAAGAAATCCACAGTTATGTTTGGAGACTTCATCACTTCTTTCTCAGTATAGAATACATAGATGGAAATTCAACACATGTATAGAAGACCTGAATAACAGTACCAACTTGACCTAATTGATGTTTATCAGTCACTGCAGCCAACAGTAATGAAACATGTATTCTTTTCAAGTACAAATGGAACATTCACCAAAATAGATCATATCCTGGGTCCTTAAAAGCTTAACAACCTTAAAAGAATTAAAAATTATATGATGTATAGTCTCAGACCATCAGGGACTTAAACTAGAAATTGACAACAGAAGGATATCTAGAAAATTCGCAAACATTTGGAAATTACACAACATACCTCTAAATAATCTGTATGTCAAAGAGAAAGTGCCAAATGATCTAAGATTATACTTTAAGAAACTAGAAAAAAGAACAAATTAAACCCAAAGAAAATAGAATAAAAGAAATAAGGGCAGAAATTAGTATAACTGAAAACAGAAAAATAGAAAAAGAAAAATAAATTAAACCCAATGTTAGGTTTTTGAAAATATTTAATACACTTGATAACTCTCTAGGGAGACTAACTGCAATAAAAAGAGAGAAAACACAAATTATAAATATCAGAAATAAAAAGGAGATACCACTAGACACTACAGATATTAAAAGAATAACAAGGTGATACTATGAAGAACTCTACCCATAAATTAACAATCTATATAAAATGATGGATTCATTGAAAGACACAAAGCACCAAAATTCGCCCAAGAAGAAAGTGATAACCTGATATGCCTTTCTACTAAAGAAACTGCATTCTTATTTTAAGACCTTCCAATACACAAAACTCCAGACCAAGATGATTTCACAGGCAAATCCTACTAAATATTTAATGATGCAATAATGCCAATTATATCCAAGCTCTTTCAGAAAATAAGAGAGCACTTTCTAACTTATTTAATGAGGCCAACATTATCCTGATATCAAAAACAAAGACATCAGAAGAAAACTAAAGATTGACAACTCATTCATATCTGTACAAAAATCCTCAACAAAGTAGTAGTAAGTTAAACCCAGCAATATACAAAAAGACAATGTATTATGACCAAATGAGGTTTATCCTGGGAAAGAAAAGCTGGTTCAGCATTAGAAAATAAATTAATGTAATTCATCATGTTAGCATGCTAAAGAAGGAAAATCATGTGATCATTTCAATAAATGAGGGAACAGTACTTGAGAAAATTCAACATCCATTTATGATTTTAAAAACCTCTCAGCAAACTGGGTGCAGCAGCTCACACCTGTAATCCCAGCACTTTGGGAGGCTGAGGCAGGCAGATCACTTGAGCCCTGGAGTTCAAGACCAGCTTGGCCAATATGGTGAAACCCCATCTCTACCAAAAATATAAAAAATTAGCTGGGCATGGTGGGAGGCACCTGTAATCCCAGCTACTTGGGAGGCTGAGGTAGGATAATTGCTTGAACCTGGGAGGCAGAGGTTGCAGTGAGTCAAGATCATGCCACTGTGCTCCAGCCTGAGCAACAGAGCATGACTCTGTCTCAAAAAAAAAAAAAAAAACTCTCAGCAAACTATGAACACAAAGGTGTTCAACCTAGTAAAGGGTATCTACAAAAGAACTATGCCTAACATTACACTTAATGGCAAAAGACTCAAAGTTCTCCCAAGGCAAGGATATCTATTCACCACCATACTGAAAGCCCTAGAATGTGCAATAATGCATGAAAAAGTAAAAAAAAAAAAAAAAAAAAAAAAAAAAAAAAAAAAAAAAAAAAAAAACTGACAAGGAGGAAATAAAGACAGATAGCATGACTATCTGTGTAGAAAATGCTATAATCTACTGGATTCTACTGAAAAGTCTCTAGAATACTAAGTGACTTTAGTAAGGCTAGAGGATACAAGGCCAATATCAATAATCAGTTGTATTTCTATATATTAACAATGAATATTTCATATATGAATTTTAAAAATCAGCATCATACCCATGTTCATAGCAGCATTATTTTCAATAGCGAAAAGGTAGAAGCAACCCGTCTCCATCAATGGATGAATGGATAAATAAAATGTGATACATGCATACAATGTATGTATATTCAGCATTAAAGAGGAAGGAAATTCTGACTCATGGTTCAACTTGGATGAACCTTGAAGACATTATGCTTAAGTAAAATAAGATGGTCACGAAAGGACAAATACAATTATTATTCCACGTATATGAGTTCCCTAGTCAGATTCATAGAGACGGAAAGCAGAATGGGATTTCCAAGGGTTAGGGGAAGGGACACTAAAGAGTTCATGTTTAACAGGGACAGTTTTAGTTTTACATCATAGAAAAGAGTTCTGTGGTTGGATGGTGGTGATGGCAGCACACCATATGAATGTACTTACTACCACTGAACTTTGCAGTTAAAAATGATTAAGATACATTTTAGATGTTCATTGTACCAACATTTTGAAAAATTTTAAAAGTCAGGTTTAAATGGGAACTCTAGAGCTAAAAAATTGCAATATCTCACATGAAAAATTCACTAAATGTACTTAACAACATAGCAGAGACAGCAAAAGAGAGGGTCACTAGACTTAAAGACAGGTAAATAGCATAACGCAGAAAAGAAAGATGAAGGAGAATGAATCAAGTTCCAGTGACCTTTCAGACAATATCAATCAGCTATTTATTTATTTATTTATTTATTTATTTATTTATTTATTTATTTTAGGGGGAGAGGATGGAACTGAAAGAATATTTGAAGAAAAAGTCAAAAATTCCCCAAATTTGGTAGGAAAAAAATCAACTAAGATCCAGAATGACCAGCAAAAACACAAGCAAGATAAATGTAAAGAAAACCATGAAAAGAAGGTCTAATCATGTTGCTGAAAACCCAAGATAAAAAAGAATTTCAAAAGCAGTCAGAGATAAAAGACGTTACAATCAAGGTTGGCAGTACAGTTGACACTGACTTTTCTCAGGAATAATGAAGATTAGGAGATAAGAGAACAACATCTTCAAATGTCTGCATTAGGAAAAAAATTTCCAAACCTCTCAACTCAGAATTCCATAGACAGCAAAAATATCCTGGCTGGGCACAGTGGCTCACGCCCATAATCCCAGCACTTTGGGAAGTCGAGGCGGGTGGATCACCTGAGGTCAGGAGTTCAAGACCAGTCTGGCCAACATGGTGAAACACCATCTCTACTAAAAATACAAAATTAGCTGGGCATGGTGGTGGCCACCTGTAATCCCATCTACTCAGGAGGCTGAGGCAGGAGAATCACTTGAACCCAGGAGGCAGAGGTTTCTTTGAGTCAAGATCATACCATTGCACTCCAGCCTGGACAACAAGAGTGAAACTCTGTCTCAAAGAAACAAACAAACAAAAAATACATCTTTAAAAATGAGGATGAAATAGTGACATTTGCTTTTATTTTTTTCTTTTCTTTTTTTTGAGATGGAGTCTTGCTCTGTCACCCAGGCTGGTGTGCAGTGGCGTAATCTTGGCTCACTGCAACTTCTGCCTCCCAGGTTTGAGCAGTTCTCCTGCCTCGGCTTCCCTAGTAGCTGGGATCACAGGCGCACATCACATTTTCTTTTTTTCTTTTTTTGAGTCGGAGTCTCACTCTGTCACCTAGGCTGGAGTGCAGTGGCGTGACCTCAGCTCACTGCAACCTCTGCCTCCCGAGTTTAAGCAATTCTCCTGCCTCAGCCTCCCAAGTAGCTGGGACTATAGGCGTGTGCCACCACACCCAGCTAATTTTTGTATTTTTTTGGTAGACACGGGTTTTCACCATGTTGGCCATGATGGTCTCGATCTCCTGACCTCGTGATCTGCCTGCCTTGGCCTCCCAAAGTGCTGGGATTACAGGCATAAGCCACCACGCCCAGCCAATAGTGACATTTTCAAATGTTGAAAACAGTAACAATAGGAACAACAAAAAACAGAGAATTTATAACTTGTAGACTTGCCCCACAAGATCTTCTAAAGCAGACTGTCCAACCTTTTGGCTTCCCTGGGCCACAATGGAAGAATTGTCTTGGGCCACAAATCAAATATACTCACACTAATGATAGCTGATGAGCTAAAAAAAAAAAAAAAAAAATCACAAAAAAACTCATAATGTTTTAAGACAGTTTATGAATTTGTGTTGAGCCTCACTCTAAGCCGTCCTGGGCTGCATGGTCCATGGTCCATGGGTTGGACAAGCTCATTCTAAAGGATGTTCTGACTGAAGGTAAATGACAGCAGATAGAATTCAGATCTAAAGGAAGAAATAAAAAGCAACTAAAATGGTAAAAACATGGATTATTTAAAATAATTTTTTCTGTTTTGAATTTTCTTAGAAGACAACTGACTGCGTAACCAAAAATTATAGCATCATATGGCAAGGTGTATGACATGTGTATATGTAAAGCATATAGCAACAAAGAACAAAGGATCATGTAAGAGTGGATAAGTGGATCTATATTGTTGTAATGTTTATATATATTAGATGAAGTACAGTATCAAATACTCTTATTCACAAATTATCACTACCCTGGCTTCTCTAAACTCTAGATTCTTGTTCAACTCATAGATTTCACTGAATTTTGCATACCCACTCCCTGTGCTGTGGCCTAGAAAATCTTTTCAGGCACAAAAAGAGGAAAAAGGAAATGAGAAACAAATGAAACATATAAAAACATATAACAAGATAATGAATTTAAATTTAACCATATTACAATAAATGTAAATAGTCTAAACACACCTGTTAAAAATAAGAGACAATAAGCTTGGATATAAAAACAATACCCAACTCTAAGCTGTTTACTAGAAATCCACTTCAAAAGCTGAAAGTAAGGAATAGTAAAAGGATGGAAAAAGGTATATACTAACACTTATCAAAAAAAATCTGGAGTTGCTGTGTTAGTATAAAGATAATGTGGACTTAAGGCAGGAAATATTACAAGGAAAAGGAGGATCATTTAGAATCATAAAAAGGACAATTCCTGAAGAAGAACCAAATCATCGTAAATATTTATACACCAAATAATAGAGCTTCAAAATACATGAAGCAAAAACTGGCAGATTTCAAAAGAGAAATAGACAAATTCACAGTTAGTTGGAGTTCTCAAAACCTTTCAATAAAACAGGTAGAAAGTAAATATATGGAAGACCTGAACAATGCCATCAACAATGACAGCAGAATACACATTATTTTCAAGGGCACATAAAACATTCATTAAGATAGACCATATTCAGAACCATAAAGCAACTCTCAATAAATTTATTTATTTGTTTGTTTGCTTTTATTTGTAGAGATGTGTTGCTATGTGGCCCAGGCTTGTCTGAAACTCCTGGCCTCAATTGATCCTCCCACCTCAGCCTCCCCAAGTGCTGGGATTACAGGTGTGAGCCACCATGTCCAGCCTCTCAATAAATTTAAAATAACTGAAATTGTGCAAATAATATTCTCTGACCATAATGAAATGAAATTAAAAATTAATAGCAACAATATCTGGAAACTCCCTAAATGTGTAGAAACGAAAGAGCATTCTTTTTTTTTTTTTTTTTTTTTTGAGACTGAGTCTGGCTCTGTCGCCCAGGCTGGAGTGCGGTGGCCGGATCTCAGCTTACTGCAAGCTCCGCCTCCCGGGTTCACGCCATTCTCCTGCCTCAGCCTCCCGAGTAGCTGGGACCACAGGCGCCCGCCACTTCGCCCGGCTAGTTTTTTGTATTTTTTAGTAGAGACGGGGTTTCACCGTGTTAGCCAGGATGGTCTCGATCTCCTGACCTCGTGATCCGCCCGTCTCGGCCTCCCAAAGTGCTGGGATTACAGGCTTGAGCCACCGCGCCCGGCCAAGAGCATTCTTTAAAAAAAAAAAAAAATCCCATGGGTTAAGGAAGAAATTACAAGAATAAGTATAAAATATTTGTACGAAATGAAAATTAAAGCAGGACGTAAATTAGTGGGATGCAGCTAAAGCTTAGAAGAAAATGTCAAACATTAGATACTTACATTAGAAAAGTAGCAAGAACCCAAATCAATGATCTAAATTTCTACCTTAATAAACTAGAAAAAAAGGATAAATTAAACCCAAAGTACAAGAGAAAACAGAGAAATTATACAGAGAAATCAACCAAAACAAAACTTATTTTATTTTTTAAGACAGAGTCTCACTGTATTGCCCAGGCTAGAGTGCAGTGGCATGATCTCAGCTCACTACAAACCCTGCCCCCTGGATTCAAGTGATTCTCATGTCTCAGCCTCCTGAGTAGCTGGGATTACAGGCACCTGCCACCACACCTGGCTAGTTTTTGTATTTTTAGTAGAGATGGGGTTTCACCATGTTGGCCAGACTGGTTTTGAACTCCTGACCTCAAAGTGATCTGCCCGCCTCGGCCTCCCAAACTGCTGGGATTACAGGCATGGGCCACCTGTAACAAGGTGGAAACAAGAGGAAACCAGAAAGATATAAATTAACAATAATAGAATTAAAGAGAGATGATTACTACAGATCATATAGGAATGAAAAGGATAATAAGTGAATATTATGAACAATTTTTGTCAATAAATTTAGCAACAGGTCAGATGAACAAATATCTTAAAAGACACAAAGAATAAAAACTCACTCAGGATGAAATATGTAACCTGAATAACAATATAACTACTAAATAAATTGAATTTAAATTTGAATTTGAAGGAATTGAAGCTGATTTTGTACTTTAAAACCTTCTCACAGAGACAACCCCAGGCCCAGATGACTTTGCTAGTGAATTCTACCAAATATTTAAGAGATAATATCAATTCCATGCTAATTCTTCCAGAAAACAGAAGAGGAAGTTCCACTTTCAAACTCATTTTATGAGGCTAGCATTGCTCTGAGACATACATATCACAAGAATAGAAAACTACAGAACAATATCCCTCATAAATATAGGTGCAAAAATTATCAACACACTTACAAATTGTAAAAACAAAAATAATACATATTTATAAATATATATATACATTAAAAATATTTGTGTATTGAAATATTTATGTGTAATGTGTGTGTATATATATAAAAGACACATGTACATGAGATACCTCATGACCAAGTGAAGCTTATCCTGGGAATTCAAAAGGGCTGGTTTAATGTTGGAAAATCAGTGAAATGCGTATATCAATGACACACAATCACATCAACATGTGTGAAAAAGTCCTTTGACAAAATTTAACATTCATTCGCAATTTTTTAAATTCTTGGCAAACTAGGAATAGAAGGAAACTTCCTTAACCCAATAATGAGCAACTACAAAAATCTTCAGCTAATATTATAGTTTATGGTAAATTATGGAATGCTTTCTTCTTAAGATTAAGAGCAAGGCAAGGATGTACACTCTCACCATCTTATTCAACAGAGTCCAAGAAGTCCCAGCTACTGTAATAAAGCAAAAAACAAAAAACAAAAAAACAACAGAAAACCAACAAAAAACAGGCCTATGCTATAATTATCAGCTTAACAAAATATGTGCATGATCTCTATGCTGAAAATTATAAAATGCTGAGGAAATAAAAGACCTAACTAAATGGAGAGACATACCATATTCATGGATTGGAAAATTCAATATAATAAAGATGCAAATTCACCTCAAATAGGTATTTAGGTTTAATATAATCTCTATCAAAATTCCAAGTTTTAAAATACACATAGACAAGCTTATTCTAAAATTTATATGGCACTTTGGGAGACTGAGGCGGGTGGATCACTGGAGGTGAGGAGTTCAAAACCAGCCTGGCCAACATGGGGAAACCCCATATCTGCTAAAATACAAAATAATTAGCCAGGCATGGTGGTGGGCACCTATAATCCCAGCTACTCAGGAGGCTGAGGCAGAAGAATCACTTGAACCCGGGAGGCAGAGGTTGCAGTGAGTTAAGATCATGCCAGTGCACTCCAGCCTGGGCAACAGAGGAAGACTCCATCTCAAAATAAATAAATAAATAAAATAAAATATATACGGAAAGACACCACCCTAGGATAGCTAAAACAACAAAGAAGAATAAAATGAGAGGACACACTCTGATATTTAAGGTTTACACTTTAGCTACAGTAATCAAGACAGTATGGTACTGGTGGAGGGGAACCACATCAATGAATGGAATAGAATGGAGAACCCAGAAAGAGACCCACACAAATATGCTCCAAACTGATATTTAACAAAGGCACAAAGGCTATTCAACAGAGGAAGGATAATCTTTTCAACAAATGGTATTGGAGTAATTGGATATCCATAAGCAAGAAAATGAACATCTACCTAAATCCCACACTTTATGCAAAATTAACTCAAATTGATTATGGAGTTACTATGGAACTATAAACTTTTAGAAAAAGACATGGAGAGAATCTTCAGGAGTTAGGGCTAACAAAGAATTCTTAGACTTAATACCAAAAGCGTGATCCATAAAAAGAAAAACGGATAAATTGAACCTCATCAAAATTTAAAATATTTGTTTTACCAAAGACGATGCTAAGAGAATGAAAAGATAAGCTATGGATTGTAAGAAAATATTTGCAAGCCATATGTTCAACAAAAAATAAACTAGTATCTGGAATACATAAAGAATTCTCAAAACTAAACAGTAAAAAGCAAACAACCCAATTAGAAATATGGGCCAAAGACATGAATAGAGATTTCACTGAAGAGGATATACAGAAAACAAATAAACACATGGAAAGTTGTATAACATCATTAACCATTAAGGAAATGCGAATTAAACCCACAATGAGATATCACCAACACACCTAGCAGAATGACTAAAATAAAAAATAACAATAACACTGTTATCACTATTTACAGAGAAAATAGATCACTCCGTATTGATAGTGGAACTATAAAACGGCACAGCCAATCTGGAAAACAGTTTGGTGGTTTCCTGTGAGATTAAACATGCAACATGACCCAGCAGCTGAACACAAATGGAAGCATATGTTCATGGAAAAACCTGTACACAAATGTTCATAGCAGCTTTATTTGTAAAAACCAAAAAAGAAACAACCCAGATGAACTTCAGTGGGTAAATGGTTGGACAAACTGTGGTGTATCCATAACATGGAATACTTCTCAACAATGAAAAGGAATGAAGCCCTGATTTATGCAACAACTCAGATGGATCACAAGATAATTATGCTGAGTGGATTTCATCAAAATTAAAGAGTTTTCTTCTTCAAAAGAAACTGTCAAGAGAAAGACAAATATCACGTGGACTTACTTTTATGTGGAATCAAAACAAGTTGAACTCATACGAGTAGAGAGTAGAATGGTGGATACAAGAGTGCAGAGCGGAGGACATCACTGGGGAAGGGAGAGATGTTAGTCAAAGGGTACAAAGTTTCATTTGGGAGGAATAAGTTCTAGTGATCTATTGCATAGCACAGTGACTCTAGTTAATAATTTATGATATATTTCAAAATTACTAAAAGAGTAAATTTTAAATGTTCTCACCACAAAGTAATAAGTATGGGAGTTGTATATGTTAATCAGTCTGATTTAATCATTCCACAATGTATAGATGTATCAAAACATCACATTTTACCCCATAAATATATACAATTATTATTTGTCACTTAAAAATAAAATTAAATTCTGGGGTGGAGCAAGATGGCCGAATAGGAACAGCTCCAGTCTCCAACTCCCAGCGCGAGCGACACAGAAGACCGGTGATTTCTGCATTTTCAACTGGGGTACTGGGTTCATCTCACTGGGGAGTGCCGGACGATCGGTGCTGGTCAGCTGCTGCAGCCCGACCAGCGAGAGCTGAAGCAGGGCGAGGCATCGCCTCACCTGAGAAGCGCAAGGGGGAAGGGAATCCCTTTTCCTAGCTAGGGGAACTGAGACACACAACACCTGGAAAATCGGGTAACTCTCACCCCAATATTGCGCTTTAAGCAAACAGGCACACCAGGAGATCATATCCCACACCTGGCCGGGAGGGTCCCACGCCCACGGAGCCTCCCTTATTGCTAGCACAGCAGTCTGTGATCTACCGGCAAGGCAGCAGCGAGGCTGGGGGAGGGGCGCCCGCCATTGCTGAGGCTTAAGTAGGTAAACAAAGCTGCTGGGAAGCTCCAACTGGGTGGAGCTCACAGCAGCTCAAGGAAACCTGCCTGTCTCTGTAGACCCCACCTCTGGGGACAGGGCACAGCTACACAACAACAACAACAACAACAAAAGCAGCAGAAACCTCTGCAGACGCAAACGACTCTGTCTGACAGCTTTGAAGAGAGCAGTGGATCTCCCAACACGGAGGTTGAGATCTGAGAAGGGACAGACTGCCTGCTCAAGTGGGTCCCTGACCCCTGAGTAGCCTAACTGGGAGACATCCCCCACTAGGGGCAGTCTGACACCCCACACCTCACAGGGTGGAGTACACCCCTGAGAGGAAGCTTCCAAAGCAAGAATCAGACAGGTACACTCGCTGTTCAGAAATATTCTATCTTCTGCAGCCTCTGCTGCTGATACCCAGGCAAACAGGGTCTGGAGTGGACCTCAAGCAATCTCCAACAGACCTACAGCTGAGGGTCCTGACTGTTAGAAGGAAAACTATCAAACAGGAAGGACACCTACACCAAAACCCCATCAGTACATCACCATCATCAAAGACCAGAGGCAGATAAAACCACAAAGATGGGGAAAAAGCAGGGCAGAAAAGCTGGAAATTCAAAAAATAAGAGCACATCTCCCCCGGCAAAGGAGCGCAGCTCATCGCCAGCAACGGATCAAAGCTGGACGGAGAATGACTTTGACGAGATGAGAGAAGAAGGCTTCAGTCCATCAAATTTCTCAGAGCTAAAGGAGGAATTACGTACCCAGCGCAAAGAAACTAAAAATCTTGAAAAAAAAGTGGAAGAATTGACGGCTAGACTAATTAATGCAGAGAAGGTCATAAACGAAATGAAAGAGATGAAAACCATGACACGAGAAATACGTGACAAATGCACAAGCTTCAGTAACCGACTCGATCAACTGGAAGAAAGAGTATCAGCGATTGAGGATCAAATGAATGAAATGAAGCGAGAAGAGAAACCAAAAGAAAAAAGAAGAAAAAGAAATGAACAAAGCCTGCAAGAAGTATGGGATTATGTAAAAAGACCAAATCTACGTCTGATTGGGGTGCCTGAAAGTGAGGGGGAAAATGGAACCAAGTTGGAAAACACTTTTCAGGATATCATCCAGGAGAACTTCCCCAACCTAGTAGGGCAGGCCAACATTCAAATCCAGGAAATACAGAGAACGCCACAAAGATACTCCTCGAGAAGAGCAACTCCAAGACACATAATTGCCAGATTCACCAAAGTTGAAATGAAGGAAAAAATCTTAAGGGCAGCCAGAGAGAAAGGTCGGGTTACCCACAAAGGGAAGCCCATCAGACTAACAGCAGATCTCTCGGCAGAAACTCTCCAAGCCAGAAGAGAGTGGGGGCCAATATTCAACATTCTTAAAGAAAAGAATTTTAAACCCAGAATTTCATATCCAGCCAAACTAAGTTTCTTTTTTTTTTTTTTTTTTGAGACAGAGTCTCGCTTAGTCGCCCAGGCTGGAGTGCAGTGGCGCGATCTCGGCTCACTGCAAGCTCTGCCTCCCGGGTTCACGCCATTCTCCTGCCTCAGCCTCCCGAGTAGCTGGGACTACAGGCGCCCGCCGCCTCGCCTGGCTTAATTTTTTGCATTTTTAGTAGAGACGGGGTTTCACCATGTTAGCCAGGATGGTCTCGATCTCCTGACCTCGTGATCCGCCCGCCTCGGCCTCCCAAAGTGCTGGGATTACAGGCGTGAGCCACCGCGCCCGGCAACCAAACTAAGTTTCATAAGTGAAGGAGAAATAAAATCCTTTACAGATAAGCAAATGCTTAGAGATTTTGTCACCACCAGGCCTGCCTTACAAGAGACCCTGAAGGAAGCACTCAACATGGAAAGGAACAACCGGTACCAGCCATTGCAAAAACATGCCAAAATGTAAAGACCATCGAGGCTAGGAAGAAACTGCATCAACTAACGAGCAAAATAACCAGTTAATATCATAATGGCAGGATCAAGTTCACACATAACAATCTTAACCTTAAATGTAAATGGACTAAATGCTCCAATTAAAAGACACAGACTGGCAAACTGGATAAAGAGTCAAGACCCATCAGTCTGCTGTATTCAGGAGACCCATCTCACACGCAGAGACATACATAGGCTCAAAATAAAGGGATGGAGGAAGATTTACCAAGCAAATGGAGAACAAAAAAAAGCAGGGGTTGCAATCCTAGTCTCTGATAAAACAGACTTTAAACCATCAAAGATCAAAAGAGACAAAGAAGGCCATTACATAATGGTAAAGGGATCAATTCAACAGGAAGAGCTAACTATCCTAAATATATATGCACCCAATACAGGAGCACCCAGATTCATAAAGCAAGTCCTTAGAGACTTACAAAGAGACTTAGACTCCCATACAATAATAATGGGAGACTTCAACACTCCACTGTCAACATTAGACAGATCAACAAGACAGAAAGTTAACAAGGATATCCAGGAATTGAACTCATCTCTGCAGCAAGCAGACCTAATAGACATCT
Source organism: Theropithecus gelada (assembly GCF_003255815.1). NCBI lineage: Eukaryota > Metazoa > Chordata > Mammalia > Primates > Cercopithecidae > Theropithecus > Theropithecus gelada. The sequence continues at coordinate 43,879,329 of NC_037678.1, read as the reverse complement.
ATAGAACTCTCAACCCCAAATCAACAGAATATACATTCTTCTCAGCACCACATCGTACTTACTCCAAAATTGACCATATAATTGGAAGTAAAGCACTCCTCAGCAAATGTACAAGAACAGAAATTATAACAAACTGTCTCTCAGACCACAGTGCAATCAAACTAGAACTCAGGACTAAGAAACTCAATCAAAACTGCTCAACTACATGGAAACTGAACAACCTGCTCCTGAATGACTACTGGGTACATAACCAAATGAAGGCAGAAATAAAGATGTTCTTTGAAACCAATGAGAACAAAGATACAACATACCAGAATCTCTGGGACACATTTAAAGCAGTGTGTAGAGGGAAATTTATAGCACTAAATGCCCACAAGAGAAAGCAGGAAAGATCTAAAATTGACACTCTAACATCGCAATTAAAAGAACTAGAGAAGCAAGAGCAAACACATTCCAAAGCTAGCAGAAGGCAAGAAATAACTAAGATCAGAGCAGAACTGAAGGAGATAGAGACACAAAAAACCCTCCAAAAAATCAATGAATCCAGGAGTTGGTTTTTTGAAAAGATCAACAAAATTGACAGACCACTAGCAAGACTAATAAAGAAGAAAAGAGAGAAGAATCAAATCGACGCAATTAAAAATGATAAAGGGGATATCACCACTGACCCCACAGAAATACAAACTACCATCAGAGAATACTATAAACACCTCTACGCAAATAAACTGGAAAACCTAGAAGAAATGGATAATTTCCTGGACACTTACACTCTTCCAAGACTAAACCAGGAAGAAGTTGAATCCCTGAATAGACCAATAGTAGGCTCTGAAATTGAGGCAATAATTAATAGCCTACCAACCAAAAAAAGTCCAGGACCAGATGGATTCACAGCTGAATTCTACCAGAGGTATAAGGAGGAGTTGGTACCATTCCTTCTGAAACTATTCCAATCAATAGAAAAAGAGGGAATCCTCCCTAACTCATTTTATGAGGCCAACATCATCCTGATACCAAAGCCTGGCAGAGACACAACAAAAAAAGAGAATTTTAGACCAATATCCCTGATGAACATCGATGCAAAAATCCTCAATAAAATACTGGCAAACCGGATTCAACAACACATCAAAAAGCTTATCCACCATGATCAAGTGGGCTTCATCCCTGGGATGCAAGGCTGGTTCAACATTCGCAAATCAATAAACATAATCCAGCATATAAACAGAACCACAGACAAGAACCACATGATTATCTCAATAGATGCAGAAAAGGCTTTTGACAAAATTCAACAGCCCTTCATGCTAAAAACGCTCAATAAATTCGGTATTGATGGAACGTACCTCAAAATAATAAGAGCTATTTATGACAAACCCACAGCCAATATCATACTGAATGGGCAAAAACTGGAAAAATTCCCTTTGAAAACCGGCACAAGACAGGGATGCCCTCTCTCACCACTCCTATTCAACATAGTGTTGGAAGTTCTGGCTAGGGCAATTAGGCAAGAGAAAGAAATCAGGGGTATTCAGTTAGGAAAAGAAGAAGTCAAATTGTCCCTGTTTGCAGATGACATGATTGTATATTTAGAAAACCCCATTGTCTCAGCCCAAAATCTCCTTAAGCTGATAAGCAACTTCAGCAAAGTCTCAGGATACAAAATTAATGTGCAAAAATCACAAGCATTCTTATACACCAATAACAGACAAACACAGAGCCAAATCATGAATGAACTTCCATTCACAATTGCTTCAAAGAGAATAAAATACCTAGGAATCCAACTTACAAGGGATGTAAAGGACCTCTTCAAGGAGAACTACAAACCACTGCTCAGTGAAATAAAAGAGGACACAAACAAATGGAAGAACATACCATGCTCATGGATAGGAAGACTCAATATCGTGAAAATGGCCATACTGCCCAAGGTAATTTATAGATTCAATACCATCCCCATCAAGCTACCAATGAGTTTCTTCACAGAATTGGAAAAAACTGCTTTAAAGTTCATATGGAACCAAAAAAGACCCCGCATCTCCAAGACAATCCTAAGTCAAAAGAACAAAGCTGGAGGCATCACGCTACCTGACTTCAAACTATACTACAAGGCTACAGTAACCAAAACAGCATGGTACTGGTACCAAAACAGAGATATAGACCAATGGAACAGAACAGAGTCCTCAGAAATAATACCACACATCTACAGCCATCTGATCTTTGACAAACCTGAGAGAAACAAGAAATGGGGAAAGGATTCCCTATTTAATAAATGGTGCTGGGAAAATTGGCTAGCCATAAGTAGAAAGCTGAAACTGGATCCTTTCCTTACTCCTTATACGAAAATTAATTCAAGATGGATTAGAGACTTAAATGTTAGACCTAATACCATAAAAATCTTAGAGGAAAACCTAGGTAGTACCATTCAGGACATAGGCATGGGCAAAGACTTCATGTCTAAAACACCAAAAGCAATGGCAGCAAAAGCTAAAATTGACAAATGGGATCTAATTAAACTAAAGAGCTTCTGCACAGCAAAAGAAACTACCATCAGAGTGAACAGGCAACCTACAGAATGGGAGAAAATTTTTGCAATCTACTCATCTGACAAAGGGCTAATATCCAGAACCTACAAAGAACTCAAACAAATTTACAAGAAAAAAACAAACAACCCCATCAAAAAGTGGGCAAAGGATATGAACAGACATTTCTCAAAAGAAGACATTCATACAGCCAACAGACATATGAAAAAATGCTCATCATCACTGGCCATCAGAGAAATGCAAATCAAAACCACAATGAGATACCATCTCACACCAGTTAGAATGGCGATCATTAAAAAGTCAGGAAACAACAGGTGCTGGAGGGGATGTGGAGAAATAGGAACACTTTTACACTGTTGGTGGGATTGTAAACTAGTTCAACCATTATGGAAAACAGTATGGCGATTCCTCAAGGATCTAGAACTAGATGTACCATATGACCCAGCCATCCCATTACTGGGGATATACCCAAAGGATTATAAATTATGCTGCTATAAAGACACATGCACACGTATGTTTATTGCAGCACTATTCACAATAGCAAAGACTTGGAATCAACCCAAATGTCCATCAGTGACAGACTGGATTAAGAAAATGTGGCACATATACACCATGGAATACTATGCAGCCATAAAAAAGGATGAGTTTGCATCCTTTGTAGGGACATGGATGCAGCTGGAAACCATCATTCTTAGCAAACTATCACAAGAACAGAAAACCAAACACCGCATGTTCTCACTCATAGGTGGGAACTGAACAATGAGATCACTTGGACTCAGGAAGGGGAACATCACACACCGGGGCCTATCATGGGGAGGGGGGAGGGATTGCATTGGGAGTTATACCTGATGTAAATGACGAGTTGATGGGTGCAGCAGACCAACATGGCACAAGTATACATATGTAACAAACCTGCACGTTATGCACATGTACCCTACAACTTAAAGTATAATAATAATAAATAAATTAAAAAAATAAAATAAAATTAAATTAAATTCTTTTAAAAAGACCAAAGGCTGGGCATGGTGGCTCACACCTGTAATCCCAGCACCTTGGGTGGCTAGGAGGTCAAGGCTGAAGTGGGCCATGATTGTGCCACTGCACTGCAGCCTGGGCAACAGAACAAGACCCTGTCTCAAAAAAAAAAAAAAAAAAAAAAAAAAAAAGAGAGAGAGAAGAGAAAAAATAGCACCCTGTTCCCCCCTAAAAAGCACTGTTAAGAAGAGGCAAAGGCAGTCCACAATTTGGGAGAAAATATTTGCAAAACATAATTGACAAACACTTTTATTCACAATAAAGACCTCTTACAATTCATTAATAAGAAAACAGACAACCAACTTTAAAATGTCCTAAAGATTTTAGAAGACATTTCACTAAAAACATATGTAGATGGCAAAATGAGCACATAAAAAGATGCTCAGCATCATTTGTCAGTAGGTAATTACAAATTAAAACTATAACTTAATACTATTACACACCCATTAGAATAGCTACAAATTTTTAAACTGGCCGTTAAATACTGGAGAAGATGTAGAGCAATCGGGACTCTTCTACACTGTTGTAAGAATATAAAATTATACAACTGCTTTGGAAAACAGTTGAATTTTTTTTTTTTTTAAGTTAACCAAGACCTATCATAAAATCCAGTCATTCTACTTCTAGGTATTTATGCAAGAGAAATGAAAGCCTTATCCATATAAAGGCTTACACCTGAACGTTTACATCAGTTTTAATTTTCATGGACAAAAACTGGAAATGCCAATGTCCATCACCATGTGATAAAAAAACAAATTTTGATATTTTTTTTCATGAAGCAATATGACCTAAAATTTTGGTACTTCTTAAGAAGCCAGATTAAATAATATAGCACAGACTATGTAAATTTGTCTATATAAATTTATAGAAAATGCAAATGAATCTATAGTTACAGAGAGAAAATGGCTGCATGGGGACGGGGGGTGGAGAGAGAAAGGAATTACAGTAAGACATGAATCAACTTTTATGTGTGATGAAAATATTCATTATCTTGATTATGGTGATGGTTCCACAGATGTCAGCATTCACAGTATGTCAGCATTTATCAAATTATATACTTTACACATGTGCAGTTTATTGTATGCCAAGTATATCTTGATAAATCTCTTTTAAAATTCCTAGAAGGATTGATCAGGAAAAAAGGGGAAAACCCACAAATTGCCTGTATCAGAAATAAAGGAGGGGTACCCTTATAGATCCTACAGACATCAAAGGGATCATAAGAAAATATTATGAGAGATTCTATGCCAATAAATTCAACTACTTACATGAAGTGGGGAAATTCCTAGAAAATACAATTTACCCACACTGGCACAACTTGAAAAAGATACTCAGATTGTTCTAATATCTATCAAAGTTGAATTTGTTTTTAAATCCTTTCCACAGGGAAAATTCAGCCCAGAGTATTTACTGGTAAATACTATTAAACACTCAAAGAAAAAATAATACAACTCTTACATAAACTCTTTCAGAAAATGGAGAAGAAAATAGTTATCAAATCATCTTAGAAAGTTAGTATAGTCTAGATACCAAAATCTGAAAAAGACATTATAAGAAAATTATAGACCAATGTGCCTCATGAAGCAGACAGAAAAAAATCCCTAAGATAACATTAGGAAATTTAATTCAGTGATATACAAAATAATAATACATCATTATTAAGTGTTTTTTTCCAAGGAACATTTAAAAATCAACCAATGTAACTCACCATATTAACAAAATAAGCTGGCAAAACAAATGTCCACTTCAAAAAATACAGAAAAAGTGACAAAATTCAGTGCCCACTTATGACACAAATTCTCAGCAAACTTGGACAAGAAGATAACTTTTGCAAAATGATAAGGGACATCTATGAAAATTCTAGTAAACATCACATTTATTGCTGAAACATTAAAGGCTTTTCTCCTAAGATTGGGAACACAGTAAGGATGCCTGAACTCACCATTTCTCTTCACCAATGCACTGAAAGTCTAGCTAGTGCAATAAGGCAAGAAAAATAGAAAGCATATAGACTGGGATAAAAGAATAATCCTCCCTATACTTAAAAATGCCATGACTGTCTACATGAAAAAAAAATTTAAAGAATGTACCACAATAACCATTAGAACTAATAAGCACATTAGGCAAGGTAACAGAATACAAACCACATATATAAAATTAATTACATTTTTAATTTTAGCAGCAAGCAATTAGAAATGAAATTTTAAAACAATTCCACTTATAGTAGCATCAAGGCCCATACAATAACTTTATTTTTCTAGGAATAACTTTAAATATGTACAAGCCTTACATGTAGAAAAGTAGAACATATTTCTCAGAGAAATTAAAAATCTAAATAAATGGATAAAAACCACATGTGTACCTTACAGACTCTGTATTGTTTAGATGCAAATTCTTCCCAGACTGAACAGATTTTTCTAGTTTCAACACAATTCGAATCCAAATATGAATAGAATTTTTAAATAACATTGACAAATTGTTTCTAAGATTTAAATGGAAATGCAAAAGGCTTAGAACAGTTAAAAAGAAAAAAATCTGATCTTTAAAATAAACAACCAAGTTGGAGAACTTGAACTTACTGGTTTCAAAATATATCAGAAGCTACAGTAATCAAGATGGTGTGGTACTGTTGGAATCATAGACAGATCAATGGATCATAATAGAAAATAGACATCACCTTAGACATACTCAGTTAATTGATTTTTCAAAAAGGTATCATGCCAAGTGAGGAAAAAAAGCATCTTTTTAGCAAATGGGCTAGAAAAACTAGGAATATATATAGAGGAGAAAGAGTCTTGACTCCTACTTCACATGACAAATAAAAATTAATTTGAGATGGATGGATCATAGACCTAACATAAGAGCTAGAACTATAAAACTCCTTGCAGAATACATGAGAAAATATCTTCATGGACGTGAGGTAGGCAAAGATTTCCTAGAGAGGACCCCAAAATTACTGATCACAAAAAGAAATACTAACAAATTGGCCTCATCAAAATAAAAAACTTCTGCTTATCATAAGTCAACATTAAGAATATGAAAAGGCAAGCCACAGTTTGGGAGAAAATATTTGCAATATGTATGTCTGACAAAGAACTTATATCCAGACTATTTAAAGAGCACCTACAGTTCAATAATAAAACAGCATAACAACAACAACAAACAGAAAAAGACTTGGATGGATATTTCACAAAAGAAGATACACAAATGGATAATAACATGTAAAGTTACTCGATATCATTAGTCATCAGGGACATGTAAATTAAAAGCACAATGAGATACCAAGTCATACCTATCAGAAAGGCTGAAATTCAAAAGATTGATGATACCTGCTGTTGGTGAAACCATGGAGCAACTGGAACTCTCAGACATTGCTGGTGAGAGTGCAAAATGGTGCAGCCACTTTGGAAACTTTCTAGATTTCTTTAAAAGTTAAACATACAACTACTCCATCACAAAACAATTCCATTCTTACATGTTCACTTAAAAGAAAAGATAATGTATGTCCACAAAAACAGGCACAACCCAAATATCTATTTATAGAAGAATGAAAAATTGTTGTATATCTTTATATGATGATATATTACTCAGCATTAAAACAGACACATGCAAGAATGCAGAAGAATCTGAAAACTGTCATGTTCTATAAATGAGTACATATTCTATGATGACATGTATAGGAAGTTCAGATCAGAGAAGAATGATCTATGATTATGGAAACTACACCAGTCCAGTCTAGTGAGTGTGGACTGGAAGAGTCATGAGGGAACTTTTCGGAGAAACAGCAATGATATCTGTCTTGATTGGGGTGGTGATTACATGGTGATCTGTATCACTCACAACTCATCAAATTGTACACTTATCTGTGAATTGACTGTATGTAAATTTTATCTCAATAAAAAGTTATGACATCTTGTTATCATACTGTTGAAAACATATTGTTCAACCTTCAATTAATGTCATCACATCCTCGTATGCCCCATTTAACGTTCTGAATTTGCTCCTCAAAAAAATCCATGACAAAACAGAAAACGATAATAAGGCAAAAAAGCTCAGAGGCTGGTCTGAGCTTTGAGTCTTCCTCTAGGACCGTAGCTGGAGGAGCAAAGGCTTCAGGCTGGGGAGCAGGCACTGGCATCTCCACCCCACTGAGTACAGCACCAGGGACAGGCACCTCCCTTCCTCCACTGTCGCAACCTTGTAGCTATAAATGGCAATCTTGATAGGCATGTTCAGGGGCTGGTTGATCTTGTCACCCACTGTCTTCAACAGGGACATAAAAACCAGGAGGAACCACATGAAAATCAAAGCAAATGTGATAACAACCCCAACTCCATATTTCCCAGCCTCCTCTTGTGCCCAGGAGACTGGGATGTTTCTGCTGAAGAGGACAGGCAGGTCAGGGCCATGCCTTGGATCAGACAGACATGGACTCAAGGGAGGGCAGGTTGGCAAATCACTCTTAAAAGTTAGAGGAGGGTGGGTGATTCAGAGAATGTCACACTGGGGTCAGGGGGAGCTGGAGTCATGTCCCAATGCCACTGCTAACCAGCTATGTGACCTTGGACGCACAGCCACTCTGAGCTTCTGTCTCCTCCTCCGTAAAATGGGAATGAAAGGATGTCTGCTTTGCCAGGTGGTTTTGAGCACTCCCAAGTGATGGTGGGAGAATTCAGCATGGGCTCTGCCATTTTGCTGAGGAACTCACTACAAACTCCATGAGCCCTGGGAGCCAGGGCCAAGCTGCCAGGTAAGCACCTGGTACACTGGGCAAGACATGAGTCTCACTGCTGTAAGGACAGGACTGAGGCAAGGAAAATTCCCACCTCCACGCCTCCCACCCACACCCACCTTCTCAGACTCCCACCAGTGCTTCATGATGAAGACCTTTGCACACAGGTACCCTAGATGGATCCAGTTAGAGAGACTGAGGGCAGTGTCTATCCATACCCAGTCTATAACAGCTCTCAGCTCCAAGAGGAAAGGCACGAGGCAGAACCTGGAGCACAGAGGACCACCAGGAGGTCACCAGGGGGCACTGGTCCATCCAACCTGTGCATGCCATGTCATCTCTCCCCAACCTGTCACCCAACCTATCCATCACCTCATCTGTCCCATCATGTCCCACTCTACCCCAACGCCTTCAAAACCTGATATACTCTATTTATCCCATCCCCATCCACGTCAGACCCCAGCCACCACAGTGATCCCATCTCTTCACCACCCTTTCCACAAATAATCACATTCTCCAGCAGGCCATGTGCTAAGTATTCAGGATATGTGGGTGAAGAAGGGAGATAGAACTTGCAGTAGGATGACACTGATGACCCCCAGGGAGCCAGGGATACCACCCATGATTGTGGTAAGTGTTGCAAAGGAAGTCACCAGGCAGTGGCCAGGTACGTCAGCTTGGGGGTTTGGGGATAGCCTTTATGCCAAGACCTGAAGGATGGGACAGAGGACGAGACAGAGCCAGCTCTGCAGAAGGGTAGAAGGAGCTACTCTCAGGACTGCAGGCCCAGGCACAGAAAGAGCAGGACACTGGCCAGGAATGGAGGGCCCCTCTTTTCCCTCCCTCTGTTTCTATCTCTTTTTGTCTCTGTCTCTCTCTCTCTGACTCTGTCTCTCTCTATATATGTGTGTGTGTCTATATATATAGACACACACACATATATATACACATATATATGTATATATACATATGTATATACGTATATATACATATATATGTGTGTATATATATCTTTTTTCTCCATATATATATATCTGTATCTGTTTCTTTCTCTCTCTGTCTCTCTCTCTCTCTCTCTCTCTCTCTGTCTCTCTGTCTCTCTTCCTGTCCTTTGACTTGGTCTTCAAGGACCGTTCCAATGTCTGCCAGCTCCAGAAAACCCTCCAGACATTCCTTCCCATCCCCAAGGGTCACCCATGTGGCATCCAAGGACCCTGACAGGCCTCAGGACCCAAGGACCTTGATGGACTCTGGCTTGGACTGTGGTTTGCTGTTAATACATGTATGTCCCTGTCTCTTCAGTGGAATTCTCAGTCTGTTGTTGGGGGGTCTGCTGCCTTTGACACTTCTGTGAGCTCTGAGACACAGAATAAGACATGCTCCTTGAGATCCACAGCTGGAGGGAACCCTGGCCATCCCCACTGTCACTGCATCCCACCTCCAGCCACTGAGCACAGACTAGAGCTGAAGGCATTGTGAGGCAGTCTGGTCTCTCTTTCCAGCCCCACTCTGACTGGCAAATATCTCAGGTTCTCAGAGTCTTTAATGACTTCTCAAAGGATGCCAAGAGCCCTGGACAGGGAGGAGGCAGCAGCTGCAGGGCCCCTGAGAAGCCCCTGTAGCCAGTTTAGCACAGGGCCTGTCCTTTGCACCGCAGCCCCAGCCCGATTTATATCCAGCTTTCCCCTTAATTAGTAGGAGCTTTTCAGAGAAGCAATAAAACAACAAAAGAGCAACTTGGACGGGGCACGGAAGGCAAGAGCCATTTCGGTAATGGAGTCGGTGGAATTGCTATTCTAAAGAGAGAGGGTGACCACTCTGCTTTTAAGAAAGCTGAGGGCAATGCTATCTTGTCGTCTGCCTGGTTATTAAGGATAACTAATGGCTGCCCCAGCCCCTAACAACAGAAGGAAATTGCAGAAGGAAATTCCATGAATCCAGAGTCCTGGGCAGTGATTCCCAGGAAACCAAAGTGCTGAGCTCGGCAGTCTGGGGGGAGCTGCATGGGCCTGGGGCTCATTTGCTTACCCTTAAGGCCTAGTCAGTACCCAAAGAGGATGAGGGCAAAGTTGAGCACGTCCACCAGTAATGTGAGGACTCAACCTCCGGCTGGCCTGCAGGTGGGTGAGGTTGTGGAAGAGTGGGCAGATGGGGTGGTAGACCTGGAAGCTCCTGAAGGCAGAGGAGGACGCTGTAGGCCACCCCAATTTGGACAACTCCTCACAACCAGCTGAAAGTTTCTAGGAGGATGCCATAGAGGACTCTGGTTTGACAGATGGGGAAGCTGAGGACAGCACACGTGTTTATTTTTCCCAAGCTCATATTTGCAAAGAGCACTGAAGGCAAGTACTCTGGTGTTCAGGGACCAATCTACAGGGGAATGCCAGGCTTCTTTTTCACAACACCTGAATTCCTCCTACCATGAGTGCTGGTGCACAGCACTAACCCAAACACAATTGCTGAAGGGTTAGTCCGGTGCAGCTGGAGAAGAGCTTGGTGGAGTAGAACAGGTACCAGGTTTACATCTCCATTGTGTGACACTAAGCAAGTTGCTCTGTTTCTAAGCCTCAGGTTTCTCACCCACTGAATGGCAGTGGTGAGCCCTAGCCTGACTATGTCATGGGGTGGCATTGAGGGGAAATGTTGGAGTAGATGTGAAGCAGCACTGGGAATAAGAAAGTACAATGGGCATGTGTGATTATCTCCACAGTTGGGCAAGGAGGATGGGCAGGTAGGGAGGTGGGTAGATTGGATGAATAGGGGGTGGATGGGTGGGTGGATAGATGGAGGAGGGTGGAAGGATGGGTGGGTGAATGGATGAGTGGATGGGTGAGTAAATGAATGGGTAGGTGGTTTGATGGGTGAATAGGTAGGTAGATGGATAGATGGGTGGATATATGGATAGGTCAATGGATGGGTGTGTGGGTGGATGGATGGGTGTAAGGATGGGTAGGTGGGTGGGTGAGTGAGTGGATGGATGGGTAGGTGGTTTGATGGGCGGGTAGGTAGGTAGATGGATGGATGGGTGGGTAAATAGAAGGGTAGGTGGGTGAATGGATGTGGGTGAATGGATGGGCAAGTGGATGAATGGATGGATAGGTAGGTGGATGGAAAGATAGGTGGTAAATGGATGGGTAGATGGATGGGTGGGTAGATGCATGGATGGGTGGATGGATGAGTTGGTGGATGGGTGGGTGGATGGATGGGTGGGTAGGTGGATGTGTAGGTAGATGGGTAGGTAGGTGGATGGATGAGTAGTTGGTTTGATGGGTGGGTAGGTAGGTGGTGAATGGATAAATGGGTGGGTAAATAGGTGGGTAGATGTGTGAATGGATGAGTGGGTAGGGGGGTGAATGGATGGGTGAGTGGATGGATGGGTGGATAGGTAGGTGGATGGAAGGATGGGGTAGTGAATGGATGGGTATATATGGATGGATGGGTAGATAGATGGGTGGGTTGAAGGATGGGTGGGGGATGGATGAATACACGGGTGAATGGGTAGATAAAGGGATGGTTGGAAATAAGGAAGGAAGCATAGTTAGATCAAGAGATGATGAATGGACACAAGGAAAAAAGGAAAGATAAAAAACGGAAAGAGGGTTGGTTGGGTAGGTGCAAAGATAGTTAGGTGGATGAGTGATTGGACTGGCAGATAAGAGGAAAGACCAAAGTATGAATTGACAGATGCTTGGGCAAAAGCATGGGTGAATAAATAATCTCCTGCAGTTCTACAGACAGACTAGAGAGAGGGCGAGGATGGGTGCTCTTGGAAGTGGCAGACCTAAGTCTAGGATCTGACTCCTGCTTGAGTGTTCCTCCCAAGGCCCAGTTCTAGCCTCCACCATGTATGGATTCAGGGGCACATAATTCCACAGTAACCACGCGGCCCTCCTTAGCCATGCCAGCTCTACCTGCAGCTGAGAGTTGGTCTGTGAGGAAGGGGGAAAGGCACCTACCTCACGGCCTTCCTCTCCCATTCCTTCTGAATGAAGTCTCTTAATTACCTTTTAATGATCTGCTTCCTGGCTTTCTTCGGCTGTTTCTTTAGCATCCCTTGGCTGGGTTGCTTTTGACTGAATGGGAATTTCCTGAGTAGGCTCCATCTCTTCCTGGATTCTGGGTCTTGGGGACCCCCTGGCAAGACACAATAATACAGGCCTTCTCCTTGACCTTTTCTTCCAGAAGCTATTTTAATTGGGAGCACCCTGCCCATCTCCTCCACTGATTCCCACCCCCATGACCAGCCCCACGTGGTTTCCACCAGCGTCTGAGCTCAGGCTGGGGGTTTGCTGTGTCGTGTCCCCTGATCCCAAGGGACCAGGTCTGGAGTCCCAAGCCAGACAGGAGAGAGCCTGGTGGGGTGGGGGTGGAGCAGCAGGGAGGTCTGCGCCCTGGGTGAGGAGGAAGTGTGTGGTGGGCCTGGGAACAATGACCAGCAGACCCTCTCCCAGGCCCATCACTTGGGAACCCCAATGGCCCACACTTTGCCAGACTGCAGCTGGTTTGAGACTATGGGGGGCTCCTCCTCGGGAGCCTGGGGTCCAGACCGAGTGGGGTATAGCCTACTCTGCAACACTCTTCAGCACGCCCAGCGCTGGGCTGGCAGTTGCAAAGGCAGCTCCTAGGAGTAGGGGTTCTGCTCAACCTGTCTCATGAGGTGGCCACTGCCTGGAGCCCCGTGGCTGCTTTTTCTTGCTTTCTGCCCTTTTTCTTCCCCTTGCAATGAACCAGGTCCCAAGCCCCGGAGAGGCAGGACAGGCAGGGAGGAGGGGGCTGAGGAGTCTCCACCCACCACCATGGCCACACAGCCTCCCCAAACTCACACTCAGCCCACAAACCAGCTGGAGGATATGAGGACTGGAGAAGGTGCTGGAGTGTCCGCAGAGGGCAGGAGGGGAAGCACAGGAGAGAGAGTGGGTGTGGCTCCCTGGGGGCAGGGAGAAAGCAGGAGAGAGGCAAAGGAGTATAAAATAAATCCCTGGCAGGAAGATGAAAAAGAAAGGTTTCTAGGGAAGGAGAGGCACGGTGACAGGGACAGGTTTCTACAGAGTGGGACAAGAGGAGGAGCATGAGAACACAACTGGGGGGCTCCCCGAGGTTGTGGGGAGAGAGCAAGGGAGTCGGCACACAGTGGGGCTCACTGCTAAGGAAGGACTGCAGCCATGGCTCAGAACTCCAGGGAAGTTAGCCAGGGAACAAGAAAGTCCGAAACCAAATGATTTAAACTTCACTGAAAAGAAAGCACGCTCAAACAGAAGGCAGGGCAACGACCACTGGAGGCTGAACCAGGAAGTCAAAATTCCATGGTCAGTCTCTGCTATTGTGATGTCCCTGGCCAAGGAAGACGTTCTAGCAGCCACAGGAAGTCTCAGTTTCCACATCTGGAAAATGGAGGCAGTTACTACGGCCTTGGCCAATCCCCTCTTACTTTAATTAGAAATAAGAAATGAGCAAAGAACGTCTTGTAGGAAATGGAACGAGCTTTCATAACCCCCCTGCTTTGGGGCTGATGTCCCTTCGTGGTAGAGCGGTGGGTGAACAGCAGAAGTAACTGCAGGAGATCACAGAGGACACAGCTGTCCTCCTTCTCCATTCCAATTATATTTGGCAGAGAAAGTGGCTTTTCCCACTGATGCCAGTGTATCACTTTGTGGTCCAGGGAAAGAATCCAAACTGCAAAATTATTTGACCACGACAGTGGCCTCCAGAAAGGAAGGAGAAACAGACAGGGAAACTCGTTGCAAACGGTCTGATGAACACGCACGCACACACGCGCACACACCCATAAAGCAAGTGAATGCCTAGGAAAGCGCTCAGTGTATGCTAATGTGCGTCACAAATGTAAGAGACTGTTCTGGTCATCATCAGAGGCTAGAGATTAAAAGGAAATAAAACACCAGAAACCACCGTGAATACATAAGCTGGCCCCATGTGACACTGCTGAAGGCTGGCCAGCCTTTTTAATTTCTTTGAGCTATTACTCCCTTTTTAATTTCTCCTGACATTTGTTGCCTGCTAAATCAATTTGATGCATGGCAGGTAGGTGAAGACGGCTCTGCCAGCCTGCCCCTTCTCATCGGCGAGTCGTGGAATAGTGGTTTTAAGAGATTGTCTTTTTATGCTGAAAATGCTCAAAAATGGCTTTGTTTCCTTTGGCAAGAGGAAAAGGTCACCCAAAGTCCCCATCCTTTTAATGCTGATAGATTATCAGACATCAGGGAGAGCAGTTTTCTGAGCCAAGAAAGTGAATGGCCGGATGCGTCATGTTAGACCGAATTTCTTTAATGCTATTTTCGGGCACCACCCTGGGAGAGAGAACTGCTTCTATCTCACCAGCTCTTATAGTACAAGTTCTTCTGTCACATAAATAGCCTCGTGCCTCATGGGGACCCCCTTGGGGGCCGGCTGTTGATGCTCCTGTGTGGAAGCTGGTTCACACAGAGATAACAGAGGAGTGGGCGCGGAAAGATGCCTCCGGTCCTGGGGAGTGGGCAGTACCCCCTACATCTGTCATCAGTAATCCTGGCAGCTAGGATGGAACTGACTGATGGGGAATCTCCCTGTGTGATGCAGAAGAGGGTTCAGGAGTGGGCTCACACCTGCAATTCTGCCTTGGACCAATGCCCTTTTAGTTTCCTTGTCTGTAAAATTTAGGGGGTTAGTCTAGATGATCTTTAAGGCACTCTCCAATTTGACCTTCTCTAATTCTCTTTAAAAACCTATTTTTACTAGTCAGCTGGAACTGAGGAGAGCCAGCCCTCTAAGTACGAGTGCTACTCATGGAGAAGCCACAAGGTCTCTACCTTTGGAATCCCAGCATGACTTCATGACTCCAAATAATTCAATTGGCAGGGACAAGTTCAGACACTGGCGTGTGTGGTTTTCTCTCTCTAGAGCACCCCAAATGTGGCATGTCACGGAAAACCGTGCTCTGCAGATGAAAGCTGGAGCTTCAAAGGCTTGAGGCAAGAACAGGCGAGTCTCACCCTGAGAAATAACTCGGACTCTGTAGGAGTTGGGAATGACCCTGAGGATGTCACCAGGCCTGGGTAGATTAGGGATGTCTGCCATGAGCACCTGATGGAAGAAGCCACGTGCAGACCAAAGAGTGCTTTCTGTTCCTGGTAGAGGAAATGTCAATGAACATGGAGACAGGAGATGTGGGCCCTTGTCAATGACTCAGGCATGTCATTCCCAGCCCATGTTCCCTCCCTTTGCAGGGCCTGGCCTCTCTGAAGGCCCCTAGGGATTGAAGGATATGAAGAGAGAGGGAAAGTTGTATAGACCCTCCCAGATCAAGCCATCCAAATGTGAGATGGTATTAACTGAAGGTCCAATTAGAGGAATAGTTTAAGGGGCATCAAATTTTATTGGACTCAGCTATAAGCAGTCAATCAAAACCAATCTGTTTCATTTATAATTGGGAGGATCTACTTGTACACAAAAAAAAGTAACAAGGACTTTTAAAAGTGCATTATTTTAGTGGATTAAAATTTCCTTTAGAATGTTTACTGTTTTTTTTTAAACAAAACAAAACAAACAAACCAAAAAAACCCACAAATATTTCTTTCTAGCTCGTACAATCCTGGGATATCAGAGCCTAAAAAGAGCCAGAATGGACTCTGGCCAGCTGCCTCTTCCCCCAGGAGTCTTCAGTGATTCTGAAGGAGGGGACACAGATCTGGGAGGCGTCCCTCCCTCCCCAGCCAGAGCTCTTGGGAGCACGGGAGGGGCAGTGACAGGAGAGGAACCATAAAAATGATGTGGTGGGAGAAAGAACCCAATGACTGGTACTTAATTTTTGCTCTAATTAATTTCATAGACAGGCTGTCTTCAAGTTTGCAAATGTGGCACTGGAGTCAGAAAGAGCACCAGAGCTAGTAGTAAATTATGTCTAAGATGCAAAAAGAAGAAAAGATAAAAAACAGAAGCATGCATTCCCGAAGTCCACTGTGTAAGTATTTACTACATGTGAGGCAGGTAGAAGTACCTGTTATCACTTCACCTGACTTGTGAAAGCTGACACACTCTTGGGAGACAATGAGAACAGTAGGGGTTGCATTCTCTGGTTCCACCAGGTCAGGTGATTTGATTCTAGCACCTGACATGTGGCACTGTTGTTGTAAAGTCACCTCAAAGGGTGTGGGTGGCTGGGATGGTGGTGGGCGGAGTATCTCATCTGCTGCCATAATCCACTGGCAGTAGATGGGTCTTGGAGGGGTCTCCCCTTGGTACCTACCTCCATGTAATAGATTGCTGCCATCCAAAATTGTTTTAAGAGCCTTGGGACTGAAAGCATGGCCCATAGGAAAGACAAGATGGGGAGAACATCAAGAGGATGGAAGCCAAGAGCGCGTGATTCAGAATGATCACCAAATAGCAGAGCATCTCAGACCTGGACATGACCATCTGGAGTAAGGCGAAGGCTGGCTTCACCAGGCGTGGCAGGCTCCCGTGAACGCTGTCTGGCTGCTCAGCTCCCATCCTGGGACATGCTAGGGAAAGAAGTGACCCTGCCGTGAGTCCCAGAAAGACAGGACTACAGCCCCAGACAAGAAATACCGATAGGTAAAAATAATCCTTGATTTTTTTCAAACTCTACACAGGGAGCAATTTTTTACTTTCCTGGAACACTCAGCCACAAGGTTTTCCATTTAACAGGCACTCCCTAGATGCATTTAAAAAAATGTATGTGATTTGAAAAAAAAAAAAAAAAAAGAGCTCAATTGCTCACAATTTCTCTATTGACTAAAGTATTTTCAAACAAGAAATCAAATTCAAAGAACCATTTGCTTTGCACTGGAGAGTATCTAGCATAACACCATTTAGCTTAACTTGCTAATCCAAGTACAACCATTTGGGCGGCTGGATTGAACAAGAAAAATACGCTGGTGCCTAACCTGGGTGACAGATACTCCTTGCCTTTTAAAGCACAGATCACTAGCTGGCAACATCTTGAAGGGAGCTTTTCTGCTGCAGTTGCTGGTCTTTTTGACTCTCTGAATAGGTGAGGTATAACAGGTGGGATGTAATGGCTGTCAAGGTACCGCTTGGACTTACCAGCCCATTGTCTGCAAGGGAAGCTACCCATCCAGGCATCCTTCCTGGGGTGGGGTCCTTCTCCTCTCCCTGCTTACGCCTTTGCCCCTCCTAGCTGGCCCACATCAACTGTACATTACCATCTCTGTGACCTCCCTAGACCCTGAAGACATCATTTTTTAAAACCTTCAATGACCAACTGATTACATTTGCATCAAAGGGCATTCTACATGTTTTTAAAAAGGCCTCATGAATTTTGATTCCAGACTCTTCCCAAGTGGAATTCACAATCACTTGGGATGGTGTGAGATTTATTCTTGCGTGATCAATGAAGACTGCATTGATTTGTTTAACAAGTCTACCAGCAAACACCGAAAACCTGCTGCGTTCTAGACCTTGAACTAGACTGCAGAGACACAAAGAAGGATCCCACCCACTCTGTCCTCACAGGGCTCACAGGTCAGGGAAGGCAGAGAAGCCCCAGTGAAAGGCAGGACCCAGGCCACAGTAGGTGGGGCAGAGTCACGTCTAAGGTGGCATAGAAGTTGAGAGATGAGGCTGGGTTAGGTCTTGGAGGATGAGGGGAAACCATTCTGATATGGTTTGGCTGTGTGGCCACCCAAATCTCATCTAGAATTGTAACTCCCACAATTCCCACATGTCATGGGAGGGACCCAGTGTGAGGCAATTGAATCGTGGGGGCCGGTCTTTCTTGTGCTGTGCTCATGATAGTGAATAAGTCTCGTGAGACCTGATGGTTTTATAAAGAGGAGTTCCCTTACACAACCTCACTCTCTTTGCCTGCTGCCATCCATGTAAGATGGGACTTGCTCCTCCTTGCTTTCCACCATGATTGTGAGGCTTCCCCAGCCATGTGGAACTGTAAGTCCATTAAAACTCTTTCTTTTGTAAATTGCCCAGTCTCGAGTATGTTTTTATCAGCAGCATGAAAACGGACTAATACACCCTCCCACCAGAGAAGCCTGGTGAATGGACATTCTCGGCACATTTTGTATCTTGTGCAATTCAAAGAATGTGGGACTTGGGGAATGGAAAGCCCATCAGATCACAAAGGGCCTCATTGGCTGGACTGAGGTGTTCTCATCCTTGGTGATCTGATTTCATTCTTCCAGAGGTAGGACAACCATAGAAGAGTTAAGGGCAGGTATGGGAAGAATCCGGGTCAATTTAAAGAGCGAATTGGGTTGAGGAGGGGCTGGAACCAGTGGAGAGTCACTGAGAGATCAGAGAAGAGACAACAATGCTCTGAGTCAGGGCCACAGTGGGTACAGTCCTGAAACCCAGAGACTTTCCCAAAATAGTCCCCGCGTGCAGCATCCCCTGGACATGGTGGGTAAGGAGAAAAAAAAAAAGGTAACGACACCACCTGGGATTCCACACCAGGAACCAGATGGCTGGTGAAGACTTTCTATGAGATTTGGAATAAGGCTGTTGACGGGCAAAGACCACAGAGCACAGAGGGAGCTGGTTCCAGCGGCGGGGGGAAGTCATGCGCCTGGATCTTGCAGGGTGAGAGAGAGCTCCTGAGCAGGTGGAAATGCTGGCCTGATGCTTAGGACACACACAGAGGAAGAACCAAGAGAAGGTGGTGTCCAAAATCTAGGCCACCGAGATCCAGGAAGGTGGTGGGAGCCTCGCCAAAGAAGTCAAATAGAAGGAATTTACAAGGAGATGGGCGTGGGTTCACCCTTGTTAGGCAGAGTGGTCTCATTATCAGTCTGTGCTAGACCAAATAGGGAATGGCTGGTGTGGAAATTAAGCACAAGGCTTAAGCTGCCCTTTGACGCTTTGAAGAAGTTTGGTGGTGAGGCATGGGGTAAGGGCATGACTCGCTGAGGCCTCTGAAGACCCCAACCTGCTGGGTCACAGGAAGGAATGGAAGGGCAGGGCTAGAAAATAGAATCAACACAGCCACGGCACTCAGGGGAGCAGAGCAGGAATGAGGGAGGCCCCGGACCAGGGGAGGGGAACCCAGCCTCGAGGTGAGAATCCACTGCTCATGGGAGACGGGGGAAAGGGTCAAGATGGCAGGTCTGGGGAAGAGGATTTGGGAATGTTCATGTTCCTCTTTGGCTTCTCTTCCTGCTGGGATGGAAGAGCTGGTGGGGTCGAGGGGAGTGGGGGGGGGCTCAGGTTTGGATTGATAGCCACGGGAACAGCTGAGGTGTCACCCAGGTCCCAGCAAAAGCGTTTCTGAGCGGCACTGAGACTCCCCAGTCTGCAGGGGTGCCGGTGGACAGGCAGAGGTGACCGCTGTGGCTACTCAGACTGTGTCCACAGCAAGCGGACATCCACACCCACGGAGGTACCCATTCTGGGAACATGGCGGCAGGGTGATCTCGGCCCTCCGGTTCCCCTTGTGTCCAATGGGGATAATCTTACTACCTTCCTCACAGGGTTACTGAGGTGGTTAAGGAAGTTTATCTTCACAAAGCCACTCAGGACCATGGCCGGCAGATGGAAAGTGCTGGAAACAAGCCCTTGTTACCACTCTGATGGGAACAGCCCCTCCTGCATCTGTCTCCTCAGCACACCATGGGCCCGGGCTGTCATCCCAAGGGGCCTGTCATCCTGGTTCCAGCGACAAGGACAGGGCCTGCCCATGCTCAAGAATGCAGCCACATTTGAATTTATGGACGGACCCAGGACGAGGCCTCTTAGAATTTCTCGCCAGGTCTCCCTCCTGCTCTGGCACTCCTATTACGTGTCTTCGTAAGGCCTGCATCATTTACCCCTCCCAGGGGACTTTGTTAGAGGCACGCATTTACAAAGTCACAGCTCCCATTTGGTCACTGAAATTGCACAGAAAAAGGGGCCCTGTCAACTTCAACCGGGGCCGCCTTGACTTCTCTAAAAGCCAGGTTTCGCACAAGAGGAAATTACTTCTCTACCTGCCGTGGGCTGCTGTTATTCACCTCGGAGTATAATTTCATAGCATTAGCAAAAATGATTCCTTTTACAGCTCTATAAATGTCCTTGGCCCACAAAACGCAGTCTTGACCTTCAGAGAGATTGAGTTTTCAGGAGGTGCCCTTTTCACGTGGGGTCCTTCCAGGGCAGGGAACCTCTTTGGAGCTGAGAACAGTGCGCTACCACCATTGAGGAGGGCAACCTGTCGTCCACCTCCTTCTTGGAGGGGATCCAGGCTGAAGCTGTGCGTGTTTCTCTGTGGATCTTTATAGCCATGGCTTCGCCTCTTTCCTCAGCCAGTTGGGTATCTTCTGGCCACTGCTGTCAGGACTTGGGTAACCCTCTGCCGCCTGGCTGCAGCTTCTATCCCTTTTCCCTGTTGACTGTGGCGGCTCGTGCAGTCTCTTGCAGTGGCACATGGCGGTATCTCAGAATGCTCTCTCTGGTGGCCTTCATTCCCTGGAGATAAATGTCCGATCTTTATTTTAGTAAGAAAAAGAAAAAGGAGGGAAGCAAAGGAGGGCAACAGAGAAGGAAGTGAAAAATCAGCAGGTTCTACTTCCATACAGGGAACTGACCACACACAATTCTTCGCAATTTGCATCTCAAGTGGCCACCTAGGATCACCAAGGGGATCTCCTGCTGTCAGCCCAAAGGCCTCCCCGGGAACCCTGGACACAGGTGGCTGAGCACTGCGGCTCCCTGCGGGCCTCACTGGGATCATGCTGGGTGTGTGGCCAGGAGGGAGGGTGGGAGTAGTCCAGGCCTTCAGCAGCCATTGCCAGGAGCTAATGCAAGACATAAATCATCTGTCAGCTTACAAAGTGACTTTCAAAGTTGTCGGAATGGGATCATTAAAAGAAATTGATATCGTAAGAGAAAGCCGTCTCTGCCGCGGCCAAGCTTGCCTTACTGACAGCTGACCGCCACACACGCTGCTCCACCCTCCGGGCCACCAAACTGCCACTGTCTCTGCTTGGTGCACCCCAGGCCTTGGTGACCTTCCTGAATACCCAGGAGAACCAGGCCATGGTAAGGAGCCTCCAGGCTGTGCTTTCTGTGAGGAAAGAACAGGAAGCCTCTGAGGAGGTGACTTGCTGGCTCATCAGCTTTCCATCATTGGCGACAGAAAGCTGGCCCCAGTGATCTGAGAGAGACAGCTGATGAAATGCCACCAACACCATCGCTGTTTCTTTCTGTTAACTTGCCACACAGAGCCAAAATCAACAAAAATCCATCCAGCACACCAAATAAGTATTGAGGCGCTGCTGTGGGGGCCCTGCTAGGAGGATTTCCCTGGACTCTGTAGGTTCCTGTCCAAGGTGGGAACTGTGGATGAAGAAGATGGGTTCCAGGGGTGGAGTGGGGAGAAGAGGCCTTTTTGTCTCTAAGCACCCTACCCAGCTTCCACCCCTCCTTCTGCAGGGGACAGGGTGGTGAGTAAGGTTTGCATTATAAATAGCTGATGTTTATTAAGTACTTATTATGCACATGCTCCAGTGTGGTTTTATCTTAGAGCAATCCTCTCCCTTAGATCCTTTCGTTATCCTTCGTCGCAGATGGAGAACTGAGATCCAGAGAGTTTAACTAACTCACCGAAGATCACATCAGCTAGTGGGGTGGAGGTCGGAGCTGATCCCAGACCAACTTGCTCAGGAAGAAAGGTCATTTGAAATCGTGGACGGGGGAATCCTGGACGAACTCCCCAGCAAACGGGGAGGAGAGAGCTGGGGGTGGACGGGTCAGAGGGGCTGTCACAGGGCACATCCTGGCTCCAGCACTTTCCTGCTGAGGGCCCTTGTGCAAGTTGTGTGACCTCCTGATCACTATCTTTACCTGAGAATCTGTGTTAAGGGGGGTCAGATTTGTGCCTGGCTTACCCGGTAAGCCCTGATGAACACTGGCCATGGGCTGGTTCCTACAACTGGGTGTGAATACGCACCTCTCAACCCCAGGGAGACAGCCCAGTCAGTGTTCTCTCTCATGAGCTTCCAAGCATAGAAAGCATTTGCAAGCCAGGGGCCACTCTAGCCCCTAAACTCTACCTTTCTCCAGAAACGAAGATTCCATGTCACATCAAAAAGGGCTGAAGCCACAGGTTCCCAAAGAGAGCCGTGTTTCTCCTGCTTCACCTCGGAAACGTGGTAGAAAGGGTAGCTAAATGCCACTGGAAAGTCTGGCAGTGTCTTATTTAGAGCTTGGTTTTATTTTGTGTTTACCTCTCTGAGCTGCCTCTACGCATTTTCATCCCCGACCAAGCTTGCTGGAGTATGTGCACTGACCCGGTCCCATTTGTTTTCCCTGGTAGGTTTTTCTCCTGTGTTGGATATGGTAGAGCCTCCGTACGTACCAGGTTCATCTGAATTCTTGGCCTCAGCTGCAGCCATGTGCATCACCAGCCTCTCACCTCCCAAATCACACCAAAGAAAAATAAAATAGGCATCCATCAGAAATTCCCATCTGCTTTCGACGTACATTTTTGTAAATGCTTGTTACATCCTAGTAGGGGTGCGTGTGTGTCTAAGGCAGGCATGTTGATGGGGTTGGGGAAGTTATGGCCCACCTTAAACGTAATAAATAACCTTGCGCACTTCTTTGGAGGCTGCGAGTACCCTACAGGCACGAATGTTCAGTCACCTGATCTTCATTCCAGACACTAGGAAAAGCAGGCCGGTGTAAGGAAAAAAGCCTTTCGAATTTGTGTTGGCTCCTATTTACTATTTGTCAGGGTCCAGGGCTTCACTCCAGTGAATGCCTCACTTAGGAAAGATTGGACACTCGACAGACCACATATTTATCTCGCTCTGGGTCGGTCAGTGCATTCCAAAGCCCAAGCCATTATGGAAAACAGGCTTGGAAAAATGCATGTTCCCCCCAACATCTCAGACTAACAAGTTGCCCCTTCAGCAAATATTCCATTGCCCCAGCCATGGGGATCACCTTCTTGATACCCGCTCCCCATCAGAGCATACAAAAGAGCCCCTATGCTTCCCATAGGCCTCATGACCTCATCTCTCCTACATAGTCCACTTGTTGCTAATGGACCCAGTCAAAAGGCAGAACTGTTGGATGCCAGTGTTCCTTATTTGGCCATCTGTTGATCAAAGTGACCACACAAACCCCGCTTTGCTGTCGCAGTACCTCCACAGCAACGCCATGGTTCCCCCTCTTCCTCTCACACGCTTCTCCCCATCCCACCTGGGTCCTGCCTCCTCCTCCTGAGAGCAAACGCAGAGCTATTTGTCCAAGCGTCACATGTGAGCTGCAGGGAGACACTCATAAATCCCTGCCCTGTTCTCTGGCAGTTTCAGACGTTGTCGGGCCCAGACCCTCCTTTTCTTTCTTAAAGGTCACAAAATCTAATTAGAACCATTGCTAACTGTATATTCTCATTGTCGGTAAGCCTTAAATAATAAAAATCAGACCAAATGAGACTAAGCAAGGGAGATGGAAAATCGATGTCATATTTGTTCCAAGTAATTTCCTTTCAGAAGAGAAAAGGCTCTTAGGAGTGGTTTGTGAATTTAAAAGATGTTTAAAGTTGCATCTAGACATCGGAACATCAAAGTCAACCCCAAACAGAATTTTGCTGGATGATCTCTCTCCTTATTCCCGGAAAAGTCAGTGCTGTTTGGTAGAAGGGCCTAAGACGGGGCAACAGCCTTCCTCCTCCTCTCTAAGTAGCTGTGGCTTTGCCAAAAATAAAAACAAATTTTTTTGAAAAACGGAACCCTAAAGGAGCAAAGAGTAATAACATATGAGGTTCTTTTCCCTCTCTTCAGTATTTTTCTGCATACTTTCAACTACAATGCACACTTAAGAAAACAACCTAAATAATAAGAATGCAACCTGCACACACTCACACATGCATAGTGAGGACGAGGACTGAACCGCCCCTGGAAATGCTTATCCTTTTGCCCGAAATACTGCAAAGAGGTTGATTAACATCTCCAGATGAGCACTTCTGTTTCCACGCCTTTGGGTTTTGCACCTGTCCATGACAATGGGAGTGATTTATGCCAAGAAAACTGGTTGACCTGTGTTATGGATTGGATTAATTGATTGGATGAAAGGATACAAAGTATTGTTCCTGGGTATGTCTGTGAGGGTGTTGCCAAAGGAGATTAACATTTGAGTCAGTGGGCTAGGAAAGGCAGATCTACTCTTAATTGGGTGGGCACCATCTAATCAGCTGCCACCGAATATAAAGCAGACAGAAAATGTGAAAAGGAGAGACTGGCCTAGCCTCCCAGTCTACATCTTTCTCCTGTGCTGGACGCTACCTGCCCTCAAACATCAGACTCCAAGTTCTTCAGTTTTGAGACTCGGACTGGCTTTCCTTGCTCCTCAAGCTTGCAGACAGCCTACTGTGGGACCTTGTGATCATGTAAATTAATATTTAATAAACTCCCCTATATAGATATATAATATATAATATATAATAGTTACATATTATATTATATATTATTTATATATTTTTATATATTTATATTATACATATTTTATATATTTATATTTTATATATTTATATATCATACTTATATATTATACATATATATGTGTGTGTGTATGTGTATATATATGTATCTCCTATTAGTTCTGTCCCTCTATAGGATCCTGACTAATAAAGATTTTGGTACTGGGAGTGGGGAAGCTGTTCCTTCTGGCAAAAAAGGTTCATCAGAGTTTACAAACTCAGTGTCACCAGCTTCATCAGGGTCCTCCCACATGTCCCCATTCCAAGTTGCAGGGTCCTATTCTTTTCCAGTCAATGCCCTCCCTTTAACAGTAGACACCTGGTGAGGCTGTGCATGCACTTTTCTTTGCAGGTCAGCCACTCACATAATAAGAGCTTGTGTCTGTTTTTCCACCATTTCAGCTCTTTCTCTACAGGAAATAAGACTCTCACTCAGGAGCAGCAGATTCAAGGCCCCGCATCTGCTTCTGAAGCTGGGAGACAGAATCCCTGAGTTCATCATTTTCTTTCATCACTTTGTCCACTGGACTTAGGAGCAACCAACCAGCTTGGTACTCCACATATGGTCAAAGGCATTATGTATAGAGTCACTAAACTCCTTGACAATTAGGAGCAATCAATCAGGAGTGTTAGATGCATTTGTTTTGCGTGATTCTCTAAACAGTTCATGCCAAGGACTATCAGTGTTCTCCATATTAGAAGTAGAGTCCTTAGCATTTTTGGGTCTAATCATATTAAGCAGCCAACTCCAGAAACCTCAAAACCAATGAAATAGTTCTATCCTTAATACTCTGTTCCTCTATAACCACTCCCAGTACCAAAATCTGTATTAGTCGGGGTTCTCTAGAGGGACAGAACTAATAGGATACCTATATAAAAGGGGAGAAGCTTTTGCTTCTAAAGGTCTTTGTGGACTTGCATGCCGAGCATGAGCCACTGCTTGCTTCCTTGCTACAGTCCCCATTGTGTAAGATGGCGGACATTTTCTGAAGAATGGGCTGATCTTCGGGAACTGAGAAGAGCCAGTGGGCCCAACTGGCTCCCATACTTGGACTTCTGAAGGGCTGTGCTCCTGGCAGCTGAGTAGCTGAGTAGAGGCCCCCTTCATGGCCCACTTACTGGAAGGATATGTACCCAAGGCTGCCACCATTTTGTCTCATCTTCATTTCCTGTCATGGGAAGATCATCTAGTCAGAGACAAAACCTGAAGTCTATCAGCCATCACCACCCTGGACCAGGTTGGGGTCATTCAAAACAGAGACTGGGCTAAAATTTACTCAGCTTCTGAAGAAACCAGAACCAACTCCTGGAGTGTTTATGAACTCCCCCTGCCCTCATCCAATCTTACAAAATGGTTTGTTTGGGCAAATTAATTAGTGCAAATAAAATTTGAAAAGGAAATGCATAAACAACCTAAAATAATATGCTGATTTTGAGAGTGTTCAGGCTAATAAGCCCTTTTTCTTTTCTGTTTTGAGAAGATTCCCCACAGAGGCACCACTGAGCGTTGCTTTGGGAGACCAGTTCTAATGGTTTTGTGAACTTGATAGTACTAAAGTGGAATATCTTTTCTTAAAAGCACCATAATTCAGTCTTGTCACTAAATCAGACAGTGTGTCCCCCAATTAGGAAGGTTAAACTGTGTATCACACCCCTCATACAAATTGCCAGATAAAACAGAACCATCAGAGTGGTCGAGAGCCAAGTGATGACATGATTTTCTTCAACTTGTTCAACTAGGAAAGAAAAAACCTAGTCCACTTTAAAAGGGACAACTTTAGAAAGATATTTATTTCGTGACCAACAAAAACTGAAACGTCTTTCTTCTTGAGCCTCCTGGCCCTTTGGGGGGTCATGTTTTCTGAAAATCTCAAAACAAAAGGGCAGAAATGTCATTTAAAATAAATAACCTAACTATTTCCCCAAAACCAGGGTCCAGTCAAAAAGAACACTTCTTGACCAGGGGGGTTTTTATTTTGCTGCTGGGGGAAGGTCCTTCCTGCAACTTCGGTTTGAATTCAGAATTTCAACTCAAAGCACGATTCCAAACCTAAGCTCTTTACGTGCGCCAGACAAAAAGGCACTTCCATTATACCACAGTTCAGAGGGGAGAAATTCATTTTCTTGTTGGCTCCCAGGGTGGCAGAGGGGTCAGTTTAGTGTCCCTGTTTCAAGACCACTGGGAGCAGGTCACCTCCATGATCCCATGGTAACAGCATCTCACCTTTTATGAAGGCCCTTCTGGCAGCTTCCTTTCTGGGCAGGCAACTCCTGTTAATGGCCAAATCATCAGAACTCCTGCAGGCTCTCTGCAAAGCAGCAATTTTCTTTTGCTTTGCTTTGATTTTCTACATCGTGGCAATTGAAGACAAACAGAGAAAGCCATTTTCTTCTCCACCAATCAAAATGCCTTTGCCATTTTGTTGGTTTCAGTGCTTGCCTTTTCCCCTAAAACCGAGGCTGAGGAAGAGATGCCCAAAGTTATGCTCCCAAGTTTCCCTTAGTTCAGAGGGGCCTCATCAACACTCAGTCTCCAACAGCTAACAGCTCATGTAGCAACATGGACAGGATTCTGCTCTAGGTACTGCAAAGGAGTCAGTGGTGAGAGCCATGGGGGACAGCTGGCCCCTGTCTGGTTGAGAAGATGGGACACGAGTTACAGGTGGAGTTTGCCAGCGTCAGGTGACCACAGTGCAGATGAGGGTCTGGGGTTGGGGAGGTCTTGGCAGGCTCAGACACTTTGGAATTCAGACTTGAGCAGGCAACCAAATAGCACTTCATCAATTTCAGTCATTATGCATGCCATAATTTCTCCAATATTATTTGATTTCCATAGTTGACTTTCAGTCCATTCAATTTTAAACTTTGTTTCATTCCAAGCTATAATATCCTTGAAATCACCTACTGGACGGTCTAGATACTTCCAGCTAAATTGTGCTTTTTATTTATTTTATTATTTTTTTTTTGGCGGGGGGGGGACAGAGTCTCACTCTGTCACCCAGGCTGGAGTGCAGTGGCGCGATCTCAGCTCACTACAACCTCCACCTCCCGAGTTCAAGCGATTCTCCTTCCTCAGCCTCCTGAATAGCTAGAATTGCAGGTACGTGCCACCACGCCCGGCTAATTTTTGTATTTTTAGTAGAGATGGGGTTTCACCATGTTGGTTGGTCAGGCTGGTCTTGAACTCCTGACTTTGTGATCCACCCGCCTCGGCCTCCCAAAGTGCTGGGATTACAGGTGTGAGCCACCATGCCAGGTCTGAATTGTATTTTTTAGTGTAACCATTAAGCAAAAACTACGTTTATCTGTGTACCCCCTAAAGCCTTCCTGGGAAGCATCTGGGATGTGTGCCTTATAGCACATTGAGAGAGAGAGCATGGTCTTGACTAAACAAGGTTCTGGGTAACCCCTTTTAGCAAGGGGCAGACTCATACCCAGGAAGGCATGTGGCCTGCTCGGGGGGACAGTGGGTTTAGCCAAAGCAGAGCGTCTGAGCTGTCAAGAGCTTAAGCATCACCTCATTTAAGAATTACATCAGGAGATGGTTCCTCCCAGGAGAAGCTCATGTTCTCATCACACTCAAGAGCTCTGCCTTTGTTCTCCGAGTTAGAAGAATCAGCCCACAATTTCTCCACCTCCATCCGCTGATTGACCCACATTTAGAGCTCATTAGTGCTCCACGCTCCCAACCCTGGAACATCCTCAGTCTCATTGCCCTCTTCCTCTTGGTGAAACTCAAAAATAAGAGAAAGAAAAAGGGGAAACCCTATATCGAAGAAAGAAACAGGCAAGAAGAAGGTGGCAGATCCTTTGGAAGGGATATGCTTCCAGGATAAAAACAAAGAAAAGCCAACTTGACTGTTTCATGGCAATCAGTGGGGATTTCTCTTATCTTCACTGCTCCAACGCCTGACTTAGGGTCTGCTTCAATAGCTTAGCACTCCTGTTTGTACAATAAAATGCATTTTAAAAAGTCATCTTAGCCTGGGTAACATTTTTGTGTGAATTCTGCTAGTAAAAAGTCACTACCAATTTTTGCACTAAGATGAATTGTATCAATCATTTCACATAACAGGACAGGTCTAGCTGGCAACTCACAGATATCCATCCTTTTCTTCTTTTCTCCCCAAAGAGCATGAACCTCCAGAGCATAATGACCAGGTTTTGCTCAAGAGATGGAGGACAGAACACTCAACAAACTCCACAAACTTTACACCCAGCCTGAAAACTGACAGGCAAGATCTTAGGGTAAGAAGCTGTTGAGTTTCAGGGCAAACAATTTGATCAGTGGCATATCTGAATTCAGGAATATGGTCTGAATTGCTAAAATGGATGGCATAATTCCCTTGAAATTGAATCTGTCCCTTCCCTTTGGGGCAGGGTTAAAATGTAGCGTGAGGTCCAACTCTAGGGAGTTGCTCCCATCAATTAAAGAGAACAGCCCAGGGCTGTTGGATGATCAATTTAGTATCAGATGAGGAATTTGTCACCAGAAGGGGCTGTCAGGCAAGCCGGTCTTGCAGACATTCAAATGAGGAGAGAAGCCTGAGCTGGGATGGGGCTGGAGACTGCATAGAGAGGTAATCTCTTGGAGGTTGGACAGGGTTTGTTGACCTGCAGATTCTGAGGAATTTGGCCAGGTTCACCCTTGACTCTGAGCTGCCCTTGGTTCCTCAGTGCCGTTGGGTCAATGCCAGTTCCCCACAGGTCTTTTTCCTGCACCCTTCCACTGTGTTTACAAGTCCATATGGCCCCAGGTCTCATGGCCCTACACAATTAGAGGCCCACAAGGGGACAACAAGAACTGAGTCCCAAACTCACAACAAAGCTGTGTGTGGTGGAAGGGCTCTGTGAGGAGGGATGGCAGTCAGCCCTCTTCTTTGCCGAGTCAGCAGAGCAGCCCCAGGTGGGTGACTCACTTTGAGCCTCAGCTCTTCCTCTGTCCAAAGGAGGGATGGGATCAGGTGGTCTGAGGTTTCTGTGATTTCTAAGTTGTCATGCAGTCCAGCACAATTCCCTTGAGATCAAATCTGTCCCTTCTCTTTGGTGCAGGGTTAAAATGCAGCGTGAGGTCCAACTCTAGGGAGTTGTTCCCATCAGTTAAAACCAGTTGTGCAGACATTCAAATGAGGACAGAAGCCTGTCTCAGCCCGTCAATCAGCCGCCTGTTTATGCCTGTTCCCTTTGGGACAGGACACTCTTGGAGCCCCTGAAGTCTGATGTGTTTGTCCCTAGGTCTCCTGGTGCCTGTACGCTGAGGCTTTGGTGGCCTCCGAATTGGCGACCATATCCAGGAGGGAATAACTCAGGAAGCTCTGTCGCTGGACTTGCAGAAAGGTGAAACGCACAGCCTCCCAAAGGACTCCCTCTTCCTTCTCTTGGGGTTCATGGGGTTTGTCCTCAGCGATAGCTACATGGAAGACGGGAGAAGCCAGGAACCCAGGCCAGAGCCTGGCATGGGTCATGCCTCTGGATGGAAGGGGTCAGTTCCAATTTGGACAGACCCTGCTTCACTTCCTTTTGGACTGTTCTGTCCTTTGCTCATCTCCCCTCTCCCCTTTTCACTCAAATGGCTGATTTTCTAGGGAAACAAGGAGATGAGGTCAGAGCTGGGGAAATGTACCCAGTTCTCTCTGCTCCCCCATCAGCACCGGCCCCTCCCTGGAGGCTAAGCCCATCCCCGTACCAGGTTCCCTTAGGTGACTCCTGCTGAAAGCCACTGCGTGGCCTTCCCTTTGGGGTAAACAGGCAGCTGATTGACAGGGTGGGACAGGTAACTTGTGGCACCGTAGATTCTTCCATTTCAACAACTCACTGTGGTGCACGGAAACCTACTCCCTGTGGCCTGGCACTAAGCCCTGGACTTGTCTGTGAAAGATGAGAGTTGTGTCTTCACATATTTTCTTGACAAACTAAAAGAAAGAGAATGAGAGCCTAACCCAAGATGTCACTCAGAGACAACAGTGAAAATAAATACATTTTCCCTTTTCCTTCATTCATAAAAGGAAGCCAGTTACAGCTCCAGTCGGGCAGAACTCAGGGCTCCTCCCTCTCTAAACAGGCCAGAATCCTGGTCATTAGTGGCGGGGCTGAAGTTTGGCAAACTCCACAGAAGCACCCGTGGCACAGAGTGGGATTATCTCCAAAGCAGAGGAGCCACTGACCGCAGGGGCCACTGCCCTTGACTTGACATTTGGTGTTGTGGCAGAGCCTTGGATGTTCTATCCCCTCTTTTTCCTCTCGGTTTGGTCCCTGAGTTTTCCCTGGAGGGAATGGACGTCCTCCAGGTCCCACCAGGGCTTTTCTCAGTGGCCCTTCAGAGGACAGTCTGGCAAAACAGTAAAATGCAGCATGTGAGCTTTGATTGGACTCTGATTCTAAAAATAATAAGAGCTGCAATCAACCATTTGGAGCAACTGGAGGCACTGGAATGCAGACCAGGTATTAGAAGATACTAGGGAATTAGAGTCATCTTCTTAGGGTGGACTGATAATGTGGTGGGTATAAAGGAGAATGGCTTGATGTCTGCATCTTTGTTTTCAGAGATGTCTCAAAAGTACTCATGCACACAGATACACGTGCACACACACAAATATAGATAAAGCAAAGGTGGCTAAACAGCTGTTAATCTAGGGGTGGGTATGCAGGTGATCACTGTACTATGCTTTCAACTTTGCTCTATGCCAACTGTCCCTGGGGTCATGCCTGTACCATGCTGGCGAACATTCTGGGTGCTTACCTAACTGATCCCCTTCACTGTGCAGTTCAAGTCCAAACTGTAGACAAGCCAGCAGTGGGAGACAAGTAAAACCTCTAGGTACTCACACATAGCGACTGGCCACAGAGGAGAAATATGGGGAGGACTCACCCTTGTCTTCATCTGCAGTGCCCCCCACCAGTTTGCCCTCCACAACTGGTATCATCTCTTTTTTTGAGATAGAGTCTTGCTCTTATCTCCCAGGCTGGAGTGCAATGGCGTGATCTTGGCTCACTGCAACCTCTGCCTCCCGGGTTCAAGGGTACCTCCTGCCTCAGCCTCCCAAGTAGGTGGTATTACAGGTGCACACCACCATGCCCAGCTAATTTTTGTATTTTTAGTAGAGACGGGGTTTCACCATGTTGATCAGGCTGGTCTTGAACTCCTGACCTCAGGTGATCCGCCTGCCTCTGCCTCCCAAAGTGCTGGGATTACAGGTGTGAGCCAGCGCCCCGCCAGTGTCATCTTTCATTTGTCTCTTTAGTTGTCTCCTCAAGGGTACTAGTCACTCAGGAGACTACCATTTGGCTGGGCAGCGAAAGAGATCCAATTATACTCTTCCCCAGAAACCTAGAGTGGATTTAACCAGGAAGCTGTGGAAGAATCTTCTATGTTGCTAAGGACTGAGCAAAGGAAATTGAGCAGCCAGACACAACTGTGGGGCTAAGACCGAACCCTTGCCTTTCTCTCATCCTCCATGCTGTCATCTGCAAAGTCACATCATTTCTAAAGCCTCCTTCCCTCTCACGATTTGTGTTTTTCATCAAGGAAGACTTACTGGCCATTAGGAGGATGAAGTCCTAAGATGTATTACACTGGAGGACACTGTGGTAGTTCCACCCAGGAAGATGAGATATGATGAATTGGTAACACAAATGTCACCATTACAGTAAAAGCTAGTTTATCCGACAGGCAATCACTTGGAGGCCAACGAGGACCAAGATTCTGAGTAATGATCTGTGGCTTTGGGTTGTCCAAAAAATGACTCCATTATGCTGAGTGGAGTTTAATGTACTGCCGAGTTGGAAGTTCATGCATGGGGCACAGCAGATTAAACAGAAAAAATAAGCACTGGGGGTCTGGAGATGGGTCAGTGGCTTGCAGGCCAGCTGACAGTACTGGGCTGGTCTCTTATTTCTCTGTCTTCATCTATCATGTGGAATTTTGAGTTTTACCAACCCAAGATGGCAGTAGGGAGTCGGGGAGAAGGAAGAACCAAATAATCTCTTGAGGCCCCTTCCAGGTTTCAGACTCATGAGTTCTCCAGTCTTCAAACTGTTAATGAACTTTTCCCTGCATTATTTTAATGTGACTGCTCTTTGAAATATATAGTACCTTCTGTTACCATGAATGAACACCAGATTCATCAGGGGATCGTCTCTAGGTTACTAATGAGTTTATAAAACATTCTTTCTATTGGGCTTCCTCTTTTTTTGCCTCTTGATTTCCTTTAAATGTAGAGCTCTTCAACATCAAAAGCTGCTCCAGAAAGCCCAGGCTGCATCATGCATGACATATGGGGAATCATTTTACATTTTCCACCTTTGGTAAACATGACTTTGAAAAAGGCCTTTTAAGATGACTGTTGGTTTTGGCAGTGCCTTTTCTTGGGGTATTAAGACAGTCAGGCTAGGAAAACAAAGAGCAGTCTTGAAAGAAAGCCTCCCATACCGAAAGGAGAGTCTTCACAGCAACCACCAGCACCGAGCAGGCAATCAGTCAGTCCAGTGGCCGGAGAATGAACTTCAAGGGCTTCAAGAGGAGGGCTTCAACCTTCCATGCAGCATGAGGTATCCAAAGGCCACCAGGTACCTAGCCCCTGAGTTGTTGATCCACGCCATTCCCACAAGAAAAAACAGCCAAAGCACACATCCAAAATGATACCAAAAAACAGCAACTTTCACCATGTCCAAGTAGGATCTGGAAGGTTGAAGAGCGAGTAAAAAGCAAAGATGCTGTCATTTGACAGAGGGACAAAAGCATATCTTCTGCAGGGCACCTTAAAATATTTTCAAGAAACATGTAAAACCGAGGCAGTGGGAGAAATGCAGCGAGCAGGAGACCCTCAGTCAGTGCTGCCCCTGAGGGCAGGGTATTGTGTAGAATCAGGCTCCTCGAGGTAAAACTTGCATATAGTAAAAATCTCCCTTATTAGGTGTGTAGTTCTTTGCATTTTGACAAATGCATACAGTCCTGTAACCACAACTACAATTGAGATCCTGAATATTTCCATTATTTTCAAAATTTCCTGGGCTCCTTTGCAGTCCCCATCCCTCCAGGCAACCACTGATCCCTTTTCTGTCCGTACAGTTTTGCCTTTTTCAAAATATCTTGGAAATGGCATGATACAGTATGTCACCTTTGCTGTCTGGCATAACGCTTTTTCAGAGTCATCCACGTTCTCTATGTAGTGCCAGTAGTTCCTTGCTTTTTCTTGCTCAGTCATATCCCTTGCACGGATATACCACAATTTATCCATCTGCCATGTAATGAACAAGTGAGTTGTCTCCAGTTTTTGGTGATTGTGAGTAATGCTACCATGAACATTCATGTCCAGGTTTTTGCATGGAACTAAGTTTCCATTTCGTTTGGGTAAATATATAGGAGGGGAATGGCTGTGTCATATGGTAAGTATACATTCAACTTTATAAGAAACCACCACTGTTTTCCAAAGTGACTGTGCCACTTTGCATTCCTACAAGCAATGAGTGAGAATTCCTGTTGCTCTGCATTTTTCCAGCACTTGGTATTACCAGGGGGTTTTGGTTTGTTGTTTTAATCTTAACCATTCTGATAAGTGTGTAGTGGTATTTCATCTTAATTTTTAATTTCCATTTCCCTGATAACTAATGCTGTTAAGTATCTTTTCAAAATATGCTTAATATCTTATCTTTTTTGATTATTTAAATCTTTTGCCTATTTTAAAAAATGAGTTTTCTTTCATTGAGCTGTAAAAGTTTGCATGTATTCTGGATACAAGTACTGTATCAGACACCGGTTTTGCAAATATTTTCTCTCAGTCTGTGATTCATCCTTTCATGATCATGATAGTGTCTTTTGAAAAACATGTTTTGTGTTTTTTGGATGAATACTGATAATCAACTTTTTCCTGTTATAGCATGATTTTTTTGTGTCATATTAAAGAAACATTTTCTCAATCCAAGGTCATGAAAAGCTTTTCCTATTTTTGTAGAAGTTTTATAGTTCTGGGTTTTACATTTAGGTCTACAATCCATTTCAAGATGATCTTTGTATATGATGTGAGATCTGGATTAAGGCATTTTGTGTTTTAAGTTTTTTGGTTGGGGGGCTGGGTTATGGGCATACAATTGTTCCAGCAGCATCAGTTGAAAAGACTATTTTTTCTGAACTCTCTGCACCACTGATCTTGAACACTGCTCAGTACATAACAGATGCTCAATAAAATTGCGACTGCGTGAATGAGTGGTGAGCCCATGCCAGGACCCAGTCAACACATACATGTGACTTGGGGAGGAGACATTCAGAAAGTTTTTGACGCGGTGGCTCATGCCTGTAATCCCAGCACTTTGGGAGGCTGAGGCAGACAGATCACCTGAGGTCAGAAGTTCAAGACCATCCTGACCAACATTTAGTCTCTACTAAAAATACAAAAAATTAGCCTGGCATGGTGGTGCATGCCTGTAATTCCAGCTACTCAGGAGACTGAGGCGGGAGAATTGCTTGAAGCCGGGAGGCAGAGGTTGCGGTGTGCCGAGATCAGGCCATTGCACTCCAGCCTGGGCAACAAAAGCAAAACTCTGTCTCAAAAAAAAAAAAAAAAGATGGTACAGCTTCCTCGAAAAACAATTTGGCAGCTTCTTAAAACACTAAAGGTGCATTCACCCCATTACCCAGTGATTCCATGCCTAGGTTTTTATCCAGAGGAACAACTATATTTCCACAAAAACTCTATGCAAAAATGTTTGTGAAAGGTTTATGCATATTAGCTCAAAACTGGAAACAGAATCGATGTTTATCAACTCATGAGTGGATCATCAAAATGTGGTATAATCCCTGGGAGAAGAATTAACTAGGAAGAGGAGACAGGAAGATGTCCGGGATGATGGAAATCGTCTGTGCCTTGATGTGTCTCCATCAAGGTTGACTATCATACTTAAGATCTGAATGTTTCACTGTATATAAACTATACCTCAATTTTATATTTTTAAAATTAAAAAAGAAAATTATCGTGATTTCTTCTCCAAAAGCAACAATTCTTGGGCTTGCCATGCTGAAAGGGAGCAAAGACTGCCCACCCACAGAGGGCCTGGGACCAGGACCTCAGCTCTTACCGGCAGAAAATAAAGTTGAGAATAGGGCTGAGCTGGGCGAGGTCTTCCGGCCTCAGCTCTCTGCTCCTCTCCTTGATGTACCTGCCTGCATCCTCACAACACTCTGTTCCCATCTGCAAACACCTGCCACTGCAGGGAGGCTACCAGCAGAAGCAGAAAGTCAACTGTAAAGATTCAAAGAGGGCTCATGGTCCCTGGCCATGGCTGCCCTGCCCCATGGTTTTGGGCACCCAAATGAGGACCTCACCCAGCGGCCATACCATAAGGGGACACAATGCAGGGAAGGCCCCCGGGACTACCAAGGTCATATGCTCAGGGGCCAAGTTCATCCTCTCAGATCACTTGGGTGCTTCCCTTGTCACCATCTCCTTGGTAAAGGAGGTAGCACAAGGATGCCGTGTGAGTTTCCAGAAGGCACCTCCTGAAGCCTCCTTGCCCAGCTCAGAGTGTGACCCCAGAGCTGCAGGCAGAGGACTCGTTCTTCCATGTGGAACCTCAGTGGAGTTCTGGGTTCCCCGGCAGGTGTTCTCTTCACCCTTCCAAACCCTTGAAGACCCGGGTTGGGTGAAATGCAAACTCTACCAAGCAGAGACTTTGCCATCTTCTCTCTGCCAAGTCTCCATGCTCAGTGCTCGGGCACCTAGTTTGGATCTATCAGCATTTGATATGAGTGAATAAATAAATAGTGGATTTTGCATGTGACAGAATTCAAGGAAAAGGCAAGAAGTGGGAGAAGGAAATGAAACCTTTTGACTATTTCTACCATTCATAGTTACATTTTCCCCTATAGAACCCCATTTGCTTTCAAGAAGATGGATATGTTCTAGGCTGAGAAGGGCAAACCCTAAAAGCAGACAAAGCCTGCTTACCTTTGGATGGGGAACACTATCTCCCCCCAATCCATATTTTTGAAAGTCTTTATTAGAGACGCCATTTGGAAATCTTATTTGCAAATCATCCACTTTTTATTTAGTATCTTACTAAATATCTGGATTTTAAATCATCTGTTGAAAGTACCCCCCCCACCCACTTCACCCCTTCAGAATAATGCTTATGAATTAAAATTCTCTCCGACACAAGCATTTTTTAATTAGATGGAGACCTTGGAACCTGGTAACTATATTTCTTCCCTGAGTACTGTCTGGGTGATTACAAGAAGATGAAATGGAGAAATATTGGAAAGAAGATTGGCAAAGAAGAGAGGCTGAGATGGCACTTGGCGTGTCCTAAGTTCTCAATTGCCTGCCCAATCTGAAGTTCCCAATGTGAAGAGGCACTCAGACACCCTTGGTACTCAGGGAGTAACAAATTGGCATCCGGCTTCCTGGCAAAAATCTGGGAGATACAATCACTTACTGAGATTTGAGGGTATTTCTGTACTAGTGGTTCTCCACGGGTAATCTGTAAAGGAAGGAGCCATTTTCTTTTTGTTTTTATTATTATTATTTTTTTTATTAAGAATGGAATCTCACTCTGTCACCCAGGTTGGAGTGCAGTGGCACGATCTCGGCTCACTGCAAGCTCTGCCTCCTGGGTTCACACCATTCTCCTGCCTCAGCCTCCTGAGTAGCTGGGACTATAGGCGCCCGCCACCACGCCCGGCTAATTTTTTGTAATTTTTAGTAGAGACGGTGTTTCACCATGTTAGCCAAGAGTCTTGATCTCCTGACCTCATGATCCGCCCACCTTGGCCTCCCAAAGTGCTGGGATTATAGGCGTGAGCCACCATGCCTAGCCTTGTCTTCATTATTTTTCTAAAGACCATTGAGTCTATGTTCTGTTAATGCTTCTTTCAAATTATATGGAATGATGGGATGTTGGAGATGATAATTTCAGAGTCAAGGGATGAACTCTCTTTTACAAAGTTGAAAGGATGCTGGAAACTGCTTCAGAAAGCCTGATAGCTGGTTCGTCTGGGGAACCATGATCCTGCCCACCCCACGGTATGTGGGGTATTTCACGGAGACACCTGCCCAGCCTGCACGTGGTACTGGGGATCAGTTGCATACCTGGGATGCAGCCCATGCTCCTTTCCTTGTCAGCCTCAGCTTCCCCATTTGTACAATGGGAGTGTTGGTGTCTGATTAACTGAACAGGGTTGCTATAGGGTGATCTGCAGGTGGTAAACCCAGGTGACATCTCCACGTTGGGAACTAGGAGGCGGGGGCTGAGCAAGGCTGTAAGGGATGAGAGAAACCACGTGAAGGGGGAGTGCTAAAGATTTCAGCACCAAGCTGGGAGAAAAAGAGGGTGAGAGGAGAGAAGGTTGAAAGTAGGAGAGTGTGACTGTCCACAAAGAGAAGGCAAAATAGGAGAAGAGGAGAGAACAAGAGAAAGAAAATGAGAAGGGAGAGCTGGTAACAGAAAGAGCCAGAAACAAGAAAGAGAGAATCACAGAGAGAGAGGGAAGGAAGAAAAAAGAAGAGGCTTGGAAAGAATAGAAGAGGGGAATAGAGGGCAGAGTGGAAGGAAGAAAGAGAGAGAAGAGGAGGCAGGAAAAAGAGGAGGAAGAGGAAGAAAGGAGAGAAATGGAAAGCCAAAGAAATTCAGTGAGAAAGCCTAATGCAGACAGTAGAAATGTTCTTAGGAAAACCCCTAAGCAGAAAAGCTGTGTGTGCTGGGAGATGGTACTTAAGATTAAAATTGAGGTTGTTAATTTGACTCAGGATAAATTTTTGAATCTTTACTGTGTTGAGATAAGACCATCCCAGGAAAAGATGACCCCGGTAGTCTGCGGACCCAGGCCTTCTTTGGCTTCTGCCACCAAGAGCTCTGTAACCCTAGTTACAAGGGAGCAAAACCCCCAGCACAGCCCCTGGTGTGCAGCGTGTGCTCCTTTCCTTGGCAGCCTCAGCTTCCCCATCTGTACAACGGGAGTGCTGGTGTCTGGTTTAACCTAATAGGACTGCTATAAGGAAAAAGTGTGAAATGCTAGGAAAGCTAAGAGTGTACACAAGTGGAAGGGGGCATTACTCTTCCTATTTCCTGCTCTTTCCATTTTTATTTGCATTTTAGGGCAGAGGTGAGCCAACTCTTCCTCTCAAGGCAAGCCTGGGTTGGCTTGGTGGGTTTGGCTCTATTCCTGAACTGTGCCCATAGCAGTCAATCATTCTCCAGGACAAGGTGACCTAGGTGTCAGGCCCAATTATTTCTGAGGTCCTATTCCTCAATGCAACCATTCTCCTTTAAAAAGAAACTGAGGCACAGGAACCCTAGGTCTCCTGCCCAAAGACACCCAGCATGTCTAGGGCAAAGTATTTGCCAAAACTTAGCATTTCCCCGGAAGAGTCAGGTAGACATGTAGATTGCTGGGCTTACCTTTGCAGAAAGCAGGAGGCAGCCCCAGGAATGGAAAATGCTAAAAGATCCCAAGACTGACAAGAAAACCACAGTATCTAGCCAGACCTCAGCAACTGCTTTTCTCCACTGAAGATTCAGCAAGTAAATCAACCAGATGACATGGATAAGGGAGTAGAAATCCATGTGCTGCCCTGTGGCATTGAGGGCGGCCACGAGGCACAGCTGAAATGCAGGCTGAAAGATGCAAGACAGGCTGGGCACAGTGGCTCACACCTGTAATCCCAGCACTTTGGGAAGCCAAGGCAGGTGGATCACAAGGTCAGGAGTTCAAGACCAGCCTGGCCAAGATGGTGAAACCATCTTACATTTTTGTAAAAATACAAAAAAATTAGTCAGGTGTGGTGGTGGGCACCTGTAATCCCAGTTACTCAGGAGGCTGAGGCAGAAGAATCGCTTGAACCCGGGAGGCAGAGGTTGCAGTGAGCCAAGATCACACCACTGCACTCCAGCCTCGGCGACAGAGTGAGGCTCTGTCTCAAAAAAAGAAAAAGATGCTGAACAACATCCTTGAACATCAGCGAGTAAACGCCACAGGACAGAACGGCAATCTCAGGCCCTGGGGCGGGAAGACTGTTGGGATTTGGGGAGGGTGGGGAGTTCGGTTTGTTAATTTGTGCGTTTCTTTTTTTTTTTTTTGCTTTTATAATGTACCCCCACTGCCAGAAATTCATTACAACCCTTTGGGGTATTAGGACATTGGATAAATAACAAGACTAATTTGTTAAGGTCTGTCGAGAGAGAAAAGCAAGCAGAATCTGTCAACCGCACAGTGACAAGGAGACAGGGTCACGCTCTGTGGTGGATCCTGGCCAGAGGGGCTCTCGGTGGGTCTGAGATTTAAACAGAAGAAAAAGTCAAGGGCAGAGCCCGTTAAAGAGATCCCAGGCAGTGATGGCAAGGCACTTCCACTGGTCAAAGACGGGGCCTTTCGGGCATCAGTGGGATGACTGCCAGGAATGGAAACATTGAAAGCTCACTGGGCATCTTGGGAGGATGCTAGGGAACTCACTCACTATTCCGAAAACTGGTAAATAAAGGGGAAAATCAAGCATTTATCTTGCTTTAAAAAAAGAAAAACATAAGAACTGTATATCAGGGAAATTGGATAGTTAATGAGGGGCAGTTTCTCTTTATAGAAGTCTTTCAGGCAATAAAGAAGACACACTAGAACTCGAATATTACCATTTTAAGTGAAACCATGGGGATGCAATCAGCAGAATGTAGACTATGAAAAATTCTACAGCATCTGATCAGATTCCTTCAACCGGTAAATTGCAGGGATAGAGGGAGTATCTGTAGATTAAGACTTAGAAGATATATCAACCAAGTAACCACTCACAAAACATAGACTGGATTTGGATCCTGAATTGAACACATTTTCTTTTAAAGGTATTAGCCAATCAAGAAAACCTGGACACAGATTCGATATTTGATACGGAGGAATTGATAATTCATTGATAAACCATTGTGATAATGGTATTGTTTATGTCTTTTGAAGAGCCCACATCTTTTAGAGATACACACGGAAATATTTGTGGTGTTTGGCATTTTCTCCAAAATAACTTATGGTCAGGGGAGACAGAGGGGGTCAACTATTGAGGATGGTGAGGGATACATGGGGGTTTATGGTACTATTCTCTCTACTGTACACATGTTTGATATTTTCCATATATATATATATATATATATATATATTTTTTTTTTTTTTTTCAAGACGGAGTCTCGCTCTATAACCCAGGCTGGAGTGCAATGGCGCTCTCTCAGCTCACAGCAACCTCTGCTTCCCAGGTTCAAGCAATTCTCCTGCCTCAGCCTCCCAAGTAGCTGGGATTGTAGGCGCATACTGCCATGCCCGGCTATGTTTTTTTTGTTGTTGCTGTTTTTTCCTATTTTCAGTAGATACGGGGTTTCACCATGTTGGTCAGGCTGGTCTTGAACTCCTGACTTGGTGATCTACCCACCTCGGTCTCCCAGAGTACTGGGATTACAGGCATAAGCCACTGCGCCAGGCCTATTTTCCATGTTTTTTTTTTTTTTTTAACAAAAGCAATCAACAATCCAGGAAGTGGGGCCTATGCAGGAACATCACCTCAAGGCCAAGCTTGTAAAATCTATAGTTGATGAAATACTGCAAAGTGTTCATCAGCCCATCATCAAGAAGTGCTGGAGTGATGATGTCAATGATCATGCCAGTGAGGGGCTCTGGCAGCTGATTCCAAAAGCAGTGTAATCTCTGATGCCTACTCACCATCACCCCCAGAGTCCTGAGGGCCAAGATGACAAACTGGTTCTGCCAAACCAAGCAAGCCCGAACCATCGCTACCCAGGATGGAAGCCTCATTTCGCCAGGGCCACCCATGAGGCAAGCAAATGAAATATTCACCTGGACTCACCATCATCAATGCTTCAAGAAAACTATGATTTGGATGATCAAAACCGTTTACCATCCCAGCCAGCCTGCCCCCTTCCAAAAGAAAGAGCATGTTTCAGCACCAACTCCTGCAAAGGAGAATGACTGCTTTAAAACAGGAACTGTCAGATGGGCTAATTTCCTGAATGTTTCCCAAACATTTCTTTTCATTTCTTCCTATAAGAGATGCTTTCCACAAATACCAAGGTATTGATTTTCCAATTGATCGAGGTGGAGAATGTTTCATACAGTTATGACTCCTGACAAGTGGGGAATAAAAAACCAGTCATAATGAGTTCATTTACTTGGCTTGATTGTATTACTTGATAACACAATGCACACCCAACACACCCTCTCAAGGACATCGCCCCTCTAGGCTGCCAGCTCTTCGTGATGAGGCCGCTTAATGCTGAAATCCATCTTACTGCATGATGTGTGGATTTTAAAATCATCCTTAGTGGGCTTTAAAAAAAAAAAAGCCATAGCCATGCTATAGACTCTTCCCCTACACCCATGAAGACTTGACTGATAGAGTGAGAATGACTCAGATTTGGGGATGGGGGTTATAGAGGGTGTTTGTTGATGAACGAAGTGGGGGGAATGCAGTGAAAGGCTAATTGTCAGTTATAAATATGCTGTATTTTCCCTATTGATTATATGACATTGAAATGAAAAGGATTACCTTATTAGATCATATTTAGGCATAAGTATGCCCTTCTTGCTTGACTCAGGGCACTTGCAAGAGACTAATTATTTGAGATGAAGAGCACAGTCTGTTCAGCGCCCCAGACGGTCCAAGCGCCGCCCCTATTCCTATGCAGATGCTGTTGGACTCTTCACTCTCTTTCATGAAGTTCATAGAGATTCTCTGTTCTGACCAGCCTCCTGTGGCTGTACAGAGCCCTCCTATGCATCTTCTCAGCAAATTAGGAGATGGGGCCTAAATAGGACTTCTGTTTGAGGATTTGGATGGCTGGTGCATCGCTTTCCATAAGCTTTTTGGGGCAAGGTCTGGAGTTGAGTGGTCACCAACAGAGCCTGGCACTTCTTTAAATAAAATGTCTTACAACAAAACCCCAGCGCTCCAGCACTCCCAGGAAATGAATCATGGAGGTCTGCCCGAGGTGACTCCGTGGAGAGGAGAGCATTTGTCCCTGTGGCCACCACAAAGCCTTCTTGTTCATCTTCTTGGGTGACTTGTTTAAAAAAAAAATAGATTCCTGGTCTTCCCTGCCTTCTCAACAGTGTGTATTGAGCACGATTTAGTTCTTCCTTGATGAGTGAGGTCAGCCCTTCCCTCACCTTCCAGAGCTCAGCCCAACTAGGCTGCAGGGTAGGTGGTCCTGTGGTCTGCACGTTTCTCATGAGAATGAGCTATAAGCGGCAAAGCCTCAGCCTGCCTCTCTCCATATGACTGTGGCTGAGCGGCATGAGCCTTCTGGACCTTAGGGTCCTCGTCTGAGAAGGGCGCTTCTTAGTGGGGCCAGAGCAGGAATTCAGTGAACAAGTAAAGTGATCACAATGCTGAAAATGCATGGGTCATTGTGGGGGGATGCTAGGGCTCCGGAAACACCAATCTTAGCCACTCCTGACTATCATAATGCCAATTTCTTGCATCAGAGATTCTTGGCCAGCCACATTTGCTCCCCACATGCTTAGACTGGTTACTAGGGACTCCTCCCATTTGCTCTTGAATTCCTCTTTGTTCTAAACCTGAGGCCTGGGACCACCCACCCAAATGGAGTGAAGGTGGTGTCTGTCCCCACTCTCTCCACTGTAC
Organism: Theropithecus gelada; assembly: GCF_003255815.1. Lineage (NCBI taxonomy): Eukaryota > Metazoa > Chordata > Mammalia > Primates > Cercopithecidae > Theropithecus > Theropithecus gelada. The sequence goes on along the minus strand of NC_037678.1, from coordinate 43,835,964 downwards.
CTGCTGTCACCACCTTCTGTCTGCCTGCTTGGGGTGAGTAGGACCCTCTTCACATGCCTCCTTTTCCTCAAGGGTGATCTGGTGAGATGAGATGTTCCAACAGCCCAGTGTTGACTCCAAGATGGGGTCCCATTCCAGCCCCATCATTCCTTCTCTGTGTGGCCTTGGACAGGTCATCGCACCTCCCTGGGCCTCAATATTCTCCTCCAGAAAATGGAGCTACAACCCTTTAGCTTCAGGGTTGTATCTAAAGAGGATCAAAATAGATAAACTCTTGCAAATTCCCAGCCTTGGCAGGGGCTCCGGAGGGGGGCAATTAATCTCCCCATTCGTCTAGGCGAGGTGCAACTAGGCTTTGATTTTGGCTGAGTTGTTTAATTTTCACTTCTGCTAACAGCCCTCCTTTAATGTCACCCCTTTCCTCATTCATTTCTGGCTTTCTGAGCTGCCACAGAAACCACTGTAGGCAAAACAGCAAAAGTGAATGATAAGTCGGAGCCAGGTTCATTCTCGGTAATATAGAACCTGGCCACCAAAGCAATTACTTAATGTAATGTTCCCCAGGGAAGGGAAGGGGATGCTGAGCTTATCGAGTGGGTGCCTACTATGTGCCAGGCCCTGAGCCAGCCACTTCATCTCCTCCAAGCCTCCCTGGCACACAGATCCCGGAGGTTTGCACTTCTCTGACATCCCCATTTGTCTGCACCCACTAATCATGGGCCATTATTCCATCCCTACCTTCAGACAAGGCCATCACATTTCCTTAACACTCCAAGCCACTGTGCCAGGTCCACAGGCGCAGATAGATAGAAAATCCATTTTCTGGCAAGCTTGGCCAGTGGGCATGTTCTGTTCCCTTGCCACACCTTGGGAGAGGTAGGAATGACCACCACGGGTGCTTGGTGAGGAGTCTGCCCCAGCTATGGGCTGCAGAAGGAACTCAGGCTGCAGGGCTGTCCAGGAAGGACCTCGGGCTGAAAGCAAGTAGGCTGGAACTCTAGACCCCAAGCAGGCCCCTGAACCTTGCTGAGCCTCAGTTTCCCCCTCTATAAAAGATCAGGATGGAGCAGGGCCATCTTTTCAACTCCCTTGTAGTCCGTCCCCACCATGAGCCTCACCAGCCCTCAGATTAGCGTGGGACAGGCTGGAGCCGCAGAGGAGCAGTGGGTGCCTTCGCTTCTGGGCCTACAGGCCTGAGCTCTGTTCCCAGAGTCCTGCCCTTTCATAGTTTTGAGCCCTAAGAAACTGTGCTTCTCACAAATTCCCCTCCTGCTCCATATCTATGCCTGCCCCTAGCAGAGTTCCTTCTAGAGCTCCCTACAACACGAGCCAACAGCTGTCTGCTTCTCCACCTGCCCCAAGAGGGTGGAGGCTCTGTGCCATCATGTTCTCTTGCATGCACCATGAACAGGCCACGAGGCCGAAGGAAGGCCAGCCTGGGGGTCAGGGGACCTGGACTCTGCTGCCTGCCCTGCCCTGGGCTCCCTCCCACCTCGTGGCCTCTGGTTTGCTGTGCCCTCTTCCTGGGGTTCTTCCCTTGATACCCTCACAGTTCCAGCCCTCATTCTCTCATGGTCTCCCCTGACCTCCTAGTGCTTAACCCCACTCAACCCTCTTGGTCCCCTCACTAGCTTCCACCCTTCCCCACAGCTCTTGCCACCACTTCCCATTACAAGTGTCTCTGCTTACAAGTGTCTCTGCTTGCTTGCATATATCCATCTGCTCCTTTGGAATCTCATCTGTGGGGTCTCACTGCCTGCCCAGCTCCCAGCACAGTGCCTGACACAGAATAGCCATCCATCAGTGTTTGTTGAATGAATGAATGAGTGAATGAAGGAAATGTAGAATCTTAGATGAGTCTTTTGTGTCCCTCCCACCCAGGGCCTCTTTAAAATAGCAAGAGTTGCACTAGACGGCATTTTTCCAATCACTGCGTCTGAATGGTTCACTCGACAACTCTTCTTAGAGTTGGTTCTTTTTAGAGAAGGTTCTATGAAGGCAGGCTCTGGAGAAATCCAGACTCAGTCCCTGTCTTCCACCAAGGAGCTCCCACTGGGGTGTGGAGAGGCTCTGGTCTGGAATGAAGCACTCCTCTGAGCAGTTTGAGTAGGCAGACGGCATGACACATGACAGTAGGTACAGCATCTTGCAGGTCCCCGGCACACATTCCCAAATAGCAGAAACACAGGAGGCACCAGGTCAGGCAGGGACACCACCCAGAGGATGAGACACAGGGAGCGCATGAGGGAAACCTTTCAGGGAAGCGTGGCGTCTGCGGGTCGCCTTAACTTGGTCTTCATTCCCTGGCTGAGATAGGAGCATTTCAAATTAGGGTAAAAAGAGAGTTTGAAAAACACTCACGGGACCTTAAATTATAGGTCTAAACTCTGCAACAGAGAGGGAAAAAGGTCTCAAAACCTGCCCCTGAGTCTCCAAACCCCGACAGCACACATTTTCTGTGAAAGTCATTGACCGCCTACAGTCTGAGCCTGACGATCACAGAGGCCACGAGCTCCGGGATTTGTATTTTCAGAATGCACCCAGAAACATTTGAGTCCCATTAACCACTTCTAGAAGCTTCAGCAAACCTGTGGTCGGCGTGTTCATTGCCGAGTCTCCATCACTTGCTTCCTCCCCTGAGGGGAAGAGAAAACCTTTGACAGGCTGCCCAAACACCCAGGGATCGTGTGGGGTCCAGTTTCTTGTTTAAAATAATATGCAGACCTCTGCATTAAAGAGGAAGCCAGAACAAAGCAGAGAAAAACTAGGAAGTGGTAGATTTTTTTTTAATGTCATTTTTTGATAATACTAAATACCTATAGCAAGGCCCCTCTGCTTCCAGACCAGGCTTCCTCTTCTCTGCTTCCAAAGTTTTCTGTATCACATTCTGCCATAACATCACTCTCCCCATACTCCAGGTATCTGTTCATATTCCTGTGTCCCCCTCTGGACCAGGGGTTGGAAAACTGCTTCTGTAAAAGGGGAATATAGTAAATATTTTAGACTGTGTGGGTCATATGGCTGCTGTCACACTACTCAGCTTGCATGGTGGCATGAAGGCAGTCATGGACAATACATAGACGCTTTATCCACAAAAACAAGAGTGTTGGACTTGGCCCAAGGGCCATGGTTGGTTGACTCCTTCCTGTCTTGGATTGGGTCCCTTGAGGGGAGAAAAACCAATTATTTCCTTTTATCACTTCCATGCTTATCCCAGGTGCTTGGCACGTAAAAGGCACTCACTAAATGCTCACTGATTGATGCACAAATGAATAAAGAACAAAACTATATGCCCAAGAAGAGTTGAAGTTCAACCAATAGAAGCTGTCCTACATTTGTTGTTCTTTAACAGTTTAGAAAGATTCTAATTTAGAAAAATGAAAGCAACTAGCATGTATTAAGTACTCAGAATGTGTCAGGTACTGTGCTAAGCGCCCACATTTCTTATTTTGATCTCAACCATAAGCTGAATGAAGCACACGCATGTTCTTGAAATCACTTGTAAGCAGCTCGTTCCCTAAGTAAGCAAACACAGAAATCTCTGTCACTCTTCGTTTGCAAACAATTCATTCACTGAAAGTGCAATGGCAACTACCAACCCAGCCAGTATCAGAATCATCGTGGAATTCTGAATTTGAAGGTCCAACTAACGTAAATTGCTCCTCATGGCATCAGAGTAAAACGCCTAGCTGCTTCACAGGAGCAAGCAGCGAGAGGGTGGGAAATCAGCAGCGAGTCCACCCACCTCTGGGACAGTCAGCTGCCCCTTTTCTGCCTGCCCCCAACATAAAATATCAGGGAGGCATTTGTTGAATCAGGTCAACAGTATCAATTAGTTTTTGTTGTTGTTTTTGGTATGTTTTTATAAAGACAGGATTTCACTATGTTGCTCAGGTTAGTCTCAAACTCTTGGTCTCAAACAATCCTCCTGCTTCAGCCTCTCCAAGTGCTGGGATTACAGGTGTGAGCCACTGTGCCTGGCCTCAATTAATTTTTTTTTTTTAATGAATCAACTGTTGGCCTGAAAGCCCAGGATTTTTAGTAACACTCAGAGCAACCCAAGATGCATCATGCAGGACTTCGGGGGGAAGTGACATCTTCGACTTTGTGGCACCTTCCCCCAGGATGTCCATATTTTGTCTCCACAGCTCACCCAGCACAATGCTGCTTGCTTTGTCTGCTAAGTTCTGAGTTGCACCCTTTTCCCTTGTCAGGCCCTAGGCTAAAAACCAAAGACAGAGGATGCTTAGGCATCTAAGCATGGAGTGTCACCTGGCCACCTGGTTTTATCAAATGGAGTGTCACCTGGCCACCTGGTTTTATCAAATGGAGTGTCACCTGGCCACCTGGTTTTATCAAATGGAGTGTCACCTGGCCACCTGGTTTTATCAAATGGAGTGTCACCTGGCCACCTGGTTTTATCAAAGCCTGTAAGTAAAATGGGTTCAAGTCACTAGGAAATATTGGGTAGGAGGCATGGTCATTGACTTGGTCACTTAAAAAAATCCAGCTAGACTTGGTTTGTTCTACACTGTTGGGAATCATGTCTATGCTTCTCTCATATTCTCAGGCACAAATGACTCCAGAAATCCAACTAGAATGCCTTTCCCTTCATGATTTAGCTCTTACCTCTTTTGATGTTTCCAACTTGTAAACTTAAGCCTGTGAGGGGGCGGGATGGAGGGGAGAGGAGAAAGAGGGAGACTCCTCTGTCTACAAAAGCATTCATTTCCATTGGATTTATTTGACCAGCAAACTCCCTAATCAATTTTTAATATTGTGCTCATTTATTATATTAACAAAACAATGCATGCACATACTTGAAAAATATTTCGAAAGGCACAAAAGCGGAAATAGTGAAAAGCAACTCTCCTTCCCACTTTTGTCTCCCTCTCTCCCTGAGGCAAGCACCACTGCAGGTTTCTTCTCTGCTCTTCCAAAGATATGCTTTGCATGTAAAAGCATGTGCATATTTAGCTTTTTCTTAAACAAATGGTAGCACATTCTATACACAGTGTTCTGCACTTTGCTTTCTTCACTTGGCAATAGATCTTGAAGTTCATTCCGTATCAGTATATATAGAGCGGCCTCATTCTTTTTAACGGCTGCATAGCATTATGCTGCTGAGACAGACCATTATTTGTTTAACCAGTCCCGTAGTGATGGGCATTCATTCCCTGGTGGAGTTTTTTAGAGAATGAGATTAACACTGGATGAGCAGGAACACAGCACCTGAACAAGGTGAGGCATCACTAGCACAGGCAAGCAGAGGAGAAAACTCCGTGCAGGAGGAATCTTAAAGAAAAGAACATCCAACAGGAGCTGCACATCAGTTTCCTCCTTGGAGTTGCTGGGGGATACAGACCACAAAGCCTTTCTAATGTTGGAAATGAATGGGGGCTGGTGCTTCTGGGACGTAACAACAGCAATCTGGTCCCACATATTGTCAGCGTCCTCCATCTAGTGAAAACAACAGGCCCACCACTGAAAACCTTCACCCCTTCACCCATTCAGTGAGTTGATCTAATGGGGCCAAGGTGGACTTAAAAGAGAACGTTTCTCCCCAAGTTTTCTCCTCATCCTACAGCAGGGCTCCATTTCATTCCACATTTCTGAGCCCATTATTTCAGGGATTAGAGAGTGGGAGAAAGAGCACATTGCTCATCTGCGTAGCTTGCAGCTCCCAAGAGACCCAAAGATCTCACCAGCACCATTTCCATTTTCTTTACGGCTTCCAACTCCTACCTCAGGTATGAACAAAGCAGGGTAAAAACCAAACAAACATCACAATGTTGACCGGAAAAAAACAAAACAAAACAAAACAAAACTTTACAATCCCTGGGGAAAAAAGGAATCAAACTATGGTATTTTGTGTACTTGTTTTGCTAGGTGGTAGGATTGTTGCACAGTTTGATCGGGAAAACAGATGCAGGCACTAAGAAGACCACAGACTCCTGCTCAATTTTTCTTAGTGAGAAAATGAATTGCTTTGGCAATATACCACCTTTTAAAATAAGGATTCTGCGAAATACCCTAACATATTAGTGACTCAGTGTAAAAATTAAAACATGTTTAAAAGGCAAGTTTCACAGCCAGCATGTTAATTTAGTTAAAGTGCAAAATGGTAAAAATGAATACAAATCCCTAGGCATCTAGAATATCCACGAAGCAGAGGCTCTGCCCCTGAGAGGCTCTTGGAGATGCTCAGTAAAGGAATCCCAGCAAAAGCAAAGTGACAACTCAACAGAGGGCAACCACAGACACCTACAGGGGAACCAAAGGCCCCTGTCCTGTCCGCTAATCCTGCGAAGACACACTAGGCTCTATCTTCTCCCAGCAGCTTCCAAAGAACACCTACAAATGGATGACTTGGCAAATGGAAAGTAAATCTAATTCCTGTCTCCTGAGCTGAGCCCATTCTCTATTAGCAGAATCTCCAAATGCTACCCCAGGGACAGCAGTACCTGTCAGGTGTGCCTTTCTGTTGAACAGGAATATTTATGCAGGCTGGTGGTCTTCAGAAACTCTTCATTAAAGTAATGAAGTTGAAGGATGTGTGCTAGCAGAAAAACAGCAGGCGACAGAATCTTAGCGAACAGTGACACCACGTCAAACTGCTCCAGGCCTGCATCACGGAATGTGGAATGGACTACAGGGGAGAGAGCCATGGCTGAGAACCAGGTCTCTGCTGGGTCCTACCAACAAAGATGCCTGCCTTGACGGGCCCCACAGCCCTTTCTTTTGATATCTAAATGGCATTTGGTTGTGAGAGGCTGAGGTGGGGCCCGCCCGTGGTCCTTTAAGTTCATGTGACCCGAGAAAGTGCGGCATTCTCAGAGAACCATCTAGGACACGTGCTTTTGGTGTAAACTTGGACTCAGCAGCCAAAGTTGAGGGGTGCAAGCTGAGGATGGGCTTTGGTGAGAGTCTGATGAAGCCCCTAGGAGGGAGTTAGAGCACTGCGGGGCTTCAGTCTGTGGGATCCAGGCCCATATCACAACAGAGCAACACAGCAGACCCCAGCGGAGCAGGAGTACCCAGGCAGCAAGATGCTGATGGGTTCTCACCATGTCCTCCCTACCCTTGACGTTAGAGCTCCAACCTTGAAGCCTTGGAGCTGGAAAATGGAAAATGCACTTCGAAGACCTTGAGCAGCTGGGAGCTTTGCAGAGGCATCCCACATGGACAGAACTAACTAGAAGAGTCCCTCTCTATCACATTCTGTGCTTATGATGGCCCCATGGGGAACCTGTGAAGGCCACGGGGCTGCCATAAGCAGCTCGTTTGGCAGATGCAGGTTCTAGTAAATAACTGCTCTATTTCCTCTACAAGTTTCCACACAGGAAGCTGGGGGGCTGGCTTCAGTCTGCTACTACATCTGCTTCTGATCCCAGAAGCCCGTGAATTCTGGCAGAACTAAGGGTCTTTTAGCAAATTGAATTGCAGGAGCTATGACCCATGAGTCTGAGAAGCCAAATTCTTATCCCTTTTCAGATAGCCTCAGAGTTTGGTTGAAAAATCCACCAAGGCTTTGAAACTGCTAAGTGTAGACAGCCCTAAAGGCCACCATTGAACGAGACACCATGACTATCCAAAAGCACTTCAGGACGCTCCTCCAAGAATTGTTGTGTGTCTGCAATGCAGGCAGAGCCCCTGATAAAACGCACTGCGGATTATTAGAGAAATGAAAAGAGCTGGAGCCAGCAGGGCGGGAGCGGCTGCAACCTGGAAGGGCCAAGCATGAGTCTGAAAGTACAAACACCCCCGTGCAGAATCATATTTTCCATCGGAAATCTTTGCTGGAGAGAGCCCAAGCTCATTCTCATAGGAGGGTCTGCGCCAGTTTTTATGAGACTCCAAAATGAAGTTGGAGTTTGGGCCTTTAGCTAAGTTGCCTGCAGAAAAAGCAAGCTCAGAGCTGGAGGAAGTGAACCACCTGGGAAGCCAGGAAGCCCTGGGGCTGGGAACTTTGTCTGTTTATTGAGCGATTTGGGTGGTATTGGAAATCAATCTCTGCCTCTCTCTGGGCCTCTCGCGCACACACACCCACTCTCTCTACCTGCGTGTGGGAACTGCAGGGTTATCCGGAGGGAAGGGTTGGAGTGTGTGGTATGGATGAGGCCATGTGACCTTATTGATAAATGCACGTGGTCTCCCAGTGGTTTCTCTTGGGGCCTCTACCATGGTCCTGTGATGCTGGGAGCTGCCCACCCTGTGTGAGAGCAGGAACCAGAAGGCAGACGGGACAGAGAAGGGCTGGGGCCAGCCCTGCAAGTCCAGTTACCCAGCCAGCGTGGGGCTGTGCTTCCTAAGCCCTGTCTGCTGAGAATGCTGGAATGCCAACATGGAGGTGTTCAGGAAGGACCTGAAGTCACTGGGCTTTGGCCTGGATCTCACCTTCTGTCTGGTCCCCAGGGTCACCCAGATGTGCAGCCTCTGGATGTGGCTCACCTCTTCCCTTTTACAGAGCTGACCCCCACTTCTGCTCCTCTGTGGCTGCAGCCATCAGGAAATGTCAGTCATCCATGCCTAATGGGGGTCCTGTGACTTTTGCTTGAGCTGGGGTCAGATACTTAGCTGAGTGACTGCATGCAGGAGCCATGGGAACAGCACGGCCTCCCCCCACCCATGGAGACAGCACCAGGCACACTGCAGGCACCAAGGCTTCCCCACAGTGTTTGTCCCATAGGCACTGAGCAGAGCCAGAGTTGGGAGTGCAGGAGGCGGGGGCTCCAGGCTCAGCAGAGCAGCACAGCGGGAGCTCAGAGCTGTGTGTTCACCTGTACAAGGTCACTTAGGGTAGAAACAGAAAGAGGTGTATGATCCTGTAGAGCCCACCCGGCCACTGGAGCTGTCGACCAAAGCAGGGCTCCGTGGCTGTGGATCCAGGAGAACCTGGAGGAAGGAGCCCGGAGCAGGACGCTGGTGGGCCTCGCCTGGGTGATGGGGGAGGAAGGCAGAGAGGAGGCCGTTGGGGTCGGCTCTGTTTGGCTGGGCCCCCAGTGTGAAGAGAGCACGCTTTCTCCCACCTTCTTCACCCTCTCCCTAACTCCTCTCAGTTGGGTGGTGCGCCCAGGGGTACATTCTTAAAACCCCAGGAGGAAAAGATAAGAACAGACAAGAGAGTCAAAGCTAAGGGGACAGACAGGCCTCTGCCAAAGCCCTCTCATGGTCCCCACCACCCTGAGCAAGGGCTGTCTTCACAATAGGAGACGTGGCTCACATCCATCTATGACCAGACAATTCCAGACCCAAAGAACAAAGGCCAGCACAGAAGAGCTCTGCCCCTGATGTGGGCATTTCCCTGGACCATGGCGGGCCCTGCCCTGAGCTTCTAGTTGTGTCCTGGGCCACCTAGGACCAACAGCTGTGTATCCCCTGAGAGCCATCTGAAGAAAGACAGCAAGAGAGAGAGAGACAAAGATAGAAAGAAAGAGAGAGAGGAGGGAAGGGGAGGGGAGGGGGGAGAGAGAGGAGGGAAGGGGGGAGAGAAAGAGAGAAGGAAAGAGAGGAGGGAAGGGAGGAAGGGAAGGGAAAGAGAAAGGAGGGAAGGGAAAGAAAGAGAGAGAGAGAGAGAGAGGAAGGAAAATAAATTCTAAGTACTCCATGGCATTTGGTCTTTCAGGAAGTCATTATCAGGTGCCACCTGTATGCCCAGCTCATGCTAGGCATTGCAGAGGCCACTAAAGAGCTGGAGGCATGAGCTCTGTCCTCCAAGGAGTCAAAATGTAGTTGGACATAAATGATCCGAAGAAATTGCTGGAACCCAAAGAAGAGGGCATGTGATGTTGGATGTGTCTCCTGTCTCGTCCCCAGCAGGGATAAGGATGGGGAGATGGGAACGTGGACAACCCTCACTTCCTTGGGCCGCCGCATGAAAAAGTCTAGCACAGTGACTCTCAGCCATGGGCAATTTTGCCCCCCGCCCCTCTGGGGACATTTGGCAAGCCTGGAAATATTTCTTTTGGATTGTTGATTACTAGGCATGTGGGGGATGCTACTGGCATCTAATGAGTAGAGAGTCCAGAGATGCTGATAAACATTCAACAATGTACAGGACAGGTCCACAACACAGAATTATCCAGTCCCAAATGCCGGTGGTGCTGAGATTGGGAAAACCAGCTCTGGCACCGCAGCTGAGAGCACGGGTTTGGCCGGGCATGGTGGCTCATGCCTGTAATCCCAGCACTTTGGGAGGCTGAGGCAGGTGGATCACCTGAGGTCAGGACTTCGAGACCAGCCTGGAGCCTGGCCAACATGGTGAAACCCTGTCTCTACTAAAAAATACAAAAAATTAGCCGGGTGTGGTGGCAGGCACCTGTAATCCCAGCTACTCGGGAGGCTGAGGTAGTAGAATTGCTTGAACCTGGGAGGTTGAGGTTGCAGTGAGCCGAGATTGTGCCACTGCACTCCAGCCTGGACAACAAGAGACTCGGTCTCAAAAAAAAAATACAAAAAGCAAAGCACGGGTTTAAAGTCAGCCAGACATGATTGCATGCGGGCCCGGTACTTCACTGCTGGGATCTTCTGTCTCCTCATCAGTGAATTGAGGATGATGATAGCACCCGCGTATGAGGCTCATTTCATCTTGTAGGAACGGAATGAGATGGTTCACAGGGAAGGCTTGAGGGCAGCGCCTGGCTCATGCATTTAAAGTGTTTGTTCTCACTGTTATTAAAAACCTGAAAACTGCCAAACTAGGACAGAAACTCGTGAGCTTTTTGCTCCTCAACCCAGATTTTTCTTGCCCATGGAACACTCCCCAAGCAAGTGCAAGGCGTAGCTTGGCCTATCTTGGGATCTGCCTTGGTGCTGCTCCCAAACGTATGCAACCAGCTCTCGGGATCCCTATGACACGGCCAGCCAGCCCCACCTTTGGAGGGTGAGATGTGTGGACAGGGCTCCAAGCTGACTCATCCCCTCTAGAAGACAAGTGTCCATTCCCTCTCACTCCTATTGTTGCCTTAGGGATGAAGAGTTTTCATGTACAAGCCTAGGGTTTGGGACAGTGTGGGGTTTGGAGGCCTTCCTGGGGGTGCCAAGGGGCTCAAACCAGAGACAGTCTTTCTCTGTTCCAGCAGGAAAAAAGCTGATGAGTCCAGCTCCAAGCTCTGCCCCTGCGGCTCCTTGCAGTGCAGAAGGGGCAGGTCCCACCAACTCCCATTAGGGGACAGCGTCACCTGGCAGGGGAGGAGGGCTGCTCAGGGCTGGCCTGGCCAATGCTCTCTGAAGTGTGTTCCTTGTGGCATGACCAGGACACTGAGCTGGGACTCGGGGACTTGGGCCTGCCAGCTGGAAGCCAGCAGGGAGGGTTGTTGTTGGTTAACTCTCTGGTAACAATTTGTACAAATGCCACGAGGCCAGTGGGAGCCTTGCTCTCGTCAGCTGTGGTTCCCTAACAGCCTCTTGCAGATCCAGAGTCCTTTGCACTTCTTTTCCTTTCCTTCCTTCCAGGAGCCTGGACTTGACCTCAGCCGCAGTGCTGTGGCGACCTTGGCTGCCCCTGTTGCCTCTTACCCGGCCTTCTGTCTGGCCCTCTCTTTGTTTAGCTTTTTGGAGAATCATCCGGGGGCGTTTGCATTCTACTTCCCTTCTCCAACCCCAGCAGCCCCCACCTGCAGCAACAACAGCCTCCACACATCAGCGGCACTCGGCAGCCTCTGTGGCCCAGACCGCGGTGTTTAAACACCCCAGCCGTTTCAAGGTCTCCCACGTCCATCCGCTCAGTAACACGTGATGTATTGTGCATACAACTATGAACAAAACCAACCCCTGTGTGTGCATCCATGCTGCGTGCAGCCTGGTAGCTGTATAATACCAGCTATAATAGAGACATTTGAGAATTGTGCACACAAACAAATATAAAATTACAGCTGTGATCAGAACCGTGACAAGAGGTACACAGTGGTGACAGAGCCTGAAATTGGGGGACTAGTCAGAGAGGCCAGGGGAGGCTTCCCGGAGAAGGTGAGGACTGGGCCTTGGGAAGGAATAATGAGGGCCGCCTGAGTCAAGAAGGGAGAAAAATGAGCCTGACATGAGCTTGACTCCCAGAGACAGGGATTGAGGAGGAAGCCAGGGAAGCTGGAGCCCAGAAAGCAAAGATTGTGATATGATTGAAGACAGGAGGAGGCCATAGGGAGCGCTGAATGCCATGCTGAGCATATTGGTCTTTATTCTAAGGGCAATAGTGAGCCATTGAAGGTTTTAGGCAGAGGAGAGGAGAGACAAGGTTAGGTTGACTGGAAAGGATGTTTCTAGCTGCAATGTAGAGAATAGACTACAGGGGACAAGCATAGTTGGACAGATCAGTTGGGTGGCATTGCAGAGGTCCAGGGAAGATTGGGGATTCATGCACTGGGAGGGTGAGGTGGAGTAGAGAGGAAAATGGGTGATTCCAGAGAAATTTAGGACAATCAAAAGCACCCTTATTATTGATTAGATAAGACTTGAGGGTGAGGAAGGAAACTTGCTTACAGATTTCCGATGGACGAGACACCATTCGCCAAGGCAGGAAACTGGGAGACCGGACTTGGAGGGAGAAGTCCTGGGCCTGGTTTGGAGCAGTCGAGGTCTGAGGACCTCTAGGCCCTCCAGGGCCATTCTCCATGTGAACCCATGTACCTTTCCAACCGAGAGCTGCTCACTCCACACTACAATGCAGGGGCTTCACCAGGGATAGTTCTCCAGCCAGGCGTGAACTTCCTGCCCCCTCTCCCTAGACCCAACCCTTCATTCAAGGCAAGCTGTTCCTCCAGGAAGTCCTACCGGATAAACCAGCTTTGGTCCAGCACCCCTCACTGAAGCAGTGATGAGAGACCCAGGTACCCAGTTACCATCTTGCAAGACCACAGCCTGCACGAAGCACTTCCCCACACAAAAAGAGGTTCCAACTCTGCTTCCCTTTGCCTTTTACCCTAGTTATTCACATGCCCATCCTGGTGCCCTGCCCGGAGGACAGCAACCCTGCCTTGTAGACTTTGTAGCCTCCAAAACCCCATGCCCAGGGTCTTGCACTGAGCCATCACCCAGCACCGGCATTGAACCACAGCCTCCCCTCCAAGCCCTGGTGCCGCACAGCCACATTTACATCCCAGTATATGCATTCCAAATAGGCTGCAGGAGGTGCTTGCTAAAACACCATTCCATCTTGTGCTCGGAGCCGAGGTCGAGCAAATGGATCTGTGCAGAAAACGCTCTTTAAAATGCATTATGCACATGAGTTTAAAGAGACGCCTGCTGCTCAGTGAATTTAAAAAAGGAGCAAGCCGGTGATGAACGACCTCAGGTTGTTACCAGGCTAAGAAACAAGGAGCTCTGTCTGTCTGCCTGTAAATAAAGTATGGACATATATTACGTACAGGGCTTTGCCGGAAGGAGACTCTTAAACCTGTTGGACGGGAAAACACAGTTCCCAACTCATCAGAATATCATACAATAAGGTTCTTATCTGGATAAAATATGAAAACAGTCACAGCTGTGGGGAGGAGGGCTCCCATACCTGTTATGGAGGACAGGGTCTCAGGGATGGCATGGCTCAGGGTCATTGTGCTACTTGGACTTGCTTGGGTGTGAAGATGGCTCGTATGTCGAGAGCAAACACCTGGGAAGTGATCTCAAGGCAGGAACAAACAGGTGTGATTGTTGTTGCGTTTAAAAAAAAAAAAAACTGATCTAGCAGATTTTATTTTTTAATTTTTCTATGCTGGGTGACACTACGAAGACAGGTCCTAGCCTGGCTTAATGGGGGAGGAAATTAGTTGAGGTCATCTAATTACATCCTTCTGTGCCCACTCCTCCTAGAGCTGGCTGTGAAATTAACAGTGGAACAAGCTGTTAGCAAGCCATGACTAAATACGCCCCATGTCCAGTGCACTGTGGTGGGCACTGGCGGGGCCGGGGAGGGGGGATTAAAGACCTGTAGAAGCCCTTCTGCTGCTCCAGGGCCATGCATACAGATGCAAGGCAGCTCTGAGCAATTCTGGAGCTAAGTGCAAAGCAATGACTCCACTCTGAGCGGCTGAACTAGGAAGGTGAAGGCACCCCGCTGTGATGGGCTAGAGACGAGAGGTTTCACAGGTGAGCCATGTTTTCAGTTTACGCTCACTTTGGGGAGCAGAGTCGGCTGTCTGCCGCCTTCCTTTCTCTGTATTACAAATCATCCCAGGGTCCCTCTGGGCCTGGGGGTTGGTGTTGTCATGGGGCTGTGCACAGAAACAGATACAAGATGAAGAAGGGGCTCCACCCCACCAAGGTGAGCAGGTGTATAATCACTCTGGCGTGAGTGGTTTGGGCAATTATTCATACAGACTGTTTTTTCCAAGATGGACAGCTTCCCCTCAAGGCTCAGGGAAGCTGGGTTTGTGACCTTAGGCAAGTTATTTGCTTCTGGAAACCCCAGTCCCCCTATCTGCAGATGAGTAGTGCCTGCCAACCAGTCCCCAGGGTGCATTTGTGAGCCCGAGCCACCTCCACCACTTCCGCATGATATTTATTGGGCAAAGCAATGAATGATGCATGGGTGCCAGACGCCTTGCGCTGGGAGGCAGGCTTCTTGCTCAGCTCCTCAGAACAAGCTTCATTCATTGAGCAAGCATTTACTGAGCACTTGCTGAGAACTAGGAGTGTGCTGGCCACGGCGCAGAACTGCAGGTACGCTGCTGGCTGGCACCACCTTGGCTCGCTGAGCTTGGAATTTCCATGGTGGCTTAACTCAACCTGCACACATTTCATAGCAGGCTCCCCACCCTCCACTTGCTAAGGAGACAATGGAGTAAGTGGTGAAGGCAGAAACTCTGGTGTTGCACTGCCCGAGTTCAAATCCCAGTTTGCCACTGAATGCTGCAATGTGAGCAGGTGACGCTCCCTCGATGGAATGAAGGGCATGATCATGTCAAGCACTGATGCGGAGGACACTCTGAATAAACTGACCTCCTGTTGCTCTTACTATTATTTTGCTATTTTTAAAAGTGTGAAACTATTTTTAAAAGAAAGAAACTATTATTATGCTATTTTTAAAAGAAAGGCTGGGCACGGTGGCTCACACCCGTAATCCCAGCACTTTGGGAGGCCGAGGCCGGCAGATCACGAGGTCAGGAGATCGAGACCATCATGGCTAACACGGTGAAACCCTGTCTCTACTAAAAATACAAAAAATTAGAGATTGCGCCACCGCATTCCAGCCTGGGCGAAAGAGAAAGACTCCATCTTAAAAAAAGAATAAGGTGTGTGCTTGCCGTGGCACGTGGCTGTGTGGAGCAATGTGAAGATGTCTCAGCTGGCCTTCCTCCCTGCCTGAGGCCCACGGCACAGAAGGCAGCTCGCGTTCTTCACTTTTGCTTTGTGACTTTAGGAGGTGCACCCCCATCTCACCCTGTTCCTTGAGGACAACACAGATTTTAAATCTTCCTCCTTCTCTAGAGTCCCCTGTGAGACTGACTGGTGTATAAAAAAGCCCTCCACAGGAAGAAGCAGCCACAGAGTAGAATATTTTAAACTGAGGCTGTTTGCCTCCAGGAGACCCTGCCTCTGGGTCTCTGGGCCACTGAGCAGGAAGCGCTTCTCCAAAATCTCAGCTGTGTTCAGTGATACCCAGCAGAGCGGCTCACTGCCATAGAGGCGGGATCCTGAGCCACGTGTGGCTTTTTAAAACATCCAAAACATGATTACTTCAACATGGAGACAAGATAAAAAAATACTGCAATATTTACAGTCTTTTTTTTCTATACCATGTTTTCAAAATCTGGTGTGTATTTTGCTCTTACAGGATATCTCAATTCAGACACCGCATTTTCGTCAGAAACACTTGATCCATATTTAGATTTTGTAAATGTAAAGTGGAAGACAGATTCGTACATTCGGGTTGTTCCAAACAAGCATTAAAGTTTTCCAATAATTGAATCAAGTGTTACCCGTTTTTTTTTTTTTTTCATTTTAATTAAGTAAAAGGACACCTCTGCCCCTCAGTCACGCTGGCTCCCACCACAGCGATCCACACTCAAGCCCTGCCGTAAGCTGCCACTGTTAAAACCTCCCAGTGGCTCCTGAATTCATCACAAGACGACCTCCCAGAGAGGCCGTCCCAGGCCTTGCAATGGGTCAAACGCCCAGGGACCTATGCCTCTGTCAGTGAGCAGCTGTAATTTGTTTTTGCAATTCTTTCACAGATTAAGCCAAAACCTGCCTTTTTGTAACTTACACCCTCCTACCTTCCTTTTGTTCCCCAGAGCCAAGTGAAGGCAAGTTGGCTGCCTCAGCTGTGCGACAGCTCTTCAAAATTCTAAGGCAACTCTCACACCTCCTTAGTCTTCCCCTCTCCCACTCTAAACCATCACACTCAATCTGTTTAGTACCACGGGAAGAGAAACCCAGTAAGCAAATATCAGTCCTTCACACTTTAGTAGAAATTGGCCCATCAACTTGCTTTCCTCTGTAGAGGTGGGAAGGTGAACAGATGCTCCCAGCTATCTGGGGCCCACTTACTCCAGGTTGTGGGGCCCACAGAGGCAGCAGGAGGGCCAGTGTGTAATAGGACAGCGGCAGAATCAAAGGGTTTATCATCTCCGGCCAGCCAGAGCCTGGATGGCAGTGGAGCTTCCAGGAGACTGTGGTTGGTCCTGATGCGTGTGATCATCTCCTGTGTGCAGAAGGCCAACTAGGAAGTCACAGATGCCACCATGAACACCTCAGGTCAGGCACCCATCCTGGTGGCAGCAGCATCACTTGAGCCTTCTGTGCCCTAGCCCACCAGTTGCCTGGGGAGGGGAGATGGCCAGGCACAGGGAAGGGGTATGGAGATGGGGCAAGGGCACACTATGGATCCCCCTGGCTGTCTCAGATCAAAGCCCTCCTTGGCTAGCCATTTCCCCCAACACACCCCAGGGCCAGCTTCAGGGGCTGCCCATGTGTGTCTGTGTGGCCTCTGCCCCTTCTCTGCTATGGAACTCATTGTATCATCCAGTTAACTCCTGTCTCCCCATCAGGCTGCAAGCCCCATCCTCTCTTCTCCCCCATCATCAGGCTGCAAGCCTTGTCTTGTCCTGGTTATTGCTGCATCCTCAGTGCCTGGCACCCAACTGTTAGTTCCCTTTCCGCCTGAAAGGTGTCAGGTGCCAGCCTGGAGGAGAAAAAGTCCAAACCAGGCTGTGTGTTTCCTGTGCATTCTATGTCCCCAGCCACCTGGGCCTGGGCCTTAATGACAGACTGTAGTGAATCGATGAATGAAGACAACAGGTGGCCAAGCATGGAGGTATAAGCTGCCTTCTCTCCTTCTGGCAGAATGTGATGATGGGCAGACCTGAGGTTTGTATGGGTTGAATTTTATCCCCAAAGCTAACCCTTCCTGAGCTGTCTACACCTTTGTCCTAGCTTTCGAGACATGGGAAGGGGTATATACCAGTCACCCACACCCATCCACTCAGGCGGTCAAGAACTATCAGGAGATGAGGGCTTGGCCAACCCCTCTGGGGGATATCCAATGCAGCCCTGGCCACCTAGTGAGACGCAGACCACCAGGGGGGCCGAGCCCAGCCCCGTCCATGGCGGTGATGACCAAGGGGACTTTGCAGGGCGTCAATGTCACTGCAAGGCACAAGGTCCGGAAAGAAGGGGAGCTGGTAGGGGAACAAGTGCGTCAGGCAGCCGGTGGTGAAGATGGTTATGAAGACCCAGAGCCTGCCAACAGCCACGGCACTCAGAGACCAACAGCACGTCCACTAGGAGCCCAGGCTGAGGCCACAGAAGGGGAGACCATCGCTGGGGAGACAGCTCCCACCCATGTGACTGGCAGCCCTGCCCACCCCGCACCCCGACCATGCACCCTGAGACCCAGCCAGGAAAAGCTGGCTCTGAAAACAGCCTGCATAGACTGGTGACCACAGACACACGCCCAAGAGCACTGCAGCCTTGGGACAGGGCTGACCCGGCAGGTCAGCCTGGGCTTCCTTGGGATGGCCTGAGCTGCTTCTAGGAGCTCCTTGTCCCTCCATCTGAAGAGCAACAAGACCTAATGGCAGGTGGCACCCCATCTCGGCGACTCCCCATCTCAGTGGCACCCCATCTCGGCAGCACCCCATCATGGCGGCACCCCGTCTCGGCGCACCCCATCTCTGCGCCACTGAGCAGAAGTGCACTCTCCCTCCCCTTCTCCTGTGACTCGGCATCACCGTTGTGCCCAGGGAATGGAGAACTCAGCCTGCGGCCCCTTCCCCCGATGCCTCCCCACAGTGCCCAGGCCTGCTCCAGCTGCTTGGGTATCTGTCCCTCCCATCATGTAGCCCAACGCTAGCCCCACACAGGAACCTTCTTGGCACCTGCCCAGCCCAGGAGAAGGGTCACCAGGCCCTTCCCCGCAGCGGGAAGAAAGGCTCTACGATGGTTTCCAAGCCCAAAATGAAGGCAGTGACCTTTAGGACAATGTTCTTGCCTCCTAGCCTTCTCCGAGCAAGAGCTGGTGACATCATCCTCAGAGTCACTCTCACCAACCCGGGAAAAGTCAGAAGTGAAAAATAGCCAGAAAGAGTCCCCATGCCTTTCCCCTACCTGAAAAATGGGGGGGTCCAATCATTTTGGAATCTGGAGATGAACCCCGAAGGATCAACATTTCACTGCTTAATGGGCAGTGAGCGTCTGCCCGGAGCCCGCCCAGCCTCAGCCTTGCAGGGGAGCAGACTGTAGCCCAGAGAGGGGGAACGGCTCGCTGAGGTCACAGAGCACTCTCTCGGCCTCCGTGGTCCTGTGGGCCCAGAGGAGAGTCTATGCTTCCAGGGTGCAAATCTCAGCACTTGACAAATCAAACCAGATTGTCATTGTCCCTCTAACCCAGGCCGGGCCTCTGGACGCCGTAAAGTTACCCAAGGCTATCGCTGGCATCCTGCCCACCCCTCGTGGCTGTCCTGCAGGAGCCTTCTTCCCCAGGGGCCCCTCCTGGGCCCAGGTAGCCGTCAAAGTGTTCAAGCAGAACCGCCCAGGCTGGGCCAGCTGCTGAGGGTTACAAGATTCTAAACTCGGGACAGCAGGTGACTGTGCAGTGAAGCATTAATCTTGCCCAGAGAGAGCTGGCCTCTGCCCTTGGCTCCTGGGAGGTGACCACTAAGCCCCTGGGATGTCCTGCCTGATAAGAATGTCTTTGTTTAACTGATGTCTTGGGCCATCCCAGATTGCTTATGCTGAAAATATGCTGTATGGCGGAGGCCTTGGGCTCAACTCCCAGAGGGCTGGAGACGGAGGTCAGCCACGTGGGTGGGCAGCCACGTCTATGTGGCAGAGCCCCAGTGGATCCTTCCAGTTCTGGCAGCACTTGTGTGCAGTCACACATCATGTGGTAAGTGGTGTCCACGCCACTTCCTGAGAGAGGAGAGCTGGAACCCACACCTGGAGCCCTCCTGGGCCTTGCCCCACGCGCCCTTCCCCGGGCTGACTTCACTCCGCGTCCTTCGCTGGAGGAACTGCAGTTGTGAGCACAGCGGTGCTGCTGAGTTCTGAGAGGACTCCAGCAAAGTGCCGAACCGGAGGGAGGACTTGGGAACTCTGGAAAGATCTATCCTCTAACTGGATCTCTATTTCCATCTCAAACTAAGGAAGACCAACACAAATCTCCCTGGTCTTTTTATGGGTCTCTGCATTTAAATGGCTTATGTGCAGATGCATGTACGTTTCGGCTGAAGGTCTGCATCTCAACATGGAGCCTCAGGCACTGGCGTATGGAGAGTTTTGGGTGCCTCGGCAGCACAGGAACAGTCTCTTCCCTTGACCCTGGCTCTCAGGACTGTCGCCCAGTGCGTGGGCATGGCCAGCTGTGGCAGAGTCCCTGGAGCTCAGTCCTCACCATGTACTGGAGAGCCGTATCCGCACACTGGCCAGGTTTTCTTCCCGTTACACGTATCGAGTAGCTACTACAGGCCTGGCATGGCTCAGGTGCCCAGGACACAAACAGAAATAGACAAAACTACCGCGTGCAGGGCAGCATTCCCCTGCTGGCAGGGGGTGGAGGGAGTCACCTTGCCCAGCAACCCTGCAAAGGCACTGACAAGGCCTGCAGGAGAACTCCTAACTTTGAAGAACTTGACATTTCTCTCTCTCTCCCTCTTTTTTTTTTCCCACCTACAAACACCTCCCAGCACTCCGTGGAGCATGTAGTCCCCACACGCCTCAGGAAACAAAGGCGGTCCCGCCACCCCACCTACCTGTGGCATCTCCACCTCTCCATCCACCTCTTGCTCCTCATGGCCCATGATGTTGGAAGAGAAAGACTCTGTGTTCCCAGAAGAACACAGCTTATGGCTCAGCCCGGAGACGATGAGGCCCACAAGAGCCATCCCGGGGTCTGGAGGCCGCAGGTGCACAGCGTTCCCTGCATCCACGCGGCTGAGCCTGATGGGACAGAAGCACACACCTGTGGGCTTCCTGGGAGAGGCTGCCTGTGTGGGGACTATGCAGCCTGGTGCTCTCCCTCCCACAATGGTTTGTTCTCTTTCCTCTTCTCTCCTCTCTCTCTTCCTCTCTCCTTCCCTCCTCTTCCTCTCTCCTTCCCTCCTCTTCCCTCCTGTTCTCTCCTCCTCTCTCTTCCTCTCTCCTCCTCTCTCCCTCCCTCCCTCCTGTGGGTATGGTGAGAATTCTGTAGATAAATTAGCATTATCAACACTATTATTGTCAACATCCATGTTATTATTTTCTCCTAATGACAGCAGAACCACATGGTGTGCAGTTAGAAGAACATGGGTCCTAGAGCCCCCTGGCATGTTTGACTCCCAGCTCTGCTACTTACAAGCTGTGAGAGCATGGCCAGACATCTGCCCCTTCCTCGCCTCATTCTCCCCATCAGGAGCACAGTTGTGAGATTAAATGGGTAGATTTGTGAGGGCTGCGTGGCAGGCCACGGAGGATGCTGACTGTGTTTCCTGCATCACGGCGGTCACTTGCTAAGCCCCTTCTTGGCTTTTCTGTGACTCCTCTGGCACTTCCATGACACTGGGGGCTGTGGCGCTGCCCTGGTCTTTCCCATGTGGGTCCTGCCTCTTCACCCAGGTGTCAGGTTCCCTGCGGAAAGACAAGGTCTTGTTCTGCTCACTTGGGACTGGGCAACCTGGAGCTTCTTAAAAAATAGGAGCTGGGTGGGTCTGAATGCACCCAACACCCACCCACAGTCACCTGTCCAGGGCCCACCCTCATTCCCGAGGCTCCCTGTTTACCTAATGATTCCAAGATGTCCTAGAACCTTCTCCCAAACAGCACCTGCAGAAAAGATGGCGGCCTGGGCTCCAGCCTCACAGGTGTTTTCTGGGCCGCAGGGCGAGGCTGTGGGCAGGGCCTTTCTCATCCCAGCCCCCAGCACTGTGCCTGGCTCTCAGCAGACATTGGCGGAATTATTTGAGCAAATTCAGGTTTTCCCAAGCAAGAGAAGCTACACTATGTTCTCAGGTCTGTTAGGTCCACATTGGGAGGGGCAGAGGCCCACAGCTCTCTGCAGGAGGTGGGAAGGGCCTCTGTCCACCTGGCTGGCCATCTCCAACCTGGCGGGTCAGAGAACCCCTGTGTCCTCACTCCAGGCTGCCCACTTGCCTTCCTCCTCAGCCTCCTCGAACACGGACTGAGGGCCACGCCCCACTGAGGGCAGAGGCAGCCCCACCCTCTGCAAGGATGGTCAGCCAAGAGCAAGCCCTGCAGCAGGGCGAGTGTGACAGGGGCCTGGAAAGGGAGCCCCTGACGCTGGGGAGGCCAGACAGCAGCCTCTCCACTGAGTCCTGCGGACAGTGGAGGACACGAGCTTCAGAGGGAAGCTCTTCGTGGGGTCTAAGGAGTCAAACGCCTCATTGCCAGGTAAGGAGCTCAGTGCAGAATGTCTGGGACGGACAAATCGAGAGACAGCCACCGCAGCACTTTCTTAGAAACACGCTGGCAAATGACACAGGCGGCAGCTGGGAAGGCGGTGAGGAGGAGCCGCTGGAGACGCTGGGGCTGAGGACTGGGTTTGTCATCCTCAACCTACAGAGGTCTTTGACTTTTAAATTATGTACACGTCTTACTTGGATAAAAACAATGCAATACTAGATTGTCTTAATTCCTCTGATCAGAGTAAGAGGACTGGAGCCTCAATGATACGGAGATGAATCGTATCAGGTTCAGCTGCAGGTCAACGATGGGGCGGCCGTCAATTGAGTAGGACACAGCAGTTAAGAATGAGGAGGAGCTCGTGCTCTGCTCTGGAGAGAGGTCTACAATACATCGTTACACAGAGAAGACAATGAAGCCAGCATGCTCAGAAAGACGTCCGGTGCTGGGGAGACACAGGAGAACCCATCGCCATCCCCATCCCAAACAGGCTGTGGCCATCAGGTGGCAGCCGGCAGCTCCTTCATGGAGTACTTTCCCTTCGTTTATTGTCCATTTCAGCCAGAATTTCCATTTTTAGAATAAACATGGATTTCAACTGCAATCAGAAAAGTGCTTATGCCATAAAAATATATAAAAATAAGTTTAGAGGAAATAAGTGTAACTTCATGTTCCTTACTAGACCACCAAATGGTTCAAGAAACATCGGAGGGAGGGGCCCAGTGAACCAGGAGGTTGGGGTCCTGACTTTGTATTTGCTCAGTCTAGCAGCCCTGTGCTTTGGGGGCTGGGGACCCTCTGAGAGCTTGATGGAAACTGTGGACTTTCTTCTGGAAAAGGCCCACTTTGTAAACAATCCCAGAGAATTCAAGGAGCCCTCTGAAAGTGCATCAGTGAATTTAGACCAGGACTTGGAAAACTTGTTCTGTAATGCACCTGATAGTACACATTTGTTGTTGTTTTTGTTGTTGTTTGAGACAGAGTCTTGCTCTGTTGCCCAGGCTGGAGTGCAATGGCATGATCTTGGCTCACTGTAATCTCCACCTCCTAGGTTCAAACAATTCTCCTGCCTCAGCCTCTCAAGTAGCTGGGATTACAAGTGCCTACCACCACGCCAGGCTAAATTTTTTGTATTTTAGTAGAGATGGGGTTTCACCATGCTGGCCAGACTGGTCTGGAACTCCTGACTTCGGGTGATCCACCTGCCTCAGACTCCCAAAGTGTTGGGATTACAGGCATGAGCCACTGCACCCAGCTGATAGTACATATTTTCAGCAAAAGCAGCCGTAGATGAAAACTACACAAGTAGACATGGCTGGGTCCCAAGACAATATTATGAGAAGGTCAAATCTGGGCTCTCAGAGTCATTTCTGTGTACTAAGAAATAGATTCTTGGCCGGGCGTGGTGGCTCACACCAATGCTTTGGGAGGCCAAGGAGGGAGGAAAGCTTGAGGCCAGGAGTTAGGGACTGGTCTGGGTAACATAGAAAGATTCCATCTCTACAGAAAATTATAAAATTAGCCAGTCATGGTGGCACACACCGTATAGTCCCAGCTACTCAGGGGGCTGAGGCAGGAGGATTGCTTGAGTTCAAACGTTTGCGGTTAAGGTGAGCTATGATTGCACCCCTGCAGTCCAGCCTGAGCGATGCAATGAGACCTTGTCTCAAAATATACATGTGTGTGTGTATGAAAAAGTATATGTGTATATTCTATATACACACATATATGTGTATAAATATAAGAAAAAGAAATATATATATATGAGAAAAGGAACACGTATTTTTTTTTCTTTCTTAGCAGACAGGCCAGATTTGTCCAGAAGCCCGAGTTTGCCCCTCCCTGATCTAGAACATCTTTCTACAAAATCCTCGCATCATGAATCCCCCTGCACCAGCCATCCTCTCTGCTGCTACAGCCCAGAGACGTCCTTTCAAGTGAGTTTGTATAAGCGCCTGAGGAATCCCTTCGGTCGGTGGTGGGGGTGGGGTGCTGTTTTTTAAGAAGACGTTTTTCCTGGAAGGCACAGGGCTGGTCCTGGCACGGTCCTTTTCTGATGGTTTAGTCAGATGAGCCCTCCGGCTCACCGGAGGTGCGCCAAAGCTGTGGGAGAGGGCAGTGCAAGTGGTCAATGTGGACGAGGGCTCAGAGCCAAAGGCCCTCTGGGGAAGAGGATGCCAGGACGGCTTGCAGGAGGTGCTTGGTGCTTCCTGGAAAAAGAGGGGGAATGAACGATCAGGAGATCCATGTGGCTTGGGAGGGGTTTCAGAGGCCAGGCCCTGCTGTGGGCACCAACTGGGTCATTGGGTCAGGATTTCCAGCTGGGTGGTGACTTTCTTGGGGTGCTTAGGAAGAGAAGTGAGCCTCGTTTTGCTTCCCATCACTCCCCTCTCCGTCCACTGTCTGCTCATTCGCCGCTCGTTTGCTGTGGTGGAACTCACTGCCTATTCGCCGTCGGGTTCCATGGTGGAAGCTATGCACGGTCACGTTATCGCCCAGAGAATATGTGTGACTTCCTGACACAGGGAGGAACATGCACTTGGTTGCCAAAGCGCTATCAAGCAGAGCAAGACCTCCCCAGGCTAGGGCCCCCACGCCGGCTCAGGACAGGATTGGCCCTGGTCACTCATTCCACAGGGAAGCCAGCCAAGTGGTAAGCAGAGAGCAAGCCTATTACAAGGCTACACTCAGTGGAAAGGCTGTCCCCCGGCAGGACCTTGCGCACCCACGCACCTGGGATGCCACCGGCACAGGGAGGCACCCAGAAAACACTGGTGGAATAAATACGTTAATTAATCACTCCCGAGATTCGTTCCTTCTTGCTTATGTTGCTCTTAGGGAATTCAAATGCTCTTATTTTTATGATATGTGGTTGCTTTTTTATGCCCTTTCTTGATAAAAGAAAAAGCAGCAGCTGGGCACAGTGGCTCACGCCTGTAATTCAGCACTTCGGGAGGCCAAGGCGGGTGGATCACCTGAGGTTGGGAGTTCAAGACCAGCCTGGCGAATATGGCAAAACCCCATCTCTACTAAAAATACAAAAATTAGCCGGGCATGGTGGCACATGCCTGCCCACCTACTCCAGAGGCTGAGGCAGGAGAATTTCTTGAACCCGGGAGGCAGAGGTTGCCATGAGCTGAGATCATGTCACTGGAGTCTAGTCAGGGCAACAGAGTAAGACTCTGTCTCAAAAAAAAAAAAAAAAAAAAAAAAGGCAATCTCCTGTTCTTTTTACTGGTCTACAAAATCCCAAATCTGAGGCCCATTTCCATAAATGAATAGATTAGAACAATAGGTCAGGGTGTTCACTGAATGGAAAGGAGTATCCCTGAAGCACTCCCAAATTGTTCATGTTTATCCTCTTTCCTATTTACTACAAAGCGTTTTTTGTTTTTTTGTTTGTTTTTTGTTTATTTTAATACAGAACGTTTCCATTCTCCTCCATAAGCTTTGTAAAACCAGACATTACCAAGTATTTACTACTGATCTCTGGGAAGATACTGAGGAAACTCTTACTGGCTCAAGCCAGCGACATAGAAAGGCTCTTTTGTAAAATCACTAGATAATGGAACCTAGACCAGTTCCTTGTATGATTCTGTTCACCTGCAAGAGGCTTTCCACGTGGGGTTGGCCTGCCTGTCATGGAACTGGCCAAAGGTCTGGGGAGCAGAGGACTCAGAAGCAGAAAAGCCAGGTAGACAACTGATCATCCACCGCACCTGCGTGAAACAGCGAAAGGAGTAAAAGAAAGTGCGCTGAGTCTACGATCCCATAGACAGCCCCGCAGTCCATGACCGAGGAACAGATATGCTGAGATTTCATTAAGACGGCCTTGAAAAATCAACCTGCAAGGATTAGATGCGTGTTATTTCCAAGTAGTTTTTGAATTTTCAGGGTGTTTTTTTGTTTTTTGTTTTTTTAACGAAAGAAGTAATTCTGTAGATTCTTTTCCCCAATCAGTTGCCTGCCTTTGAAATTAACTATTTCCCTGGCTTTCTCCCTGATTGGGACCGTGCCCCTCCTCAGTCTTTCTGAAGTGCTATTGTGTTGGGTGTTATTCGCTTAGCCACACATAATGTAACTTTGAAATGCGATGGAAAAAAAAAATTAGCATTTCCAGTGAACTGGAAAGAATGCCTCTGATTTCAAAATGTGTACTTAAAAAAGGTGCACCCAAATTGATTGTACCAACTACAGGGCTCATTCTGCCAAGCCAAATCTGAAATGTATTTTTTGCAAAAGGACAACTTTATTATGATTTTTTAGAGGAAAGAAATATGTAGATCCAGGCACAGAGGAAAAACAAAAGCATCTTGAGGATTTAATACAGCTTGGATTAATCAAAGCGTCTGCTTTTAAGCTGTGTGCCCCCACAGAGGAGTGAATTAATGAGCAATTTATGCAATGAATATATTTTTTTCTTTCATTATCTAGGTATTTCAGAGGAACGTGCTTCTTCTGACTTGAATTCTCTAGATACTTCTCTGAAATGTTAGCTTCATTTTGCATGTATAATTACAGCCTCAAGTCGTTTGGAGAGCAAGTCTCAAGGTAGTCAAAAACTTCTTACCCCCCACCCTCATGCAAATCAACTCGGTTGCTCACCATTCAACCTCAAATCTCCCCTGAACCCTTTTAAATGAAGAATCCATTTGGGAATTATCCTTAAGCCAGCGTTTCCAAGGCTGGTTTGGCGGAGGGAGAGTTTTAGCAAGAATACAGATGCCAGAACCCCATTCCTGGAGGCTCAAAACCAGCAAGTCTGGGACAGAGCCTGGCACCCTGTATTGTTCAAGTTTATGTAGCAGAATGGCCATGCTTACACTCCCCGCTCTCCACCCTCCAACGAGAAGAAAATGCTAAATTAGGCATGTTAACTTCACTGCTGCCTTACAGGGGGCAATTTGTAGACCCAAGGCTGAACTTGAAGGCCAGAGCTAAGAGTGAACAAGAAGATGGGTTTTCCTCTCTGGCAGCACAAATTCAGTTGCAATTCAGATCCCCAAGAAATGTACCTGGGGTCTTTGGAAACGACCTGAATTTGCAATCTGTTACTCCACCAGCCCCTAGAAATGCTGGGAGCGTCACCAGGGTATAGTTCTTCTATCCCATCATTGTCTTGGCTTCCAGGAAATGGGAAGGGGGCTGGGAGGGGGCGGGCCTACAGCCTTATCTTCCCCTGCAGCCTTATCAAAATGAACGAGAAACAATAGGTGAACCCGCCAAGAAGGCTTGAGCTATTGAAATCTCTGGGCATAGATGGTGGTTTGGTTGGCGGAATGTCCCTTTCTCTCAGAAAACAATCGAGTGGGAGCATGGTGGCAGGGCTCGTAAAAGGAACCCAGACGTCACCTTCAAGGCCATGGCCCCGGCTGCCTCCTGCCCGTCCTCCTCAGGCAATCTCCCTGACCAAGCCCTTTTCAGATTTGGAGAGGAGGGGGTTTCATCCTGATCCTAATGTGCCTGGACAGTGGACAGAATGGTTCCCCCGCGGGCCCTTGTCCCCTCCGACCGCAGCCCCTCTTTGTCCGCTGTGTTCAGGAGGCACCAGTGTCGACCCCCAGGTTAACTTCTTTCCATTTGCTCCACTTAGTAGTAAAGGGAGTGGGGCTGGGGGTGGGCCAGGCTAGGGTGAATTCCCACGGCTGGCCCTCTACTCTCCGCCACTGGGGAACTTTCTGGGACCAGAAACTTCAAGTTCAGGGAAGCACAAGTGGCCGCTCCTTTCAGTCACTGCTCTCCTTGCCGCATTTCCATTAGCACCAAAATCGCAACATCCAGAGCCTTGATGGCTTCCTGGCTTGGATAATTATTTTCTCATTAGTTCCATTCACATTCACCTGCGACCTTCATTAGACACTGATGTATAAAACAGTCATCTTTGGGTATACGCAGCCAAGTGGGCCCACTGCGCCACTGGCACCTGCCCCCAGCCCTTCACTCCACACCCACTCCCTCCAGCGTGGGCGGTGGGCAAGGGTTCCAGGCTGCTGCACAGGTGCAAGAGGAAGCGTCCTGGGGGGCTGGGGCAGATGGCCTCACACTCTTCCTAGGCTTCCGCCTCTGCTACCTGGACGCCCACCATTAGCAGGGCAGTGAGAAGGCCTGACAATGGCCCCGTCCTGTGCCTGGGACTGTGTGTGGGTGGATCACGAGGAACCCTGCAGGACAGCTGGAGTACCTTAGAGTCTGCAGGCTTCCTGTCTTCCCAGAGTCACCTAGAATATGTTCTGCCTCTGGGGCTGACAGCCCAGGAAGTTGACATTCCAAGCCCCCAAATGGCCAGTTGTATCCACTCGTCCCACAGCTTTTCTTGAAGGCCCAATCTGGGGCAGGCGCTGTGTTAGGTGTCGGACTTCAGCAGGGCACCAAGGAGAGCCCCATCCTCGCAGAACGGAATACAGAAGAACACACACAATCACCAGTATGTGGCTGTCTTTGACTTGCAAGAGCAGCAGTTTCATTTAGTTCGACTTAATCCACTGCAGGCAAAGAAAGAGATGATAAGCAAAGGCCAGGAATGTGTTATGGACTAAGTGCTGCCGTGGCAGGAGAGCAGGGCCAGGGACTTCTGTGCAGAGAAGCGGGAGAGGGCAGGAGTGTGTGGTGGATCCCAGCCACCTGCAGGAACAGGTGCTGGCCCAGCTGAGGAGGCAAAACCACAGCACCAGAAGACGAGCAGATTGCCTTGTCCAGAACGCCTCCCTGGGAGACTCCGTCTGCACCCAGGAAAGCTTGGAGAAGTCCCCTGAATGCATCCAGCCCCTCCCTGGATGGATGCCCTTGTTTGCTTTGCGGTGGCTGTGTGCGGCCTTGGGCCAGAACTAAGTCGCTGGACAACAGAGGCAGGGCTCTATCTCCATGAGCCTCCTCTCCAGCTTCCTCCCACCACACTGCGCTCTCCTCTGATGAGACATAAAATGACCCCCAGTTTGTACATGCCCAGGCCCCTCTCCAGTGTGGCTGTGCGTTCTGAACAAGCTGTCATGGGCTTGTCTTCTGGAATCAGCTGTGGACAGTCCTCGCCCCTCCTCAGGCACCCCGGGGCTGGTTCTGGCCCCTCTAGAGTCCCTCATGCCTCTCAGGGTGGCACCCTGCCTCTAGAGTCAGACCTGGGGCTGAGTCCCCATCTGCAACATCCCATGTCTGTGCAGCTGTGGGTGGGTCGCCCAAGCTCTCAGAGCCTCTCTCTGCCCACCTGTGAATGGGGATCACGCCAGCACTTTCCTCGTATGATCCAATGAGATGAGGTGTGCACAGTTAGCACTCAAACCATGTCAAATAGTTTGAGTTTTTTTGTCTTCCGTAGGGTAGCTGCGGGTGGTTCCCTGAAGCAAAGTCTGCTCACGTCTGTTCCACCTCTAGCAGTCTCCAGCACTATTTTCAGGATTGTCTTAAACCCTCAAAAAGATGGCCCACTCCTGACCTTCCAGGAACATCTCTACAGACCAGCCAGAAACTCTGGTTCCCCAGGAGCTTGCCTTTCCCCAGCTCCAGGTTCACAGCCTCCATGAAAGTAGAAAGGAAAGACTAACAAGCTTTCTAGCAGAGGAAAATTAACAAATGGGACGATGTCTTTCAAAGAGTGCATGCAAGGAGAGCCATGCTGTAGCCAGCTCCAAATAAATAGGCACTCTGGGTATTTCCAAGGGAAATGGGAGGGCTGGGGGCTTGTGAGATGCTGCTTCTCTGTGACAGTGACTTGGCAAATATCACCCTCATCCCACGCGGCTGGAATTCTCTTTGCCCCAATTAGGAGAAGCCATTATGTCCCGCTCCACTGGAACCCCTCCTGTGTTTTTCTGCAATGTAATTTGGAGATCACTTGCATTTACGTATCCCATAAAGCAACATCACCATCTCATCTATTAGCCAGTCCTCAGACCACAGCTCTTCAGAGGGAGAGCTTTCTCCCCTAACCCACCCATGGCACTGTTCACAATGTCTCTAAGAAAGGGCTGTAGGCAAGTGTTGATCCAGCCAAACCCAGGACTCATTAGGGCCTCTTACCAGCTTAGGATTTGCAGCACTTAAGCCATAATAGACATCAGAGAATGGACAGAAAGTGGAATGGAAAATACGTTCTCAAATGCAGTAGAAAGTGAAGGTCGTCATTGCTATTCAGAGATGGACAGACTGAGCAAAAAGCGCCCTGTTCTTTGAGGAGACCATCTCCCCACTCCACAGCTGAGGACTGGACACCTGGATCTGCTGCTCTGCAGACGAATTGAAAGCTCACGGCAAATGCTTAGTTTTTTTTCTCTTCTCTTCATCATACTGATTCAGGGAATCCAAAAGGCTTGGTCATTGAAAGTCAAGTAGATTTTCTGGGAAGATGGGGTGGTGTATGCAGAGCCATGGAACCCAAATTTCAGCTAGCAGGGTCTCAGCTCTCTGAGGTTTTGCATCTGCAGGCCTAGCTGTGCTGTGATTTGCTTAGTATTGTTTTGCTCTTTCATTATTTAAATGCATGATTTGACAAGGAAATTTTACTCTACCATAGTGAATGGAAAAATCTCTATCACTTGCCACAAATAGGAAATATCCATCATAATGAGCACAGGCATATTAGCATAATAATTGTCCATGTATCAACCAAAACCATCTCTACTTTGCTTTGGGAAATGAAGGTTAAAGGGACAAGAGCTTTGGAATAAGTTTTGGCCCATGACTAGAGGACGCGGATGGCTGTGTTGTTAGTTGTGGGGGGTTTTTCTGTGTGTGTGTTTTTTGTTTGTTTGTTTTTGAGACAGAGTCTCGCTCTGTCACCCAGGCTGGTGTGCAGTGGCATGATCTCAGCTCACTGCAACCTCTACCTCCTGGGTTCAAGCAATTCTCCTGCCTCAGCCTCCCGAGCAGCTGGGACTACAGGTGCGCATCACCACGCCCAGCTAATTTTTGTATTTTTAGTAGAGACAGGGTTTCAACATGTTAGCCAGTCTGGTCTCGAACTCCTGACCTCGTGACCCGCCCACCTCGGCCTCCCAAAGTGCTGGGATTACAGATGTGGGCCACCGTGCCTGGCCCCATGTTGTTTTTTGGAAGACACCAAAGCATCACAAAATACTAGAAAAGCAGGGGATCCTTAGAAAACGACTGCTGCATGGAGAATGCCAAGGTCCAGAGCACAGACCGGGTTTCCCTAAGGCAACACACTCAGGTTTGTTTCATAGGAATTCATTTTCCCTCCCCTACGATGTTGTTTTTTTACAACAAATTACACAGTATGTTTTTGGTTTTGTTTTTACTTTTAAGGAAGTTTAATCTTATACATTGATTTCTGAGCACTTATTTCTGGTTCAAAAAGCAAAACCTATGAAAGCGTGGGGTGGGAGGTGTCTTTGTAGCCTCTCTCTTGCCACCCACTCCTCCTGGGGGCCAGCTAGCCTGGGGATGCACAGAATATACACATGCCAGTGCACACGTGTATTTTTTCCCCCTTTTTAAAATAAACACAGATGGTAGCATACGACATTGTTCTGTACCTTGCTTCACCAATGCAATGACGTTTCTCCGATCACTATACAACAAGTCTCCTGCTTCTTTTCTTAGCGCTACGTGGTAATTCCATCACAAGGGAGGAATGGGATTTATTTAACCAATCCTGTGATGGTACCTACGTTGTTTCTAGTCTGTTGCTATTACCAACGGCTCCGCAATGAATAAACCAATATATTCATCCTTTGGGCCTGTGTGAGGACAGCAGCAGGATAAATTGCTAGCCGTGTCATCAGCATGTGTTTTAGAATGTCATTTAGCATGTGTTTCTAATGTTCCCATCCCTGTGGAATGAAGGTTCTGTAGCAAGGAAGTCAAGATCAGGGGACACGGGCTCAAAAGAGTTGCTTTTTATTTTCTCCATGTCAAGAAAATGTCTCTCCCAGCCTTAGCCTTTAGAAAAAAGGATAATTCAGTTTGGGCTGCACACCCCTGACTGGGTTGTCTATGAATTATGGATTTTTTAAAAGACAGGAAGTGAGGTGAGATATTGCATTCCCCAAACTGGTTTTATCTTGCTCAATTTGAAGTTCATCTTCTCATTCTGATGTCAGGCACTGGTGCGCAGGGTGGCCGCAGAAGCCTCTCTGTGGGGCCTTCTCACAATTAGTCCTTGGCTTTATGCAATCCCAGGAAGCGAGGGATTTGTTGTTTCAGTGTTCGTGGGTTCATTTCTGTGGTTCCTGTCGCCCCGGCTGCTGGAACACAGACTACCTGTCATGTCATTATGTGTAGGAAAACTGGAGCCCTGGTCCCACACCTCACACAGCCTCGTGAGACTTGTCCAGGGGACTTGGGGTGTCCAGACCACTAGGGGTCCTGTCTAGGCAGTGGGCTGTTTTGGAGGGGGCAGACACAAATGGAAAATTTTTGAAGATGGAAAACACGAGCAGTGACTCAGAAATGCAGCAAACCAGTATCCTGACGCAGGAGCCTGTGTTATCGCTACAAAGTCCACTTGTCGGAATACCCAGCAGGCTGGAGCCAAGGGGTCTGTACCCGTGTGACTTTGTCACTCCCACACTAGCATGTGCCCTTGTCTGTAGACACATTCAGTTGTTTGGATTTGGTGGTGGAGGTGCTCTGATCCCTATACAATGAGCCTTCTGCTTCTTTTTTAGCACTACACAGTAATTCCATTGCAAGGGAGGTATTGCATCTCACAGGTAGAAGCCAGGGATGCTGCTAAACATCCTACAATGTCCAGTCCACGGCCCTCACAGTACAGAATGATCCCGCCCCAGATGACAGTTATACCCTGGCTGGAAAAGCCAGACCTTACCCACCCTCAAGACAAAATCGAAATCACCCCGGGACTAAGTGCTATCTTTGAAAGGTAGGAGTGCCCATTCCACGCACCCTCAGCCCAGGAGGTTCACCGGGCCTATCCATGCTCCTCCTTTTCGGGCTGGGTACCTGGCAAATAGGCGGCCCTCACCAAAGCTGGGTCTCCTAAATCACTATGCTGCAAAAACCTACACAGCATCTTGGAGGGGAAATATATGAGAGAAGTAATATCTCAGGATTCTCAACAATTTTTCTCCTCTGAGCTCAGAGAGCTTTTCCAGGACAATGTTACTTTATATTCCCATAATATAATGCAAGAAGGATTGCTCTTCTCACTTCCAGATAGACATATTTCCCGGAGAGCTGCTCCTGACAGCTAGTTAGTGAGGGGGCTGGATCAGAATCGATAACTCCTGAAGCCCTTTTTTGTTTTTACAAAATGAAAACAGCTTTTTTTCTCTGATTATAAAAATGATACATGCACATTGTTTCTTAAAAAATTCAAACAGTACAGAAAAACATAAGAAAGAAAAATAAAAAATCACCCAAATCCTTTCACCAAGAGATAAACAAATGTAGACATTTGGGTACATATCTTTCTAGCTCTTTCTCTGCGTGCGGGCATACACATATTTTACTAACACCGTTTTACCTAAGTCAGGGTTCCAGGACCACTATTGACATTTGTGGCTGGATTGTTCTCTGCGGTGGGGGCCTTCTTGTGCATTGTGGGATGTTGCAGTACCCCAGCCTCTACCCACTAGACGCCGGTAGCAATCCCCCACCCCAGTCATGACAACTATAAACACAGACATTGCCAAATGCTCCCCTCGGGAGCAAAATTGCCCCAGTTGAGAACCACTGAGATAAATGGAATCATGTACCTACTGTTCCGTATAAACCCGATGTCTGGAGGAAGAAAAGAGTAAGGCTTTCTCTTAGGACTTTTGTGTCCTTTGGTTTTTTTGTTTGTTTGTTTTGTTTTTGTTTTTTGGTTTTTTTTTTTTTTTGCAGCAGAGTCCAGGGTCAAGGTCCACTGTGATATTTACAAGGGAAGAACTTTAGGTAAATGACCACCCTGAGCCTCAGTTTCCACATCTGCAAACTGGGACGGTGATAGGACAACGTCTGTGCCACAGGTCATTGAACCGCGTCCCAGAAACAATGTGTGAGAGGGGATTCCTGTGGGGCCCATCGAAAGCCTGCCTGGTGGGTCCCACTGTGCCCCTGGCTTCCGGGGGAGGGCGCCCCAGGCTGAGCAATTCCAGGCACCCTGGCTGAGCAGCAGTGGTGGGGCTGGCGCAGGCGAAAGTCGTGTCGTTCTGTTTGTGGGCTTTGTTTTTTAATTGAATTATTTTGGAAAGCAGATAAGCACGAGTCTGCTTCAATCTAGTACGCTAGGTTTTTGGGGTGTTTTTTTTTTCATGTAAACTTTAGTTTCTTTTGAGTTTCAGATATTAAAAAAAAAAAAAAAGACAAATGTACAAGATCAGTGGGAGGCTTAAGTAAATTGGTTTATTCCACTGGGGTCGGGGGGAGTCGGGGTTGATGACTCACAATCCTGGTTTTGTCGGAGTTTTACAAAGTAGCCTGTGGTTTCAAAACTGGTGAAAAGAAAGAAGATGGCATCCTCTCTTGCTGCTGTCCCCTCTCCCAAGCCCTGCCTCCATTTCTGCGACATGCCCTCCCTCACACCCTGAGGTGGCTGAGTCAGGCCCCCAGGCCCACTGTGGGCCAGGTCCTCATGTGGAAGGGACATCTGCAGAATGATGATGGTGCCCTGTTCCTCCTTAAGGATGACATCAGAGCCTCCTCGTGTTTCCCTCGTTTTTCCAACAAAGGAGCACAGTTCTGGGGCGGGAGCTGGCCCCACCCATGCTCCGTGCTTACCTGTCTCCCTTGGGCACCTGGCGTCCCCAGGTCCTCTCCCCATGGCCTTTACACACGCTGTTCCCCACTGGCGCACACTGCCCGCCCCTCAGCCTTGCGGCCACAGCAGGCGCCACTTCCTCTGGGAAAGGCCCAGCTCTTTCCACACACCTTGCTGTGTGCCGGCTTCAGAGATGACCTGATCAACCTGTCTCATCCCAAGCCCGAGAACACCCTGGGGTTAGGACCTGACTCATTTTGCCCAGGACTGTGTGGATTCTGAGGATAGGACATGATATTTGAAGGAAAGAGGTAGGGAAGAAAGGAGATTCTTCCATTTTTAAAAGCGTGATTTTGTTGTTTTTTGCCTTCCACATCACAGTCTTCCATATTCAGGTGGTTCAGGAAAACAGGAGCTCTCACTGCCTGCTCCCCGCTTCCTCTTCTGGGGGCCAAGGTGAGCCACTCCCATTAGCGGACTCGGGAGATGCATCCATTAGGCCACCTGCCCATGGCCCGGGTGGCCACCTCTGCCGCCAGCCGGTGCGTGGGAGAAGCGGTGACTCAGCGCTTCCCCAGCATGAGTGACCAAATAGCCGCTCCAGCCTTTCCCAAGGAGCTGTCCTCTGTCCATAATAGAGAAATTATGTGAGGCGTAATTTATAGTAAAAATCAAATGAACATTAATTCTGGTGAGTCATCCATGCAGAAAGGGCATAGGCTATGGACGTGGGCTGCCGCTGAGGACAGCTGAATGTTTAATCAAAGCAAGCCAAGACTGCGCCACAGGTTGTGAAATTTGGAGCTCTCCCCATGGCTGCAGGATACACCTATGCTACCTTGGAGGGGTCCTGAGCTAGGAGGGGACTTGGCGAATAGTCCATCCACCTCCCTCATTTTACAAGTGGGCACTGGAAGACCAGTGCGGAGACACCAAACTCATCAGCAAGCCTCTGCCCCCAGCACCCCCATTCTTGTTCGCATGGCGGCCCAGCCCACATCCTCCACCACTCTCCCTGCTCCTCACAGCTGCAGGCAGCCACCTTCCAGACTGCTTAGACCCTGTTCCTCTTCTGTGTGCCCTTGGTCACCTCCTCCCTGGTTCAGGTACTGTGACCTTGTCCCAGGAAGACTCCAGCAGCCACTCTCCATGTCTCCTGACTTCCACTCTGGCCTCCAATGGCATTCTAGAAGGAACTTTACAAAATGCAAAGTGGGGTGTGTCACTGTCTGTGTGAAACAATGGCTCGCACCCCCAGGGAAAATCCAAGCTGGAGGGCAAGAGGAGGTCAAGGCCTTCCCATGCGCTGGTCATCCCCACATGGGCACCTTTCCCTTTTGCTTGGCTGTCTGGCTGCCTCCTTCTACTCCACTTACATGCCACTTCCTCCAGGAAGCCCTCCCTGTACCTCCCTGCTAAGCTCCTGCTGTTCACTTGGCCAGGGTCTGTCTCAGGCATGGGCTTTAAGCTCCACGAGGACAGGCTCATGTCCATCTTGCCCTCCTCTGTGTCCTTGGGCCCACATAAGGGTCTGGCATACGGTAGGTGTGCATTCATCTTGTGGACTCTCTGCTTGGAGGCATAGGTGATGACTTGCCACAGGGAGCTGGTGATGGTGCTAGGGACCCCTCTTTTCTTCCTCTTCCCCTGGTCTTTCTAGGACTGTCCAGAAGGAAGCTATTCCTTGGGAAAGCTGAGGAGGGGGCACCTTCATTCCCACCCCCATCCCTGCCTTGGACTAGACACTGCAGCAGGGCCACATGTGTCTTTCCACCTGGCCTGGACTCGGGCATCCCAATTTGGTGTGAAACAGCAGGTCACAGATGGCTGCATTCAAAGGGAGGTG
Source organism: Theropithecus gelada (assembly GCF_003255815.1). Lineage (NCBI taxonomy): Eukaryota > Metazoa > Chordata > Mammalia > Primates > Cercopithecidae > Theropithecus > Theropithecus gelada. The sequence continues at coordinate 43,799,635 of NC_037678.1, read as the reverse complement.
CAAATGCCTGGTGCATGGGCACATTTTCTTTTTGAGAGGGTGGCATCAGCCCAGATTCACCTCTAATTACGAGAACATCTTGCCTTTTGAGAAAGTGAAGAATTTCAGGGGAGCGTGGGAAGATGTTTGCGGGCAGGCAGGCCTCGCCGGCTCTCGTTCTGCCAGGAGTGCGCTCTGGGTTTCTTAGACTTGTGGAAACCACTGCCAACAGCCAGGAAGGCGGGGCTGACAGAGCCTCAGACCCCAGGACATCTCTGCTAGGTGCCCCCAGCTGGCCAGTGAGTCTCTTGACCGTGGCCTTCATTTTGGAGGAGGCTTGGGTCTTCCCTAGCAGCGTGTCCAACATGTAAACAGGAGCACGCAGTGGCTTCCAGGGCACCCCACCATGCTCTGCCTGTACCCCCACTCAAACCCAGCACCTACCCCCTCCGTCTTACCCACTGCACATCTGTGGCTCCAGCCAAAGCCGCAGGTGCTCCTGGACACTGACCCTTCCCTCACGCCTGCACTGCCCACCCACCTTCCCCACCTTCCTCATGTTGGCCACGCCCCCCCCGCCCGCCCCCATAATTCTCTCTCACCTGCGCTGCCACAGCTGCCGGGAAAAGGAGTTTCTGCTCACCCATCACAGGCGTGGTCATGTCACTCCCACATGCACACACACACACACAGAGCACGAGTTCAGATGCTACAAGTGTACACACATACTATGTTATGTGCACTCGCACAAATACACGTGCACACAGATGCTGCATACGTGTGCACACACTCCACATGCAGCTATGTCCCCCCACACGCCTTCATCCCAGAATGTCCCCACCATGTGCGTGGAGGGGCATTATCTCTATGTACTTCCCATGGCCCACAGGGGACCTGCCCTCTCTGACCTTGTCTGCTGCTCTCCTCTTCCCCTGGCTCACACGTGGGAGATCAGGGCATCAGGTGTGCAGGTGTTGGGGGCAGGTTGCAATTTCACAGCCCTGTTTTTTCTGTAGCACCGATCTCTCCCAGAAGGTGTGATACCTCCATTTCTCTGTTTATAGTCTGCCTGCACCACTCCTAGCTCATGTGCTGGGTCACAGCTGTTTATCTCTCTCTCTCTCTCTCTCACACACACACACACACACTTTAAATAAACTTTTTATTTTAAACTTTGAGATTTACAGACAAGTTGAAAAGCTAGTGCGGAGCTTCTGTGTCCCAACACCCAGGTTCTACCGCTTATATTGCCATGTGATTTGTCACCACGAACGAATAGTATTGCCTGAACCCCGTGCGGTGTGCAGACGTCACTGGCTTCTCCCTAATGCCCTCACTGTGCTCCAGGACTCCATCCAGAAGCCCACGTGACATTCCATCATCACATCTCCTGAGGCTCTTCCAGGCTCCTCAGCTGAGTCTCTCAGCTTTTCCTTGATTTTGATAACCTTGACCATTTTGAGGAGTGCTAGTCGGGTATTTTGTAGATTGTCCCACAATTTGGGTGATCTGATGTTTGGTTCATGGGTACACTGGAGTGATGGGGTTGGGGAAGGAAGACCACGTGAAGTACCCCCTCATCCCGTGGTGTCCAGGGTATGTATTAGGTACAGGATGATCCCTGATGACACAGGCCTCCCGCTGGCTAAGGCACAGCTGCCCAGGTTTCTCCACAGTGAAGCCCGTTTCCCACCTTCGATACGTACTCTTTGGAAGCAAGTCACTAAGCACTGTGCATACTTCAGGGGTGGGAGCTATGTTCTATCTCCTTGAGGGGGAAGTATCTACCGGAATTATTTGGAATTATTCTGTGCAAGAGATTTGTCTCTTCCATCTACTTATTGAATGATTTCTATCAGTCTGGACCCGTGGATATTCTAAGAATTGGGTCATAGTCCAGCACAGCTTTGCTAGTCCCCTGTCCCAGCTGTGACCCTTGGGAGCTCCTTCTGTCAGCACCTGTGTCCCTGGAACCTGCCATTGCTGGGGCACCTCCTTCCTGACACCACATGATGCTTCGGGCTCACCTCGCAGTCCTCGCGCCAGCCAAAGAATAAGCCTTTTTTTTTTTTTTTGACACAGGGTCTCTGTCACCCCAGGCTGGAGTGCAGTGGTGCGATCCCAGCTCACTGCAACCTCCACCTCCTGGGTTCAAGCAATTGTTATGCCTCAGTCTCCCGAGTAGCTGGGACCACAGGCGTGCACTACCACACCCAGCTAACATTTGAATTTTTAGTAGAGATGGGGGTTTCACCATGTTGGCCAGGCTGGTCTTGAACTCCTGGCTTCAAGTGATCTGCCCGTCTCAGCCTCCCTACATGCTGGGATTACAGGCGTGAGCCACCACACTCAGCCAGAATAAGCTATTTTCACCAAAAGCCTGGTTCCCTTTATGGGAGAATGGCGCCACCAACTAAAGCCTGGGTGGCGTCACTGCTTCAAGGTCCTCTTGGAGCCCCTGGAAAGAGCCAGGAAATAAACATGCATATGCTAACCCTCTCTGCACACCTATGGAGAGCAGTCTTTCTCCCTCTCTCCACCAGACTCTGTATTAAGCTGCACATCCTCACATCACCAGGACCCTCAGAAAGTCAGACTTGCTCTGTGTCAACCATCCTGGGCCAGCAGTTTAGATCACGTTTACACAGAGCAACCAGCCAGGTGGCAAATGCATCTATCTTTTTTTGGCATTGGTGGTTGTGGCTCCTAGCATCTAGCTCAGGGAAGCTGCTGAACAGCCTACAATGCCCAGGACGGCCCCCACCAGGGCTGGAACCAGCCCCGAAGGTCAGCAGTGCTGGGGTGAAGGCCAGGGGTACACAGATGCCGCAGGAGGGGAGCCTGGGAGAGCCCCTGCCGCTCCCCTGTCCCACTTCATTTCCTGGCGTGCCACTTTTCCACACACGACACAGCCCACCCACTTCCTGTTGGTGATATTTCTCTCCCCTGCAGAAGCAGGCTCCATGCAGAAAGGGCTCTCCCCTCTTCTGCGACTGCTGTGTTCCACCCCCACATGGCTGGGCCCTCGGCTGGGCTCGGTATCTAATGATCCCATGGGGAAAGGGGAGCTGGAATGGGGCAGAAGCCACCAGAAGGAAGGTCAGCCTTCGAAGGGAATCACAGTGGCTTTTCCTGAGACAGAGGGGCGAGTGGCAGGTGCGGTGACAGAAGGGAGGCCAGCCCTGCAGCAGGGATGGGGGCAGCGAGGGCTGCAGGGCCTGAGGGCGGGCCTTCACCTTCCCCTCCTGGGCACCCATGAACTGTGCTATGGCACAGCCCAGGCATGGGGGATACCCAGAAGAGAGGGCTGGGGTGCCAGCTTTGGTGGGAACAAGCAGGGAGCCCCCCCACCCCCGCCCCAAGCTGTGTCTCAAGGCCTGTGCCCCTGGGGCGTGCGCTTGCGTGTGGGCGAAGGCCTCTCTGCTCTCTTCCTGGCCTTCCCCAGCGCCCCTGGCCTCTTGCCCCATCCACCCAAGGCCTTTTCCGCCCGGTACCTCAGCTGTGGGGCCTGGCTGGTGTAACTCATGGGGCCCCAGTGGGGGGCGGAGGGGCCTCTGGTTTCCTGGCCTGCGGTCTCCACCAGGGCCTGGATCCGGGCACCTCTGCTGACAGCGCCCAGCGTGGAGCCACCGTGTGCCCGGCGGCCTCCTGCAGAGGCCCCTGGGGAAGCTCCCCTCTGGGCCCCTTTCCCCTGCCTGAGGGGAGGCCACAGCCACTGGAAGGGCTCAAGAACGGACTTCAGGGGTCCCTGAGCCCCCAGAACTTTCAACTCGGAGTGGCATTCTCGCACTGGGAAGGGCCACTGCTCCTGCGGGTCCAGGCTCTATTTTGGAGACTCCCCCGGCTCTGGCAGGAACAAGGCTCACCCTTGCTTCTGCCCTCAGGACAGCCGTGGGGACACCTTGCACCCCAAGTCCTCCCAGCCATGCCCAGCACCTCCCATCAAGCCTTGTCCACACAGGGAGGGTCAGGCCACCCCACCTGTCACACCCCAGTTGCCTTCCCGTCTTTTCATCTTTTCGCTCTGTCCATCCACTCATCCATTGGTGCATCCAGCAAGAACCTGAGACCCGCTCTGTCCTAAGTGTGTGAGAGTTCTGCCCTTTGGGGTTTAGTCTGGTGAGGGAGACAGGCCCTAAGACGGTGAGCCTGCCCAACTCCCCGCTGCAGTAGAGCCAGGAAGGCAGGGCCAGCTGCAGCCAGAGGAATCACAGCGGGGACAACTGGTTCCACGCAGGAGTTGGGGTGCCACGTTTCCAGCATGACCCCCAAGCAGCCACCATGAGTCAGAAGCAACCCAGGCCCGTCAGACACTGAGACACTGCGCACTTGCTTCGAGGACTCCAGCAAGCAGAGCTGGGCTCCGTGGAGAATAAATGAAAGAGAAACATCCACCACTCTTTCTACACAAGTTTATTAGGCACCTGCTGGGTATCACGTGTGGAGACAAGCTGGACAACATACCAATCCGCAAGGCAGCTACGGCCTTGCCCTGGAGCTCCCAGTCTAGCAGGGATGGAAAACAGATAAGTCCCCCAGCAGAAGCCCCAGACCCAGCAGGCTGTGAGGTCGGGGAAGGGGGAGGCCTTCCCGAGGAGGAGGCGGCAGTGAGGGTGGAGAGAGCCTCCGGAAGGGGAGCGGGCACCGGAGTGGGTGGCACCGCATCCTGCAGGTGCTTGTGGCTGAGGCTGGGAGGTAGGTGAAAATTCCGGCAGTGGGGACCCATGGGAGACTGTGGCAGAGGCGCGACACGGTGAGGTTACCATTCCCCAGTGCCCGGCTGCTCCAGGGGACCCAGCAGGTGACATGACAGGGGCCCCTCTTGTATCGGCTGTCCTGTCTCCACTCCTGGTACACAGCTGTGGCTGCAGCACTCTTCAGAGCCCTTCAGGAGAGCCTCCACCCAACCCTCTGAATTAGGCACAACAGGATTGAGGGGGGGCCCTCCGGAAGGGTCCTTTCTCCTCACCTCCCACGTGCGGCTGGGCCCAATTTCACCATTTTACTCGGGATCTCCCCTCCTCAACCCTCCCAGCCCTGCCCCATCTCAGTGGCCTGCGGTGGACCCCAGACCCACAGACACAGGCTCTCTCTGCATAAGGGCTCACGTGGTCCCCAGCCAAGGTCCCTACAGCACTTTCCATGGAGCCCTCTTCCCAAACATGCACATCAAACTCGCCTCTCAGCCACCCCGCCTCCATCTCAGCTTCAAGGTGGCCTTGGCAGGAGGCTCGGGGCGCCACGGAACAGTTCACCACGTCTCTGCCCTGGCCTCACGTGCTGCCAGCTAGCCTTGCCATTCATCTTCTGAAGGCTACTCTCTGACGGCTCTGACGGCCACCTTGATCTGAGTGGCAGGTCTGTGCTAACAATGTTTCGTGTGGGGCCCCGGGAGAAGAGTCCATGAACCACTGCCTAACTCAAGTGCTGCTGCGGTGAGGCACCCCTGCCTGGTTCTGAACAGACGCCGCACATCAAAGGGGAGCCGGCAGCTCATTCCTGAGCAAAACAGCAGGCTAGTTCCTCACAGTCAAGGAAAACCACTGGGAGAACCACCCGGCTTCTGCTGAAGACCTGAGCTGCTTCTCCGGGTCCCCCAATGCTGACGGGCCTCTAGCATCAGGTCCATGTGGCTGATTCTGGAGATCTCTAGGAGGATGGAACTGGCTGATGAGAACTGTCAGTATGAGTCTGTCTGGCCACTCTGCCTGGGAACATTCACCGAGACATAAAGAAGATATGAAATAGCTGGAAAATGAGGAACCCAGCTAGGGCTGGAAGGATAGCCTTTGAGGATCATTCTGTGAGTGCTGCCGGAGAAGGAACCCTGGTGAGGGCTCAGGCTGGCTCTCCCTAGGGGCCTCCTCAGGAGGAAGAAGACCACAAATCTAACCAGCCTAGCAGCCCCAGATGCACAGAGCACATGTGGATAAAGCTGTGGCTGCCTGCAGTCCATGGGATCATCTTGTAGGCAGCAGTAAGAAGGGTCTGTTCTATGACTGCTCTGCTGCCTTTTTTTTTTTTTTTTTTTTTTTTTTTTTAACAGCAGCTGGTTTGGAGTCTCCCATGTATTGCCTGAGGTGGTTTGGTAGTAACCAGCTACCAAAAATCCTTTCATTTTAGGTGCCTGTTGGGTGGTGGGGTAGCCACCAAGAATGAATTAAGCCATTTTTAAAGAAGCCCAGTGGTGAATCCACAGTATGCTCTGTCTGACAGGGTGCATCTGAGAGGGCCTGCTGGGCCTTTGTTCAAAACTAGATACGCCCCAACTCCAATTCTAATGTGCGGAAAATGTGATACAGAAACCTGCAGAGCAGCCAGGTCCCAGTGGACGTCAGAGATCAGCTCTTACCTCCACAAGGATCTCGTTCACCAAACTCTTTGCTTATCAAACCTTTTTCCTGCAGAGGGTAAGGGTTAACTCCCATCTAGAAGAGGCTGAAGTACCACGGTTTTCAACCCAGGAACGTGGCACTGATGAGGCGGAGTTCTGGAGGGGCACAAACGCAGAAGGTTCCAGGGACCGCTGGGAGCAGACAGGTTTGGGATAAAAAGAAAGAGAAAAACAGGGCAAAGGATTAACAATAGAAATGAAACCAGGTGCACACACACTCACCTGCGGCGTGATCTCCCATGGCCACACTCCAACTTGATATCTTGCCTCCAACAGCCAGAACAGCCATCAGTGGAACTTACTTTTATGGGCAATCTTTAGGCTGTTGTTTATTGTTGATTTGAGAGAAGCAGTTATGGTTTTGAAAACATGGCTGTTTTTCTGATGGGGAAGAGCAGGTTTCAATGAAATGGGTGTGGAGTCCCAATCTCCAAGGCCTTTGTGATCTGAGACAAGACATCTGCCAGAGTCAACTTCTTCAGGGCCCTCAAGAACAGAGTGCTTAGATAAGCCTTTTCTGAAGCCCTCTGGCTGGCCAGAGAAAGGAGGCAGGGCTATGGTGCTCCACTAATCCTGTAGGGCCAGGGCAAGGAATGGAAACCCAAGCAGAAACCAGGCAACCAACCAGGATTGTTTCCATCATGAAACAATAGAACAGGTGAACCCATCTACCTCTGGTCCCAACCTTTGTCAAGAACAAAAAACCGGGACCCACACAGGTGACCACAACCTCAGTGTGAGGTAGAACAGCTGGGACCCAGACTCAGGTCCAACAGGTGCCCAGGGCAAAGGGGTCCTCGCACCCCCACCCCAGGTGACCCTCCTGGAAAAGGGGTGCTGAAGGCTTGTCCGTACCTGTCACTGCAGCTGTGTCATCTAGTGGGGAGCGCTTCAGCATCTGTGCCCCATCAGAGCCCCTAGGTTCTCAATCACCAGCGTTCAGATGCCTGCTCCAATGGGGGCACCAGGAATGGCAAAGAGATGTCTTCACAGTGTTGCCACGGTGAGTGCCAGCCACCCATGCACCTGACCTGGTGTTTTTGTCATGGAACTGGAGATGTGACCTTAGGCGCTCACCACTGAGCCACACAGGTGAGGCTCATTTCTCACCTATAAAGAAATATAAATGGGAAAACCCACAAAGCCCTGCCTCCTGGCCCAGCTGCCAAGATGACGCTGAGCCAAGCCCTCCAGAAGCACTAGGTGGACGAAGGGAGGGAGGCATCAGAGCCGTACATGACACCTGGACACCTACCCCAGGGAGCTCTCCAAGGGTGCCCCACCCAAAGCCTAAGGAACCAGCTCTGACTATAGGCTGAGTCCCAAAGGGCCAAGGAACATTCCAGAAGCACTAGTGAACCTCCTCTACACTGCCAAGCAAGAGGCCTCAGAGAAAGGCAGCCTCTCCCAGATAGACCCTGTATTAATCCGTTTTCACACCGCTGATAAAAACATACCTGAGACTGGGCAATTTACAAAAGAAAGAGGTTTAATTGGACTTACAGTTCCATGTGGCTGGGGAAGCCCCACAATCACGGCAGAAGGCAAGGAGGAGCAAGTCACATCTTACATGGATGGCAGCAGGCAAAAGAGAGAGCGAGCTTGTGCAGGCAAACTCCCGTTTTTTGAAACCATCAGATCTCATGAGACTCGCTATCACGAGAACAGCATAGGAAAGACCCACCCCCATACTTCAATCACCTCCCACCATGTTCCTCCTACAACACGTGGGAATTGTGGGAGTTACAATTCAAGATGAAATTTGGGTGGGGACACAGAGCCAAACCATATCAGATCCCCTTCAGTGAACAGACCCCAGCTACCCAATGTGGGGCAGCTCAGCTCCTGCTCTCCCGGCTTTCCTCTTGCCACGAGAATCCCATCTCCTAGTAGGGGATACCTTCAGGCCAGCAGGGCCCTGGTCAGAAGCCTCAAGGCCTCCCACTGCACTTGGAATCAGACCCCAGTGCCACACCCACAGGCTGCCCTTATGGTGCTGCCTCCTCAGCTACCCCAGCTCCTTCCCCTGCCCCTGCTCACTTCCTGCAGCCAGACTGGTTTCCTGCTTCCCTATAGTTCATGGCCAGCTCTTTCCCACCTCAGGGGCTTTCCACTGGCTGTCCCCTCTGTCCAGTGGGCTCTTTCCCCAGCTCCTGTGACTTGGCAGGCTCCCGACTCACCAGAGCATCACCTCGGACCCCTCCATCAGCTCTGTCATTTTCCAGGCAGCATTTGAGGACAGTGGTTTGAAAGGCAACCTCTGGAGCCTGACTAACCACTGGAGTTCAAATCCAGACTCCACGACTTTCCTGCTGTGTGGCCTTGGGCAAGCTATTTGACCTGTGTATGCCTCAGTTTCCCCACAAGCTTGCAAGGAAGAGTAAATTAATGCATTTCTCTAATGCCTAGAACGTGGTAGGCACCATAAATCAGGAAGGGCTTCTCTGTGCCAAGAAGCCTGAGTATGGGGCAGACTGTGCGAGCACGGCTAACCACAGTGTCCCTTGGAAGCCCACAGGAGGAGACTCTCACTTCTTCAGAAGATGAGGGGATCTTCTGAGCCTTCATGTACATGGCCCTGAAGGAGGTAAGGCCTAGCTGTGGTCACAACTGCCATGGATTCTTCTCTGAGACCTGGATGAGCAAGAGAGAACTCTGACCCACCAAGGAAAAGGAGGGAATTCTGAATACGAATAGAGATTAACTCAGGGGCCACATGAGGCCCACAAGAGCCCCAACAGAAATTCCCCTCCTCCCTCACCTCCTCCTCTCTTGAATCCCTAGTGCTGAAAAGCAAGGCCCAGGTTTCAGAGCAGCCTGGGCCTCCTCCAGCTTTCCTAAGTCATCCCTATGCTGACAAGAATGAGGGAGGCCGAGGGACGCACAGATGTTAGGTGGCCACGGTAACTGCCCTAGCCATGTTGTGTTTCTGCTCAGCTCATTACGGGGCCCACCAAGAGGAAAGCAGGCAGCCATGATGGCTCCCCAGGCCTGGCCACTCAGTGCTCATCCATCAGCCCAGGTCACCCAGACCAATGTCACAGCAAAGGCAAGGAGGCCCCGGCCAGAACTCAGTTGCTGGGTCCCTGCCCAATTCTGATGATGACCCTTGTTTCTTATAAGATAATAATAGCTCCACTTTACTGCAGGGAGAGCAAGTGCAAATGCCTACGGAGGCCAGGCCCCACTCAGAGATGAGTGACAGGCACAGGTGGTGGCAGGCACGGGGGTGTGTGTGCTGCTGGCCGACAGGGGGCGGTCGCCCCCCAGCTACGGTTGTCCATGGACAGGAAGAGGCAGGCCCCAGAAAACTAGAGGCCAGGAGAGGTCAAATGGCCAAAGGCTTCTGTAAAATCTGCTGACACCTAACCGTTGGTGGTCATCATCATTTATCCTTAAAGGAACTCCTATGTGGCTGAAACGCACCGTGTCTCTGGGTGAGAGCAGGCCTGGAGAGCAGCTTCTGGCTCCATCACACAATGGAGGCTGGCCACCCATTAATTTGTACTATTAATAATGGTGGCGATCATTTAGGGACACTTTTCTGAGTGTCAGGTGCTGCTTGTTCTTAATCCTCTCCTGGCCCCTTCCCTGAAGTCAGGAAACTGCCTTGGCAGATGAATAAGTAGTTCCAAGGCCCCAGGGTGGAAAGTGGGGTGCTAAGGTTAGCGCTCACATCTCTCTGATGCCAGAACAGGGCCCTGACACACCAGCTCTGCTCTCTACACATTCCCCTGAGCTAGGGCTGGGCTCTGACCTGGCTCCTCTGGCCCTGTCCTTAGTGCTTTCACACAGTTCTGTCTGCCCCTGGCTCCAGCACCTGCACTCTTGCCTGCCTGCCACCCCGGCGCCTACCGCTTTCTCATATGATCCTTCCTGCTCCCTCTTCACGGGCTCTTCCCAGGCTGGCTTCTTCCCAGGCCCTAATCCTACTCAGCTCTCCTGGCCATATCTAGCCACGGCAATGCAGTGGCCTCCAAATCCCCCTGCCCCTCCATCCTGCTGCCAACTGAGCTTCCATTTGGCCTGTGACATTTAAAAATATCTGTCCAGCCTTGGCATATAGAACCCAATACCCCCAGCTGTTTAAATACCACTGCCTCATTTTCGGCCCCCATGCCTGTGTGTGTCTAATAAAAGCGTAAACTGACCCTGAACGTGGGGCCACTGGAACCCTCTATTCCAATCATGCCATTCTTAATTTGGCTCCTCTGTCAAATGGGTCGTCAGTGCGAGCCAATTCCTGCCCCTACAAGGAGAAGGTTGGCAGGGGCTTGGGGGGCTTTGGAGCAGCAGGTCAAGGTGTGGCCATCTGTATGCCTGTGACGGGTGCACATGTCTGGAGCATGGGGTGATGTCTGCCACAGCTGTCCTCCTTCCCTCTCTGTCTCCCGACCCCAGTGGGCCCCATGGCCTTGCTATTAATACAGTGCAAAGAGGCCCAGCAGCTGGCCGGGGCCAGGTCTTTCCACATGGATGGTGACAACTGCCATCACCCTGGATGTGGGCTCTGCATGTTCCCAATGTGCCTTCTGTCAGAAGGGGCAGAGCTGCAGTCCACTGGGGTACTGTCTGCGGAAAATGTCCACTCTGACTTGGCAATGGGGGAAAGCACCAATGATCAACTTGGGAGTCGTGAAAGGGGGCTCAAAAGATGGGTGGTCACTTTACAACACTCCTAGCGCCCACAGGAACTAGGCTCCGCTCCCCTAACCATGCCATCAGCCTGCATTTGCATGGAGGCCCTAGGCCACGGCTTCTTCTCTCATCATTGATATATGGGTCCAGCAAAATGCCCAGGACAAATGTGCAGCCAAGTACACACCTATGCAGTGAGGAAATCCCCCGCAGGGAGATACAGAGAAAGGCTTCATTTTCCTGACACGCTGTCTTTGGGGAAGAAGAGGTCGGCTTCAACATATCCTAAAAGAACCCAGGAAGAACAAACTGTTAGGTGGATCAGAGCCACTAATCCAGAACAGAAGAACCCACTCTACTGCCCAAAACTGCCAGGGGTGAAACACTATGATTTCTGGGATTTGCTGTGAAGGGCTCCAGAAGAAAAGGTGTGGTGACAGAGGACACCAGAGCAGCAGAAGCTGACGGGCAGCGCGCTGGCCTCCTCGCTGCTTTGGTGTGCTTGAAAATTTCCGTAACAACAAGGTTAAAAATACACAAGTGAAAAATTGTTCAACAAATATTTACTGAGGGCCTAATATGTGCTAAGAACTCTTCTGAGGATTCTTAATTTGTATAGAAAGAAGAAAGGTGAGCAAAGTCCCACCACGCTGGTCAGCAACAGCTCAGCCTCAAAACTATGGCCTCCTTTTACCATAGCACAGCAGGCCCACCATTCCCCAAATGCCCTGGGTTGGTTTCAGCTGTCCATGCCACTGACCCATGGAGGCAGTCCGAACATGTACTTTTAAAAGTTAGTATTTAAAAATATTGTCATTCAATCCCTGTGACCCTATGCAGCTGAACCCAAGAAAGAACACAGCCAGGAACTTCATCTAGCAGAATGTCCTTCTCCCACTCCTTGTGGTCGCCCCTGCCAGAGGAAACCAAATGCAGAAGCTGAGTTTATTGTATGCTCGCTGTAAACATTCTATCACGTATGCATTACTTGGTTTTGCCTGTTTTTGAACTTGATGAAGAGAGCATTGTACTTTCTGGCATCCTATCAAGAACAGAGAGCACAATGGGAGAACAGACCCAGCTCCCCACACCCAATCCCCAGAAAAGCCGGGAGTGAGAACTGAGGTGAGTGGATGGGTTCTGTGAGAGGCCTGCTGGCTGGAACACTGCTTCAGAGCATGCCAGCAGGAAGTGAGAAGCGCCCGGGCTCATCTCGCTGGGCTTTGGGACAGTTCTACCGACTGTTTCTTGGCTGCATCTGCAAACATAAACATGTGAAGTGGGAGCAAATGTCATGGTAAAGGCAGATCAAGACAACTCCATCTGTTGACTTATTATTAGATGACAAATGTCATGGGAAGAAAATGTGCCCCAAGTAATTGAGCCCTGTTGAAACTCAACAGGCTTCCGCTGGAAGGAATAAGAACTCTTCCTACCACTTCTCAGCTAAGAGGCACCTGACCAGATACGGGGGGCAAAAAATCATTTGTCCCCTTTAGTGGGAAATCTTTGTGTCATACAAGACCATCTCTCACCATCTCTCCTAGAGCCCAGACGAGTGTTTCTCAGGTCAATGAAGAGACTGGGTGGATGGGGGACAGGATCAAGGAGGTGCTCAGGGCTGTGCCTGGAGGGGCATCAGCCATGTTGCCATTTTCAGAGCACGCACTTGTCTTCATGAGTGTTTTTAAAATACTTAACCAGAAGCCAGTGATACTGGTAATCTTTCAATAGCAGTTGCATAACTTTCCTTTAAAAACAAATGTATTTACATAAAGAAATAGCTGACTTAGAGAGAACGGTGAAGTGCAGTTTCAGTATAGGAATATGGCAAAAACTGAAGGTGGTGTGAAAATAATTGAAGTCTGAGCAAAAATGACCTCGATATTCCTAAGGGACTGTACTTTTTGTTCTAATTTCTAAGGCACTTTGGCACTTAGATGGGTTTAACTGTAGTCTCTGCCAACAAAAGCCACTCATAACCCTAGGCCAGCAACCCCAGTCTGAATGGACCCCTACCCTGTTCAAGGCCCAGAGCTGTGGGGCATCCTAGCCCTGCTAGAAGAGCCTGCATTGCTCCCGGCACGGGCGAGAGGGGAGTGTGGAAGCCCAGAGTCCCTGCCACTGCTGCTGCTGCATAAAGCCACGACAACTGGTGGCCACAGGCCTTGTTCCTCCCAATCCGGAGCCCCAGGAAAGGTCTCTGAGAGTGCTCCATTTTCTTCCTCCTGAGCTTGTTCCTTTGCTTACCTTTAGACGATAACTTCAGCAAGGAAGACAGACGAGCAAATGTCACTCTCATGTAGAGAGTTCACCCAGCTGCATAAGTGCTCTCAATGGGAGAACTTTCAGCACACTGAAGTCTATTGAAAAACAGTGGGAGAAGGGAAGTTACTTCTCTTTTAAAAGTGCTAATAATGATAACATTAATACTAATTATTTTTATAGTTATGTGAATGAGCATGTACATTTTTTTGCAATGTTGTCATACTACTATTAACGACATTGATGCTGGCATGACGGGAGTGCTGGGGGGCCCAGTCAGCCTGCTCTGCCCCTGTCATCCCAGCATCCCCTTGGTTAGCGCTGCCTTTCATGCTTAAAAATGTCCCAGCTGGATGACAAATTTTATGGTAACCCTAGTTATACACCATGACTCACTCGTCTATGCCTACAATGAGTGGGCAGGGGGAGGGTTCAGGGGTAGGGGAACAGGGACCTGAATTTCAAAGGCTGGAGAGCATTCTTTAAATTGTGGCCATTCCCGGCTTAAACTGTTTAGATCCTGGATTAGCAGAAGGGATCTGGGTTTAAAATGATCAGATGGTGAGGGAGAGATGCATGGTTTATAATCAATCAGGGAGAGATGCATGGTTTATAATCAATCAAGGAGAGATGCATGGTTTATAATCAATCAGGGAGAGATGCATAGTTTATAATCGGGGCACCATTAAGAGTTCTCCAATGGCAGTTTGAACTGTTACTTCTTTCTTTTCTTTCTGTTTTTAGACAGAGTCTCACTCTGCCGCCCAGGCTGGAGTGTAGTGGCATGATCCTGGCTCCTGGATTCAAGCAATTCTCCTGCCTCAGCCTCCTGAGTAGCTGGGATTACAGGTGCGCGCCACCATGCCTGGCTTTTTTTTTTTGTATTTGTAGTACAGATGGGGTTTCATCATGTTGCTAGGCTGGTCTTGAACTCCTGACCTCAAGTGATCTGCCCACCTCGGCCTCCCAAAGTGCTGGGATTACAGGCGTGAGCCACCGCACCTGACTGGACTATGTTATTTCTAAAACAGCTCAGTCACCTTCCTGAAAGACTAAACAAAACTGGACACATAACTTCGGATACACTTGGCCTCTCTTTTCTAACATCTTTGAGTTAGGTTTTCCCTAGTCCTTTCCTTGTGGCAAATTTCTGAGATATATTTCTCTGAAGTTCAACTTCTTTTCTTGACAGTCTAGAGAAAATATTGATGAAGCCAAGGTCATGGGCCTCAGAAACCCAGTCCCACAAGCAGAGCAGGAAAACAGCTCCAAGACCTCTCTCCTAACTCATAGAGGGCCTGGGGATGCTACAGGCCTTACTGTTTCCTCTACCAGAAAGAAGAGGGTGGTGCTAGCAGGGCATGGGAGATAAATACTCAGGCACTGCTGGTGGGGACACACCGGTGGCCTCGTAGAGAAGTGCCATGTAGCCAAGGCTCTGTGTTGGCCTGTGAGCAGCAACTCCACTGCTTGATACCATCTCCAGAGAAACACTTGTGACATTTACATGGAGGTGTGTACCACGACATGGTCGGCAGTGCAATTTCTAATAGGGACAAAGTGGCAAGAGCTGAATGCACGTCGACAGGGATGTGACTGCTGACTGTCTTTATTCAGCCCAGACAATGAGGTGATGGTGAAACAGAACAAGGCAGACAGGAACCAATAGGAAAGGGTCTCCAAGATATACAGATACATGAAAAGGCTGCAATGTGAAGCCCAATGAAACACATGAAAAGCTGTGTTTGAAAACACAGTTATGTTTGTGTTTTTAACTATGACATCCTGTATGGAAACCCATCATTTGTGAAGTTGGTAACCTCTGGGGGATTTGAGAGGTGGTGTATGAAAACTGTGACTGGTACAGGGTCATCAAAGCAGACATTAGCCTTAGCTTTATCTAATATTTTAAAATGATTAGATAATACATGTAATTCATATAATTGCATGTGCAGTTAAACATTAAAGTTAAGAAGTCATGGCTGGGAGAAGCTGCTGCTGTGTTATCAGTTTCACAGTGTAGACATCTTGAAAAAGGATCTTGAGAAAAATGAACTTGCCTTTCTTGTACCTTAATGCTCCTATTTTAGGGGCCAGTTTTAAGTAATAACTGGTGCCTTTGGACCAACAGAAAAAGAGAGTGCCACCAAGTCATACTGGCTTTAGCCTTGGCCAAACTCTTCCTGGCTGCCATGTGACTGTGCCAGGCTGATCACTAAAGACATGGTATAGTCTATTTCTACCTTCCAAACTACTTCTAGCCAGCTCTTGCTTTACTCTTTCTTTAATAAGGAGCTGGAGGAATGTCAGTTCTAAAGTGATCAAGAAAAGAATGTGAAGCTGTTCATTTGGTTGTTGACAAAAAATAGATCTGATATCAAGGGGGCTGACATCTGAGCCCTTGGCTCATGTTCCACCTCCACAGGAAGATTCTCTGCTTGGTGTAGTAAACAATTGAGAGACAGAACTAGGACTAGAAAAATTCAGTCTAAGAGTGGCTTTACCACTAACGAGCAGGTCCCACCTCCCTCTCTAAGCTTCAGTTTCCTTACTTGTGAAATAAAAGGGCTGAGACTCGATCTCTCCAGTGCCTTCCAGCTCCAGGATGACTCCTGTTGATAATGACTTTGGTTGGAAACTCAATTTGGAGTGTTCCTCTCTTGTCTCCCACTTAGCACTAGACTTTTTCTGCTACGACAGCCTCTCCACTGTGCCCGAGACCTAGAACATCTTTCTACCTGTCTGATACCTTGTCACGTGCAGCCCAAAGGCAACTTGCTCTCAACAGACCAAAGGCAGAACTCCTGGCCCCACCACCCCACTCAACGTGGTGGAACTCCTGGCCCTACTACCCCACTCAACATAGAGTAACTCCTGGCCCTACTACCCCACTCAACATAGAGTAACTCCTGGCCCCACCACCCCACTCAACATAGCAGAACTCATGACCTCCTGCTACCTCACACCTGGGCCTCTTTCCCTGCTTCTCTAGCTTGGTGAAAAGTACTAGCTTCCATCTAGTTCCACCTGGGTGTCATCCTGACACAGCCAATTTCCCCACATCCATGTTATCACCAAGCCTTGTAAGTCACTCTCCTAAATAACTCTAAAAGCCACTCTCACTATCCTCAGCTTTATGTATTTCTAAAAGCAGCCACCTCCCTAGACCCAGCTACTATCAACTCTAGCTTCCTCTCAAATTCCATCCCACTACTCTGTGGCCAGAGAGATCTTTAAAATAGACAACTTGATTTCAGTCCCTCATGGCCATCAGGACAAAGGCTTCCCATTGTTTATGGCTGTTCAAGACAACAGAAAGACTGCAGTTTGACCTGCTGGGCCCAGAGACCCCTGCCCACCCCTCCAGATTCATCTCTGTCCTCCAGCTCTGCTGACCTGTGAGTTTCCCTAACAGGCTTAGCTTCTTTCCGCCAGAGGGCTGGCAAATACACTATTCCTCAGCTTGGAACTGTACCACCCTCTGGCTACTCCTCAACTTGGAACCGCACCACTCCCCTGCTGCCACATGCTCACCCTTCAGTTCTCAGCTCAAATGTGCACGTATCACTTTTTCAGTAAAGCATTCCCTGCTTTGCCCAAATCCAGGGCGGCTTCTTCTGCTGTATACTTGGGGGGGGGGCGGGGAAACAAAAGAACATGTTTCTTTTCCAGTGTCCTTAGCTCAGACTGTAATGAGACCCTCCTTAGCATGATGACTCATTATTTCCAGATCCCCCTCACTGCATGCATTCACCATCGTATTCCCGGTGCCTTGCAGAGTACAGGACCTACAGTGGGCACTCAGTGCAGTTGTGCAGACCAAACTCTACGGCTTCTAAGGCTTTCCATTAACAAGCCACTAAAAGAGAACAGGAAAGTGAAATTTAAAAAAATCCAACTTGACTGCCAACTCCAGCTTTATTTTAGGCTCTTTCTGCATGGCTGGGCTCCTCAAAATCCTGCCCCCTCATTCTCTCACCTCTTGGCCATTACCACCACTATACCACCACCACCACTGATATACTACCATCATAACCACCATCACCACTAGCATCACCACCACCACCACCACCACCACCACCACCACCACCACCACCATCACCACCACCATCACCACAGCCACATCATCATCACCACCACCACCACCACCACCACCACCATCATCACCACCACCACTATACCACCATCACCACCACCATCATCACCACCACTACACCACCATCACCACCACCACCACCACCACCATCACCACTACCATCACCACCACCATAACCAGCACCATCACCACCATCAGCCATAGCCCCTGGTCAGCTAGGAAGCAGAAGGAGGCAAGATTTATATCCAGGCCTGTGTGGTCCCAAATTTGGCTTCTGGTTTCTCACCTCCAAACTTTCTGTTGAGCCCTCTCATAAGATACCATCTATTTTCCCTTTGAAGCCCACCTAAATACTGTCAGAGAAAAGACATTAGCAAAAAATCCGTTTAAAAACAGATATAAAATGAGGGTGCCCCCATTTCACCCTTCTCTCTCCTATACACTTTCAAAGGACACTGCAAGGCATAGACGAAGGATGAAGAAGTCAGAGAAAGCTGAAATAAGTAATAAAAACATCCATCTAACTGGCACTACTAACTAGAAGAACCCAAAATAATAAACTAAAAATGATTTTAAAATATAAAAAGAAGTCCAGATTTACCAAATATCACAACTGTAAAACCCAAATGACACCGCATTGGAGGTTCCTGGATTCTGAGATTTTAGACCAACATCTCCGCCACTGTGCCCGGCCAGACCACGCTAATATTTCAACAGAAATGTGTGGCACTCACGTCAGGTTGCCAGCTGTTTTGCTTTTTTTTTTAAATCTGCTAGACAAAGTCACTGAAAACTAAATGAAAGCAAAATCTAAAAAACAACATCAGCGGGCATGGTGGCTCACGCCTGTAATCCCAGCACTTTGGGAGGCCGAGGAGGGCAGATCATGAGATCAGGAAATGGAAACCATCCTGGCTAACACGGTGAAACCCCATCTCTACTAAAAATACAAAAACAAAATTAGCTGGGTGCGGTGGTGGGGCGCCCATAGTCCCAGTTACTCGGGAGGCTGAGGCAGGAGAATGGCTAGAACCTGGGAGGCGGAGCTTGTAGTGAGCCGAGACTGTGCCACCGCACTCCAGCCTGGGCGATAGAGTGAGACTCTCTCAGGCCACTGCACTCCAGCCTGGGTGACAGTGCGAGACTCCGTCTCAAAAAAAAAAAAAAAAAAAAAAATCTAAAATCTTTTGGGGAGGGTACAATTCAAGCAGTTTTATTTATTCATTCATTCATTTACTATAAGCATTTCTGATTTATTTATTTTCAAAGATTCTAAAATCTTAAAGCAAAACAAAAACCCTAATTACCATCTATAATCCTTCTAGAAAGAAATGACATCAAAATTCTAAAAGGCAGGAGCTTATATAGCCTCAAAATCAAGAATCAAAATCAAAAGTCCCTCCCCAGGATAAATTTGGCTTGATGGAAGCTCCACTACAACATCTTTCATTTTCTCATCTCACTGTGGACTGGCATTTGGGAACCGCTGACTTAGTTCAACTCTTTCCCTGATGAGGGAGTCTCTTCTACCAAATCCTTCGGGAACCTTCTCTGAGTGTTTGCTTGAGTAGGCTGCTGGTTGCCTCATAAACCAACCAATTCTGAAAGTGGCAGAAGATGAGAAAAACATACAAAAATCAATACCATCTCTATAAATACACAATAAGCAGCCTGAAAATACAATGAAAAAAAGAGAGCCCACTCACAATGCAACAAACACATCAAATACTTGGGAAATATATGATATATATTAACATATTAAACTCACATAGGACATATTAAAATCACATGAAGAAAACACAAATCCTTAATGAGAGAAATAGTGACCTGAACAGATTGAGAGGCCATACTTCCGGCTTAAGACTAAATGCAGAAAAGATGACAATATTTCCCAACTTAATTTATAAATTGAATGCAATTCCAGTCAAAATATCACCAAGGTCATTTATAAAACTTGATAAAAATGGTTCTTAAATTCATATAGAAAAATAAATGGACAAAACATCAGAGAATGCTGAGATACTATGCAGTAAGAAGGCACTTGCCCCTTAAAACAATGATTGTTAAGGCTATAGAGCAGTCACGCTAAGACACTGGGAAGATGCCACAATTTCACTAACTGAGCAGGAATGAAACCGCTAGCAATTAAAACTACAGAAGCCACAGAAGGCCACAACACTCCGAGGACAGAGAGATGTCTTGCAAAACTCTCTCATCTCAGTTGCGGACAGGAAGCTTTTGTTTTTGTTTTTCTAACTAACTGAGCAAGGTCAGAAATTTACAAAGTGACAAGATGAAGATTTCCTGACAGCCTCTCCCTAAGTATTTTCCAAGGTTCATCTCAAACCCCACACAGCACCTCATTCCTAGAATGCTTATGGTCAAAAGCACACTTTGGCAGTTAATTAAATTCCCATTGTGCTCTAATTGCGAGTGTGAGTGTGTGAGACAGGCTGGTGGCTACAACTCCTGTCCCAGAGGCTCTTTTCCCAGGGTCCCTGCACCATCTCCACCAGGTGCCCAGGCACTCAGGAGGCACTGCTGGACTTCTTGCTGGGCCATTGTCTTCCTAAATACACAGATTATTGCTTAAGGGCGAGGATCTCCTCCACTTAAGTCAAATCTCACATACCACCATGCCTTTTCTTTTTATATGTGGCTCCTTACATGCCAGAAACCAAATCTGCCATTTCGAAAACCAAAAAGTCTTATCTTGCTCCTCTTCCCTCCCCCATCTGTGAAGAGCTGGGAGAGAAGTGATGGCTGCTTCCTGAGGGAACTTCTAGACCAATAAAGGGAAGGACTCCCAATTTATAATAACTTTTAGCCAAAACAATGGATGGGGAAGAGGGGGTCCAGAAGTAATCACCAGCCTCCAATGCGTTCTCATTTCTGACGTCGAGAGGCCCTTCTTTCAGTCTCCTGGCTCCCCACATTTTATCATGCACAATGTATGTCAGTGACGGGCCCTATTAGCAATCCTATCATCCTAGCAGTGGAGGTGACCTTGTAGACCAACCCATCCAACACCTCCGGGTTCTCATACACAAGGAAGGAAGAAGTGAAAAGAAAACCCTGACGTGGAAACCAAGCACCCACCGCAAGGAAGCCAAGGATGCACCCTGCTAGGGCACTGATCTGATTATCAACCCATCCAGATCAACCATACACACACCGGACTGAGACCTAAGGGGGCCACACATCCTAACACCAGCACGAGGCAGGACCTGATCTTCACTGGACTGTCTTTTGGAAAAATGAAGCCAAGTGAACATAACAAACAAATATCTTAGAATTCTCTTTAACACAAAGCAGTGCTACAGCGAATGACGCCAATTTCTCCCCAGTTATCAGGACGGACTGATTACAGTGCTCAGATTCATTTGCCTGAAGATAATTGCCTCAATTCTCCACTTCACTTTGCACATATAGAAACAGTCCCAATCTACTGAAGCCTCAGTGACTAGACATGTAAAATTGGTCTAATCATATTCTGAAGAGCTTGAGCTGCAAGGATTTCTATGAGCGTGTACCTAAACCGTGACACCACTAAGGGTTTCTCCCCTCTGGGCTTGAGGAGCGCTGGCTCCCTCCCTCCCAAAAGTCTGATGGGGTGAGTCAGATCCTCAGCAGATGAGATGAAAACAGCTTTGAGGCTCTCTGTCAGAGCTAGGGGCTGGGGGAAAGATAGGATGTCCAAGAGAGCTGGACAAAAGACAAAGCCATGAGCCGAGAGCTTTCCTGACCGTTGAGTGGGCCTTTGCAATCAGCAGTGTTTTCATCCACAGCTCACTGGCTGCATGGCTGCTGGTGGGCAGGGCAGAGGTGGACATCTGGGGCCAGAACCACGTGGACTGGGGGTATCCTGGGACAATGATGTCTCAGCTGGCTGCAGGAAAGAACCAGACAAGCTCAGTGTAAGTTCGGCTGGGCAGACAGTCGGAGCTCAGGACGAAGCAAGGCAGGGTGTCAGAGTCCAGGGGCTGAACCGGGGAACACGAGAATGCCAAGCTCCAGGGCCATGGCAGAGAAATGAGACACCACGTCCAAGAGGGCCTGTACCCCTCTTGGGTACTGATGCTTTGCCTGAGCAAGGGGGCTTCTAGATGTTTCCCGTTGGATCAGGAGTCTAGAAACTGCTCCTCCTGTGGCAGAGGGAGAGAGAGGGAGATAGGCACTGTATCAGTAGGAGAAGCTCAACAGAGCACGAAGTGAAGAGAAAGTAAGGGAGCTCCTGGGAAGACAGCTCCAAGCAATCTCTATGCAGAAAACGAAGGCTCCTTTCTGATCCTATTCCCTTTCAAAATGAATAGCACAAATACAGTATTGTAATCCCAACAATGGCCTGGACAGAAACCAGCCATGTCAAAAAGGTGATTATTTCCCTCTATTGTTTGCTTTTAGCTCTAGATGGCATTAACCCCAAATCTCAAAATCAGGAGCTTGAGGTTTTCACCATTTCTACTGGTGAGAGCCAATTGATATCAGTGCAGTCTGAATAACAGCAAAATAGCACCCTAGAGAACTGAGACAAATGCTTTGGCATTGTACCTTAGTCCCCTGTGGGGAACAGGCGGGAGGGGCCAATACCAAATTCTCAGTGGGTTTGAGCCTTACTGGCTGATTGCCACAGTGAGGGGTGGGGAGCACTTCAAACTCCCTGAATTCATTTCTATCCAAAGGAAAGTGTGAAAAGCTCTTCATCTCCAAAAATAGTCCTTTGCAATGATTGTCCAAAAAATATCTTCAAGAGTGATTATACCCGCTCACCAGGCAGAGCAGAACTGATCCATTATCTTGAGTTTCGTCTTGGAAAATGCGTTGATGTCTATGGGACCCCTGACAATAGCCTGCAAGCCTTCTGAGAACCCATGATTCATCTGTCTCCCCCAGGGCCACTAGCACATGGCTTTGCACACGATAGATACATGGTTACAAACAGGTGGATTGAAAGCAATTCTCATGGGCTTTTAAAAATCAAAAGAAAATCTCAAAGTCAGACTAGGTAAAGACTCATCTCTTTCTGAAAACCACCAGATGAACTGTACCTCTGATTCTAACCAGTTACTCAACTTCCCTCCCTGTCTATCTGAGCTGG
Organism: Theropithecus gelada; assembly: GCF_003255815.1. Taxonomy (NCBI): domain Eukaryota; kingdom Metazoa; phylum Chordata; class Mammalia; order Primates; family Cercopithecidae; genus Theropithecus; species Theropithecus gelada. Next base: position 43,777,165 of record NC_037678.1, on the reverse strand, counting down.
AATGTATTACTCTATACCCATCAGCAATCTGGTTTTAATATTTGGAGGCACTTCACACCAATGTGTGTGTTGTTGGATGGCAGGAATTGCTCATCCTCAATTACTTGGATCTCTGCACAATGCCTGGAATAGTGTCTTGATCATAGAAGTGGCTCAATTCATGATTGCTAAATAGCCAATTTCATTTGTAATTTCCGAGACAGCCCCAGGAGAGGAGGCAAAGAGGACCAATGTAATCAACTGATGGACTTGACTAATTTCTTTGCTTCAACAAGTGGTGAGTTGTGGAGCAAAGAGCCTCCACGCCCTGCCTTGGTGAGGAAAGCTCCTCCACAGGCCGCTGGGTCCATCACACACATCTGTTTGCCCTGTCCTAAAACTGCCACCCCAACATTCCTTCCTGTCACTGAGCCACTTGCACTTTCAATGCTTCCAAAATAGTAAAAAGCAGGGGGGAAGGATTGTGTCCATCGGTAGAGCCCCCAAACCCTTCTCCCACAACCTACAAAGGCCTTCGATGGAATCAGAGGCTAACCTGATAAGACTGTGGTGGGCACCAAGTTCCAACCCCACTCCCTCACGCACACCATGGAAAACCATCTCCAGTGTGTGGTCACCTGTCCTTTGACTTCACATTGCTTCTGACAAAGCGCCAGCTTCCTGACAGCCCACTCCCCGTCAGATTCTTCTTTGGGTTACGCTGAAGGCTTTCTGCTACAACTACCACCAATGGGTTCTAATTTTGCCCTCCACAGCCACATACAATAAATCTTAAGGCCTCTTCCACATGAAAATCCTTTAGGGAGCTAAAGACAATATTCTTCACAATTTATCCAAATTAGAAGCTTACTGTATGATACTGTAGTGAGCTGGGAACAGGGCTTTCCTGTCCAACTGGTTTAGGAGCCTCCCTCCAGCAGAGTCCCGGAAGTGATATATGCCGACACTTTACCGGCAGACAGAGAGAGCCCCTTGTTCCTTAGCCCGGTAACAACAGAGGTCGTTCATCACCCACTTGCTCCTTTTTGAAATTCACTCTGCAGTAAGCACTTTTTAAAGTCACGCACGTAATGCATTTTAAAGAGCATCTTCTGTACGGCTCCATTTGCTCAACCTCGGCCCTAAGTGTGAGATGGAATGGCATTTCAGTGCAGTCCCCCGCTCCTTCCTCCCAGAGCCTGTAGTGAATGTACACTGAGATGTATTTGTGACTAAACAGGACTGGGGCTCAAAAATGCAGTGTTTTGTTAAATGTTTGTTTGCTGATTAAAATGCATCTTGCAAAGAAAGCGCATTGCTAATGCAGAATCTAGTCCAAAAGTATGTATTATGTAATGCACATTTTTTAATAATGCAGGCAATCTCGGTGTATCTGTATTAGTGAATCAGCTCTGGGCTGCCATCTCCTTTATAGGCATAAAGCACTCCATCTGAAGAATGAAGTACTTTCTTATGTACACTGAAGAATCATAATCTACCTTGTTGCTGACAGCTGACATTAGTTTCCATTCAAAGGACATTTACTAGCACCCATATATTCCTGATGTTTCCCCCAATGTGCCCTGAAATCAGCTTGAATAATATCTTTGTTTCTTATGCTGTCAGTGGAGCTGTGCTAATTAGAAGAAATAAAGTGGGTGGGTCAGTGTAGGCAGACCCTCTAGAAATGTGCCCCATTAGTCAGGACCGAGAGGCAGAGATCAGGATTTGACATATACAGCTCTAAATGCCCCTGTCGAGTGTCCCATGATAATATCCACACAGCCATGCAGGCACCTGTGATAATAAAACCCTTGCAGTTCCTCAGGAAAAGTGGTAGAGCAGGGCACAACTGGAACATAGACATTTGTCCTTTTGTGGGGTTTGACAAATCAATCCCACTTTATTAGACCAACCTCCCAGGTTCAAGCAATTCTTGTGGCTCAGCCACCCGAGTAGCTGGAACTACAGGCGTGCGCCAACACGCCTGGCTAATTTTCGCATTTTTAGTAGAGACAGGGTTTCACCATGTTGGTCAGGCTGCTCTCAAATTCCTGGCCTCAAGTGATCCAACTGCCTCAGGCTCCCAAAGTGCTGGGATTATAGGTGAGAGGCACCAGGCCCAGCCCAATCACTATTTTAAGGCTACAAACTAACACAGAGTGCAAGATACAAGCTATAGACACAGCCAAGATGCAGAAAGGAAAACCTCAACACATCCAAAGCAGTTGCTGGTCTCTCACTGGGGTATGAACTCTGTACTTAGTGGCTTTAATGCGGGTGTGGTGTTGAAGGTGTGAGGTTAAGTTCCATCATGGTGAGAATGGCTGTGGGTACCTGACTGACTCTCCACACACCAGGCAGAAGTACCAGTACCAGGAGGGCCTGGTGGGCCACCCAGTGGTGGAGCCTCTTTTTTGAAGATTCCCCATACTGACTCGAGGAGGAAAGGACTACAACCTGTGACATGTGTCCTAAGTGAAACAACCTTCCTGATACTCCCATGGATTCCAGGACGATGGCTTTGCTCTGAGTTGTTTCGCCTTTGGACTTGTCACTATGGCCAAAAGGGCACTCCATAATCATCATGGAGGGCCAGACTGAGGACACGCACACCCCAAAAGCAGCAGCCAGGTTAGCTCCCACTGCAGGGATCTCCTCCTGTAGGCTGTCATTTGATTTTCTAGGGCCAAGAAACAGCAGCACTATTGACTCCAAGTCTACAGCCTTGCAGAGTTCAACAACACGATCTAGTGGTGTCTGGCCGCCCCCTAGCCCTGAGCCAATCATTTTCTCACGTGGAATTCAAACTGGATTAAACAATGTTGGTGGGTACAGAGGGATTCGGACTGATTCAATCTCCTGATTAACAGCAAATTAATCCAAAATATCCTTTCCTTAATACAATACTTTTGTTGTTGTTGTTCACTACTCTACCTTCAGCACCTAAAACACAGCTTGGCACATGCAAGGCACCCAATGAGTACTGCTCAAAGAGTTACCTTTGTTAAAAGCCTATCTAGGAAATAGCTGTAAGGGGCCTCCAGTGAGGATTCCGTGTCACCCCGAACTGCCCCGCTGGAGAGAAGCGGTTGTGTGTACTGAGAACGCAGGAAACGCTTCCCTTTGCTCATGCTCTCAGCTCCAGTCTGAGTTCCAGCACCACCTTCTCAGCTCAGTCGAGCTCAGGGCAGTCCTCAGATGGGCTTGCAGACTTGCAAACTACTACCTCAACCATGGGGGCCCTTGTTGAAGAAGATGAGGTAATCAGCCAATTCAGACTGTTTGAGCACGTATTTTTTGGAAACTTCTCTAATTACAGTCACTATAACAGATCTGCTAAAGGTAGTTTCATGATTAATGACTACCTGAAGTTACCATCCTCAAACTATTAAGCCATTGGAAAATGCTGGGGGCTTAATACTCGTGTACAGACCCTCTTTCTCCTGAATATTTGCTATTTGGGGTTCTGGGTTTTTAGCTGCACCCAGGCTGTGTTTATTTCACCAATAACTGGGGAAACAGGGACCCCACAGAAGCCTGCGCCCACCTGCCCAAGTACTGGACCTGGGCTAGCTTGCCGCTTGCTCCTTGCCACCCGCCAGGCCCCCCGCCCATTGCTTCGCCCAAATCCTTTCAAACAAGGTTCCCTCCTGCCACCTGCCGGCCCACTAGGGTCTGCGCCACAGGCTCGGCGCCACCGCGCAGCTCGCGGGGAGGTGGCCCCCACCTCCTTACTGCACATGCCCGGCAGAAGTCCGGGCGCGCAACTTCGCAGAACCTCACTGCCCGTCCCTCCTCGCCTCAGTCTCCTCTGTCCTCTCCCAGGGAAGAGGACCGGCGGAAGCACCTCTCTCGAGTCTTAGGCTGCGGAACCTAAGACTCAGCGAGAGGAGCCCAGGAGGAGACAGACCTTTCCCCTCTTTTCCCATCCCTTCTTCTTGCTCAGAGAGGCAAGCAAGGCGCGGAGCTGTAGAAAGTTCTTAAGTGGTCAGGAAGGTAGGTGCTTCCCTTTTTCTCCTCACAAGGAGGTGAGGCTGGGACCTCCGGGCCAGCTTCTCACCTCATAGGGGGTACCTTTCCCGGCTCCAGCAGCCAATGCGCTTTGGAGCCGCTCTCTGCAGAGCCAGAGGGCAGGTCGGCTTCTTGGTGTGCGCCTAAGAGGATGGATCGGAGGTCCCGGGCTCATCAGTGGCGCCGAGCTCGCCATAATTACAACGACCTGTGCCCGCCCATAGGCCGCCGGGCAGCCACCGCGCTCCTCTGGCTCTCCTGCTCCATCGCGCTCCTCCGCGCCCTTGCCACCTCCAACGCCCGTGCCCAGCAGCGCGCGGCTGCCCAGCAGCGCCGGAGCTTCCTTAACGCCCACCACCGCTCCGGCGCCCAGGTATTCCCTGAGTCCCCCGAATCGGAATCTGACCACGAGCACGAGGAGGCAGACCTTGAGCTGTCCCTTCCCGAGTGCCTAGAGTACGAGGAAGAGTTCGACTACGAGACCGAGAGCGAGACCGAGTCCGAAATCGAGTCCGAGACCGACTTCGAGACCGAGCCTGAGACCGCCCCCACCACTGAGCCCGAGACCGAGCCGGAAGACGAGCGCGGCCCGGTGGTGCCCAAGCACTCCACCTTCGGCCAGTCCCTCACCGACAGCCAGTCTCTCACCCAGCGCCTGCACGCTCTCAAGTTGCGAAGCCCCGACGCCTCCCCAAGTCGCGCGCCGCCCAGCACTCAGGAGCCCCAGAGCCCCAGCGAGGGGGAGGAGCTCAAGCCCGAGGACAAAGATCCAAGGGCCCCCGAAGAGTCTGAGGAGCCCAAGAAGGAGAAGCAGCGGCGTCGCTGCAAGCCTAAGAAGCCCACCCGCCGTGACGCGTCCCCGGAGTCCCCTTCCAAAAAGGGACCCATCCCCATCCGGCGTCACTAATGGAGGACGCCGTCCAGATTCTCCTTGTTTTCATGGATTCAGGTTAGTTGCCCACCGCTAAACTGGGGAGCCTGAGGGCGGTGTGGGAGCGGCGGGCGGAAAGGAGGTGAGAAGAAAAGGCAGTTCAGGGGTGAGTCGGAAGAGAGGAGGCTCAGTTGGCCAGCCCAGGACCGGGGATCAGGGTGAGGCGGCGAGGGCTCCCCCAAACTTTCCAGGATGCCAGGGGCGCCATGGTGGCCAAAGGTTTGTTGGACGGCGGGGCGCACACCGTGCGTCCCGCTGGAGGCAACCTGAGGTCTCTCGGAGCTGGTGCCCCGGCTGCGCCACTGAATCCCGAACGCACCCCCGATTTGGAGCTGCACACCCAAACGGCATTGGTAAGTCACTTGTTTTGCGCGCCTTTCTTCCTCCTAGAAAGACTAGTCTCAAACAAGTTGGCCTTCTCAGGTGCCCAAAATGTGGTTCGGAGGTGCGCGCCAACTTTCACGTTGTGAGAGCAGCAGCGCTGTAGAGACACTGCTGCAATGTGTGGAAAGTAATCAGAATGGGATTGGGCGAGAACTCTGGAGACTGACCACCGGGAGGGAAGTCACGCGCGCGCGGCGCCTAAGCAGCTCAGAGCCGGGAGCCCAGGTCCCAGAGCTGCCAGTGAAGCCGCGGGACCTCCGCGCCAGTGCCCCCCGCTGCCGCGCGCCAGTCTTGGCCGCCACAGCCCGCCTCCCGGCGCTTGCCGGGACAGAGACCGCCTCAAACAGCGTGCGCACCTGCCCGCGCGCGCCGGAGCTGACCTCTCCCGGCGGCGGGCAGTTGGGGGGAAGTACTTGGGGGAAAGGTAGGGGACGTAAGGGGACCCCTGGGGGTGGCCCTACGGGCTACCAGGGTTGGACGCACAGGCATGGTCACGTCGGGGTATTGCCAGGCTTTTGGCGCAGCTGGTCAGGTGGCCGGGCTGCATGCAGCTTAGCAGGAGACGTCCTGGGCTGTTTGCGCAGGACCTCTGGAGGCCCTCAAGATGGTCGCAAGCGGAAAGGTAAAGCGGCACAAGGGACAGGCTGGAGAGGGGGGGTCGCGTCTAACATCAGGATAACTTACAATTCGTTTCCAAAGAGCGCAGCACCCGCAGAGCTGGGGAAAGGTGTTCGATCCGGCGCCAGTCCTTGGACGATCAGTCGAAAAGGAGGCAGGGGCCGGCGGCTTCGGCAGCCTTGGGGAGGGCAGGCGGCGTGCTCCGGCCATTTTCAGCTCGGGTGGAGTTAAGTTTAGAATCTGTAACCTGGAGGGGAATCTGCTCTGGTGACCCAGCACAAAAACGGCCGCAATCTGGTAACGCACCTTCGGAAGCGAAGGCGTGCTCTCCTCGCCAGTCCTGGGGGGAAAGACTGATAAGTGAAATGTCTTTAAAAAATCTCATCCGACTTGGAAATTTTTTTTTCTGGTGTGCGTGTCTCATTTTGCGCCGGCTTGAATTATTCGGATGACAATGATTTAGAGGAAAAGTAAAGCGTTTTGAGGGCTTGAAATGAATGATGGTCAGGTTTTTAACTCATAAGAAAAGGATGATGATAGAAGGAAAATACCTTAAATGGTCTTCCTTCCAGGACCTATTCCGTAGGAAAGGCGTCGCGGCGCCCAAGACTTAGTTCTGCTGGTCTGCAGCGCAAACTGTGGTTAGATGCCTTTGTGGTCTTCCGTAATAAATACGGATAAGCCAGTTTATTTGCAAGTGGTTTTCTGCGGCAGCAATGTTAGTCTCGGAAGTTTGGAGGCTGCGGAAGGGCTAGGTGTGCCCTGCTTTTGGCTTGCCCATAAATCGAAATTCCTACTTAATGTAAACAATGATGGTGTGTTGCTTTCTGTGACATTAAGCGTTCAGTTTTTCCTCTGGTAATGTCTCAGCCTGAGTTCACGACGCAAAAGGTCTCTAGGGACAAGCAAGAGAAACCAGGGGTTGTGTTGAATTTTTTGGTGTGCCTTTCAAGTGTGGGCGCTATCTTCAGACTGGGTAGTCTGGGAGACCCGTTTTCCCACAAAGCTAGGTTTATTCATTAGAGAAATGAGCGTGTTGCCTTGTTGCAGGATGAATAAACAAGTTTTTTAAAAGCCCTCCGTGTCGAACCCATACCTCACACCCATCTTGCTGTTTTTTAAACAGAAGCCCAACACAGGGAGGTTTCCTGAACTGTAAGCAATGTACCACGTTCACATGTAGCCAGGAGGGGCAATCTAGGAACACACACCGTCTTTCAGACAGTCTTCCACAAACTGCCTCGCTATCTGCATTACAGCCCAATTGTGAAAACCTGTTACCTACCGGCACACAGTCTCCCCGGCTCAATTCCCCTCCCCCAGCTTCCCTCTCTACACCCTGATTCAAGGGTGGAAAAGCCACTGCAGACCATACAAAGCAATGGAGAGATATACCAACCCCCCAGGAGAGCACTCATGACCCTCCCTGAGAAGACAGGATTTTGCTACATAGACTTAGCAAACCTCCTTTCTGCCCGAGAAACTGGTATTCACCTGCCTTCCTTTTCCAGAGCCATTTCTAGCAAGTTCCCCAAGCATTCCCAACTCACTAGTCTCCCAGCTGGCCCTTTGTCTACCCAGCTCAACCGGGGTTAGCATTTGAATAGGCTCACTTGCCCCTTTTACATAGGTGAGGTCTGAAGTCTGCTCTCAAGAAAAAGCAGATCTTACCATTAACCACATAGGTGAATTACCAGCCAGTTTTAATATTTCAAATGGGGGAGGAGAAGGAGCAGGAGAATAAAGCTAGTTAAACATGATGATATGCCCTCAATATTGAAGTTATTTCCTTTACTACATTAATCATTTGCTTAATGGAAATTTGCTTTTTGGGAGGAGGGGAGGACGACCCAAAGGTGCTCTTGTAACTGAACTTATTTGAGCTGGGAAATTATGCTGCAATGTTCCAACACTGTGTGGGGTCAACCTGATGTAGGTTTAAAGTTTTGCAAACAGAACTCTTTATGTTCATCAGAATTCAAGAATTAGAAATGTTACAGTTTGGGATTGTTTTTTTTTTTTTTTTTCCTTTTTGTGGAGAACGGGGATTGTTTTGAGATGTTTCTTTAACGCACTGCAAGCCTTTCTCACTCTGGAGCTGCTTACAGCCTTTGACTCTTCAGCCTTCATTTTCTGCAGCTGTGTAGGTTAAGGAGGAAGAAAGCTGAAACTTCAGTGTTGGTAAGAATGAGGTTTTTTGCTTTTTAAATAATCGACATGGATTTACCTCAATTATCAGTTATTATTATACTGCTCTTCAAGAAGAGGGAAGCTGTTGAGAGGAAACTGAGCAGAACCCATAGTGTGAGTAAAGCGTGTCTCTTAACTGGAAGGTGATCTATTCACAAAAACCAAATCACTGAAATAAAATTAAGCTTCCAGGCCAGTGACGTCATGTGCTGGCTCAAGCGCTGCTCTTCTCTAAAAAATCGCCCAGCAGAGGGATGAGATGCTCAAATGACATCTTTAATCCCCATGTTCAAGAATGAGAGATGGAATTTCTTGTTCTGTTGGGAGGTTTTGACACTAATGACTCTATTTCCTGTAACTTGATGTCCCAAACTGGAGCAGTGGGATCTAAGACAAAATGCCTGGGGCTAACAGCCCAGGTTGCTTCTAGCCATGGTCTTGTCAAGTGGCCTTAGGTCAGACCCTACACCTCTCTGCCTCAGTTTCTTCTAAAATGAGGTCGCTGAATGAGATGATCCTATTTATCCCTTTCTGCTCCAAATGTCTAGATTGATTAGTTTAAGAAGGCTGGGGTTGTCCAATTTGACTCTATACTAGTGATTTTAACCCTAATGGAACTCCAAAAAAACTTCAAAAGTTGATCAAATAAAAAGCACCAGCTAGAGATCACGCCATTGCACTCCAGCCCGGTCTACAGTGTGAGACTCTGTCTCAAAAACAAAACAAAACAAAACAAAAACAAAAACCCAAAAAGCAAAAAAAGCACCAGCTATGAAGAAATCTGTTTTGTGTTGGTTTCATGTAAATTTGGTCAAATCTGCCTTACAGTTGGTTACAAAATGGTCTAAAAAAGCAGTTTAGAGAATGCAGAATTCCACTGTGTCCTCTCCCTAAACTGGAAAAATTTAGCCATCCTGAGAGTCATATTTAGTGTGTGTTTTGTGTGTGTGTGTGTTCCCCACCTTCTCTCCCTGACCTTGGTGCCTAAGAACAAGCTTTTCAGAGCAGGAGCAGGCAGCATGGCTGCAAGTACTGACCTAGTACTGCGGCTTGGAGAGGCTAACCACTGTGGGAGACGGTAGACTGATGGGAACACTGGTTAAGTGACCACAAGTGTTGTTGAAAGATTTTTGGTAACAGTTTTAAGTGTTCTGGTTAAGCTAGACCTGAAAAAAAAAATGGCATAGAAGCTACAGTTTTCTCAACTTTTGTTTTTTTCATGATCACTCCCCTCTTAGCTTCTTCAGACATATACTTCCTATTTGCCCCTCCCCATGATATTTTAATACCACGGACATATAGCTATACCCCATTATCTGTTTATGTACTGCAGGACCCTGTCACAACTAAGACTTTTTGCACACTGCATACCCCAAAACCAATTTTGCCTCCATCACAGATGCACGAGATAAACAAAGCAAATATTTCAAAAACAAACAACAACAACAAAAATCTGATTCTGTCAAATTAAGTGATTTAGCACCCATTTTTGTTTTATAATTTCTTTCTTACATATCAAAAGGCCGTACATGGGGGGGAAGTAAATTTTTTACTGGTATTTGTTTTTTTTCCCTTGTTTAAAAATCTCATGAGTTTTTCCAAAGGCCTCCAATAGCTACTCTGGTCCAAGCACTAGTGGCCATTAATTCACAGGGCAGAGAAGCCAGAATAAGCAGCCTAGTGGCTTAGTTCTTCCAAGGCCAAGAGCCTGCAATGCAGGGCCACCATCACCTGTTGTCCATGCTCAGCCAGCAGAGGCAGGACTCTGCCTGCAACTATTCCCGGGTAGAAATGGGGAGGCTGCCTTCCCAGCTCCCACTGGGTGTTTATTTTGTGGATATATTTTAGGGTAGGTATGTTACAAATTAGCAGGGCACATGACTGTGAGAAAGGCCAACGTAAACCCAGGCTGCATGGACAGAGGGTAGGTGGTGGCAGTAAAGTGGGGAGAGATTTAAGGAAGACAAAAGGAAAAGAATTTGAGGGATCACAGAAAAAAGGAAGATGTGGGCAGACAAGAGAACCGCTGGGAAGGAGCAGAAAAGAAGATTTAGAAATGGGGAAGCGGGTCACAAAGCCAGGAAATTTGGGGGTTATAAAGTTGTTTGAAGGAATAAAGAGAGTCTTGAAGAGAGAAAGGTTGAGGACAGCTTCAAGTATCTGGTGGCTGAGGGGGTTAGAACAAGGTGTACCAAGGGACAGACTTTAGCTCAGCATTAGGAAGGGCATTTTTAAAAGCCAAATATGGCATTGGAGGGCTACTAATGAGGCTCACAGATTCGACACCGTTAACACCACTGTCCCCCTGAGAGTTTCTTTTTCTTTCTTTTTTTTTTTGAGACAGTCTCTCTGTCGCCCAGGCTGGAGTGCAGTGGCGCCATCTCGGCTCACGGCAAGCTCTGCCTCCCGGGTTCACGCCATTCTCCTGCCTCAGCCTCCCAAGTAGCTGGAGCTACAGGCGCCCGCCACCATGCTGGGCTAGTTTTTTGTATTTTTAGTAGAGACGGGTTTCACGGTGTTAGCCAGGATGGTCTCGATCTCCCGACCTCGTGATCCGCCCGTCTCGGCCTCCCAAAGTGCTAGGATTACAGACGTGAGCCACCAGGCCCGGCCTCCCCCTGAGAATTTCTTACAGACCTGGTCCAAAAATTCCAATTTCACAGGTGTGGAGTTTTCACACAAGTACTTCAATTGCTACGCTCAAAGAGAAAGATTTAACACCTAGAAATCTAGCTGTCTAGAGCCTTGGGTTTTGGTTCACAGCAAGGTTGGTCTTCAAGGTCCCCACTCTCAAACTTGAGGGGTCCAAGGGGCACAGGCCAAAGACTGGCAGCCAGCAGAAGACCACGTTTCTTCTCCCCCCAACCCCACATGAGAGCTGGTTTCTGAGTGTCCTGGCTTATGTCGCTGTCTCAACTAGATTTCATTAGGAAAATTTGCTCTGGGTAATTGAGGTTGTTCGAGAAGGTGAAATATACCATTCCCCTTAAACAATGATGCCCAGAAGCCCCCAGGGTGGCTGGAACTTCCACCATGAATTGCAGAAATTTTAAGCAGAGCTTCCACTAAAGCCAAATTTATCTTCCGGGATTCCCTCTTCCCCCTCCAACCCCTACTTTTGCCTCTCTCTTAGTTTCTTTCCCATGGTGCTGCTCATCTTTTTTGGAATGGCCTCTTCTCCCCTGAAATTCTTTGCTGCATCATCAGCTAGTCTGGAGAAGGAATCCACAGCCCAGCTCAGGCAACTACAGAGAAAATGTCCGTACCCACTGTTCAAGCACAGGTGGTCAGAGGACAGTGGCATGCCTTGGCTGAAACAGAATTTGGTGCACCTTTTGAGAAGGTTGCTGAGCTACAGCTAATTAGCTGGGTGAAGGGGTCTGAATTCACGATGCAGGCTTTTTAATCTGAACATATCAAGTATTTTCATAAAGACTATTTCTACCACCTCTAATATCAGCCTTGCATCTGCCTCTAATCTGGTATCTTGCCTCATCCATTTGAGGCCTTTTTCCTTTAGCTGGCATTTGCTTCAAACAGCCTGGCCACACAGACCCCTCTGCAGACAGCTGTATGCTGCTGCCTCCACCGGCCAAGGCGGGCAGAGAAGAGGCTGAAGGGAAAAGGATGGCAGCAGCAAGTCTTGATTGAAAAGTAATTAATTGTACAGCTTCAAAGTCTATTACTACTCAGTCAGCACTCAGAAAACATTTGTCACTGGGAGGCTGAGAAATGTCATAGTTGCCTAAATTCTTTTCTACCTTCTCTTTCTGCTTTTACTTTTTTCTCAATTGAAAGAAACCCACTCACAACTAATGACATGAATGGGCTATAGAGAAGGCACTTCTGCAAACTTCACCACCCACCTCCCTGCAAAGCCACAGACCAAAAGGAAAATGACTACCAAAAAAAAAATACTGTTGTTCATGGTTCCTGTTCCCTTCCCTTTCGCTCACCTCCCCTCCCTCTCTCTGCTTTGCTTTATCTTTGTTGCCTACAGGGATAAACCCAGAAAGCTGACAGGTAGCTACCAAAACTTGAGATATGCCTTGTGCTTTTGGTAATGAGTAAGAATCCCAGAATGTAAGTAGAAACACAATCACTTGTTGAATACATGTGCCATGAAAGCGTCAATAGTGAGAGATGAGAGAGAGAGGTGAGAGACTAAGTTTGGGAAGCCCAGGGCATCACGTGGGGCTACCAAGGAATGGGGCTGTAATGGTGCTGTTCAGAGAGTCAACGGTAAAGAAATACATACATTCTTTCCATTTGGGGTTCCATATTTTCCAAAAGCCACTGTTTGCCACCTGTGGCACCTGGGCCATTTGGCTTTCCTCAGAAATGCAGAGTTTAATGGAAGCATGAGAAATTTTTCCCATCCCTTTCTTAGTACATCAAGTGCAGAGGCTATTATTTTTAAGTAGCCAAGTATACACAATTTTCAAGTAACCCATCCCTGGGTTTTGACAGCCAATACTGTTGTCCCTTACTTGACACATCATCTCACTGCAGCCCTGCACTCCAGCACACAGCCCGTCAGGACAGGGGACCCTGGCACACAGCTTCTATCCATCCCAACTCGGCCTTTTTTTCAGGCACCAGCCTCTCCTGACTTCCTCTTCCTTAGCTGCATAAACACATTAATAGACTTTCCTTCCTCAGTCCTATCACATATTCATCTTTTCCCACGATGGCAATCCATCCAGCATTGGAAAGCTATGTTTAAGGTACTTTGCTATTATACAATTATAATGGCAGATCCTAAAAACGTCCCTGGCAAGGTTAGGCCCCAGATGACGCTGCCCACTAACATCCAGCACTGGCCATCTCCATCCAGATCAAGGTCTTGTTTCTCTCTTGAGTTAGCAAAATTATCAGCCCTCAGGAGGATCACCAGACAAGCCAACCAATCAGGCCAATCAAGGTGGACCCAGTAAACCCACTAGCTGATCACCCCCAGCTCTTACTATACCGGATTCCTCAGGTCCCTGTGGCCTTTCAGGTGCCACAGGTGGGTCAACTCCTCGAATATTTGGCCACACTTCTGGGGTCCCTGACCCCACTACTGATGTTTCAACTCCTAGCCCCACTCACCTAAAGGACTTAGGTTTTTCAGAGACTGGTAGCCAGTCACTACAGAGAAATAACAAGAGTGGGAAAATGGGGGAATATCAGGGTTAAATACTGGGATTTATCTTTCCTGGTCTTAATTTACCTTTAGATTAAGGCAATTCCTATTCAAATCTAAGGGTCCTTTCTCAGCTTATAGTGGTGATTTTCAACTGGGGGAGATTTTGCCCCCCAGAGGACATTTGGCAAAGTCTGGAGACATTTTTGGTTGTTAAAACTAAGGGGATGCTACTGGCATCTAGTGGGTAGAGGCTAGGGATGCTGCTCAACATCCTACAGTGAACAGGGCAGTCACCACAACAAAGAATTGCCTGGCCCCAAATACCACTAGTGCAGAGGCTAAAACACCAAGTCTAGAAAAAATGTGCTGAGTGGTTCTGAAACCCCTTCCTCTGGTGTGCTCCCATCTCTCCCTTCTGAGTCCTCCCTGCTCACTCCTGGACTGTATCCCTTTTTCCTGTACAGTGCACCAATTGTTCAAGATTCTGTTACCAAATGTATTTCTCCCCTAAAGAATTTTCTGACTCCATGAATTCATCTTTGTAAGGACGATTGCCAATTTGAATGTGTGATCTTTATCTTTTTCTAAATTTCAGACCTTCCCTCCCTAAATTTCAGATTTCCCTGCAAAAATCTCTATCCCAACTGCTCAAAGTTCCTTTAACTCTGCCATGTCTAAAACCAAATCAGCACTGCCACCTTGCCAGTCCCTCCCACTGACTTCCCTGTCCAACTCCCAGTGTTTCATCCATCTGGGTGACACACTTTGGCTCCTCCATTTTTTGTGTCTTTCTAGCAATAAGAGGTGCTCCAGGAGGATCCTTTGGGACCCCTCTTGAGTGTCATCCTTCAGCATTCCTGCTTCCTTCACCGTGCTAGGTGTCTCCTTTAAACATCTCCTTTGTGCATAACCCCTTTCCTTTGTTCTCTCTCCATCAGGATCATCCTCCATGCTGCTTCTGCCTTTCCTAAAAGTAGGCTCAAATCCTCACTTGTAGAACAAAAAACTTTCAACATCCTTTCTGTTTCCTACCAAAATAGCCTTAAAGTGCTTGCTCTCATACTCCATGCCATCCTCAGAGAGATTCTATCTAATTTCTCCTGACTTTTCTCCCCCTGCTCCTGAAGAGCCAGCCAAGGTGGCCAGTTGTGTTTACCCAGCCACGCCCCATGTTTCTTACCATTATTTCCTTTGTTCGTGGTGGGCAAACCGTCTCCCATCCCCCACTACTACCTTCTATTCATAGCCAAGGCGTCTATCCTTCCTTGGAGGCCCATATAAAAAGCCATTTTCTCCACCAAGACTTTCAAGGTCCCCCCAAGTGGAAGTCTTTTCTTTCATTTTTATGCTGCTCTACTCCCTAGGATGAGGAATTGGTATTTGCCTAACCTTTTTTTTTTTTTAATCACCTCGATGCATGTGCTCCCCTGACAAAGAATCATGATACCAGAAAGAATGAACAAAGGGGTCCCACAGACCCATGAGGGTGTCGAACAGAGACCCTGAACCCGTTCCTCGACAAATGGTGCTTTGGGGGTGAGCGCGAGGCCTGACGAGAGCAAACCACCCCTTCGGAGCACCCATCGCATTCTCCCTGGGGCTCCAACCCCAATGTCTACTGACCTTCTACTTGTGCAGGCTCAGCATCCCTGGGGCCTCAACTCCTTAGCCATCCTAGGCTGCTGCTCGCAGTAAGCCCTCTCCTCGTAGTCCCGGCCCTCTACCTCCCAGCCCTGGAAATCTTCTTGCTCCTTGCCTCTCCCGGCAGCGGCACCCCGTTGGCTAGGTTAGCCTGCCGCCATCAACGCACCCAAGGGTTGGCCCCTGGGACCCCACCTCTCCCCCGAGGCTTGGCAACCTGTGGCATGAGGAAGGGTGACCCCACGGCGCTAGCGGTCCTCGTGGTCTTCCAGGCCTAGCCGCCATACACCCGCCCCCCAACGACTTCCAACCACCCCAGCAGCACAACCTCTTCGGGCGTTCCAACGCGGCGCCCCCTATTGGACCTCCCACCCATATCCGGTTTCCGGTCTGACGCCCCCTGCTCATTCGCCAGGCAGCCGTGATTGGCATGACCCCAGCCCAATGGCTGACCCGGCACTGGGGTCGTAGGGGAGTGAGTTGGTGCTGGGACCCAGTTGGGCGGCGGTTCAGTGGATGCCCAAGTGGCTAAGCCGTTTTGTGTGGAGTTAGTTGGCCAAAGTTGGAATCAAAGTTCAGTGTTGACAGCTGGAAGTGTGTAGACCCATAGAGCTAAAGCGACATATCTTTGGGGGATCCCAAACGTTTACCGGGGTCCTACTGTGTTCGCCTCTTTCCATGCTGCGTGGCCACGTGGATGGTGGATGCAGGCGGGGGAAGGATGCGCGGTGCCTGTGGTACCCTGGCTCTAAGAGGGATGCGTTAGACTAGACGGTATCGCACCGTGCAGTGGTTCGTCCGCCTGCAGCTCCCATACAGCAGCCCGCGCTGTGCGCCCTGCTTGCTGCAGCCCGCCCTGTGTAATGCTCATCCAGCCTCTCCTCCCGCAGGACTCTGCAGGTCAGGTGACCCCCTGCCTCCTGCCCAGCTGCTCTGTGCCTAGACGTGGTTCGCCAATCTGTCTTACTGGTGAGACCGACCTGATGCGCACCTGCCGGGTTTTACGTGACCCCCTAACAGCAGCTTTTCTCCCGGGCTCAAATCCCTCTGCAGACCCCAGACCAGAGCATAGCATGTGCACACACCAAGGTCACCAGGTGGTTTGGGTATTTACCTTTGGCTAGCTCTGAGCCCACCGCAGCATGGTAGCGGGAGCGCAGCTGCGCGGGCAACCGCCGGGTTTGTGGCCAGTTGGCGGGCTCAGTGCCGCCTCAGTAGGCTCTAGCAGTGGAAAACTAAAGCGACTACCCTAAGATACCCATAGCCAGAGGAGAGGGGCTGGAAGGGTACTGGAGACAGGCTGTAGTGGGGCTAAAGGAGCAGACTGACCGGTGCTGCGGCCGGCACCCGAAGCAGCGAGCAGCGCACCTCAGCTGCGGTTGCCGCGCGGCATGGTGTTTATCTGTGGGTTCAGTGCCCACAGCATTGTCCACTCTCGAAATCACCCTAAACCGGCCATAAACGCCAACCAAAATCCCCTTTAAACCTTCCCTAGAACCGCAGGACCTGCGAAACTCTGAGGCCACTTTGTGGGGTCCCCCTCTGCGCAGCACGCCCCCCACCCCTCCATTGGTGCCACCGCAGCTACTGCCTAGGGGGCTTTGCTCTTGGTGGTACGCACCCGAGACCTTCTTATTCCCCTGCGTCACCATCCACATAAACAAGGGAGCACCCTGCTTGCGCTGCTGTGGGCCACTGCGGAGACCCCTAGAGTGTGATGAGGGTGGGGGCTGTTAAAGTGCTTTACCGGAGCCAACCTCAGCAAGCAACAAACAAAAGCAGTAAAAAGTACACCCAAGGCATTTAAAAAACAAATTGTGTGCTCGCATACTCGGCATCCCCTCTCCCTCGTCTCTCTCTGCTTCTCTGGTGGGCTCACGACCACCTGTCGCATCCCCACGCATGCCTGTGCTCCTTCTCAGGCACCAAAAGCCTTGCGCTCTGGACTAGGGGCTTGAGATCCGGGGCTGCCTGGAGGCTGGGGGCTATGACTCAGTGTTTCAGGGGTATCCTGGGGTGATGAAACCCTTCTTCAGTCCCCTCCCCCGAGGAGTCGGTTGGGTTGGGGAGGGAGGGTTTCAGCTCCTGTACTCCAGCGTCCCGAGGCCCACGTCTTGCGTCACGTGTCCCGCAACGCAGGAGAGCTTTCTCTGGCCAGGGGAGAAGCGAGGAGAAAGATTCCAAATCAGTCAGGGAGAGGAGTGGAAGGAGCCAAAACGTCCCTGCGAGGCCTGCGCTCGTCAGCCCCCTTACCCAAAGTCCCGGGCCGCGGCGCGAGGAGCAGGATTCTGGAGCTGGAGCCAGCTCGGCACTGGAACCGGCGTCCTCTGGTGGCAGAGAGCGAGCGCTACTGGCGATTTTCGGACCGAATCGGCACGCTCGTCAGATCCAAGCAGGCGGGACTGGCCTGGAGGAGAAAGAAAGAGAGAGGAGGGCATAAGGACAGACCAAGGAAGAGGGGCTGGGGGGCATACTGAGGGGATAAAAAGTGGCCAGAAAGGAGCCAAGACTCCACCAGCAACAATTGAGTTGCTTCAGCCTCAGTCTAGGGTTCCAGGCCTTGAAGCCCCCCAACCTCACAAGGGTTGGAAAGTGAGGCTGGTGAACTTTCCAGCTGGTACTTTGATTTAAAAATAATAATAATAATAATTTTTTCACCCTAGTTCGGTTGGGTGCTCCGTCTTACGGAGCCCCAAACTTATTTTGAGAGGCCGCCACCGTGTTATGGGCGTGCGCAACTGCCTCGACGGCAATAATATGTCAGGACAACGCGATATCCCCCCTGAAATCGGGGAACAGCCCGATCAACCATCTTTGGAGGCCCCAGGGGCAGCTGCCCCCGGTGCTGGGCCTAGCCCAGCCGAAGAGATGGAGACCGAACCGCCTCACAACGAGCCCATCCCCATCAAGAATGACAGCGAGGCCTGTGGACCCCCAGAGGTCTCCAGGCCCAACTTTCAGGTCCTCAACCCGGCATTCAGGGAAGCTGGAGCCCATGGAAGCTACAGCCCACCTCCTGAGGAAGCAATGCCCTTCGAGGTCGAACAGCCCAGCTTGGGAGGCTTCTGGCCTACACTGGAGCAGCCTGGATCCCCCAGTGGGGCCCATGCAGGCCTTGAGGCCTTCGGCCCAGCATTCATGGAACCTGGAGCCTTCAGTGGTGCCAGACCAGGCCTGGGAGGATACAGCCCTCCACCAGAAGAAGCTATGCCCTTTGAGTTTGACCAGCCTGCCAAGAGAGGCTGCAGTCAACCTCTCTTACAGGTCCCAGACCTTGCTCCAGGAGGCCCAGGTGCTGCAGGGGTCCCCGGAGCTCCTCCCGAGGAGCCCCAAGCCCTCAGGCCTGCAAAGACTGGCTCCAGAGGAGGCTACAGCCCTCCCCCTGAGGAGACTATGCCATTTGAGCTTGACGGAGAAGGATCTGGGGACGACAGCCCACCCCCGGGGCTTTCCCGAGTTATCGCACAAGTTGACGGCGGTGGCCAGTTCGCGGCAGTCGCGGCCTCGAGTGCGGTCCGCCTCACTCCCGCCACGAACGCGCCTCCCCTCTGGGTCCCAGGCGCCATCGGCAGCCCATCCCGAGAGGCTGTCAGACCTTCTCCTAACTTCACGGGCAGCAGCCCCCCGATGGAGATCTCCGGACCCCCGCTCGAGATTGGCAGCGCCCCCGCTGGGGTCGACGACGCTCCCGTCAACATGGACAGCCCCCCAATCGCGCTTGACGGCCCGCCCATCGAGGTCTCCGGAGCCCCAGATAAGAGAGAGCGAGCAGAGAGACCCCCAGTTGAGGAGGAAGCAGCAGAGATGGAAGGAAGCACAGCCGCTGATGCCGCGGAGGGAGGAAAAGTCCCCTCTCCGGGGTACGGATCCCCTGCCGCCGGGGCAGCCTCAACGGATACCGCCACCGGGGCAGCCCGTGCAGCCCCAGCGGATCCCGACTCCGGGGCAGCCCCAGAAGATCCCGACTCCGGGGCAGCCCCTGCCGCCTCCGCCGATCCCGACTCCGGGGCGGCCCCTGACGCCCCGGCCGATCCCGACTCCGGGGCGGCCCCTGACGCCCCGGCCGATCCCGACTCCGGGGCGGCCCCTGACGCCCCGGCCGATCCCGACTCCGGGGCGGCCCCTGACGCCCCAGCGGTTCCAGATGCCGGGGCAGCCCCTGACGCCCCAGCCGATCCAGATGCCGGGGCAGCCCCTGAGGTTCCCGCCGCCCCTGCGGCTGCTGAGACCCGGGCAGCCCATGTCGCCCCAGCTGCGCCTGACGCCGGGGCTCCCACTGCCCCAGCCGCTTCTGCCACCCGGGCAGCCCAAGCCGCCCGGGCGGCCTCTGCAGCCCCTGCCTCCGGGGCCAGACGCAAGCTCCATCTCCTTAGACCCCCCAGCCCCGAGATCCAGGCTGCCGATCCGCCTACTCCGCGGCCTGCTCGCGCGTCTGCCTGGCGGGGCAAGTCCGAGCGCAGCTGCGGCCGCCGCGGGTACTACGATGAAGGGGCGGCCAGCAGCGACGATGACTCCAGCGGAGACGAGTCCGACGATGGGACCTTCGGATGCATCCGCTGGTTTCAGCATCCGCGAAATCGCCGCCGCCGAAAGCCCCAGCGCAACTTACTCCGCAACTTCCTCATGCAAGCCTTCGGGGGCTGCTTCGGTCGATCTGAGAGTCCCCAGCCCAAAGCCTCGCACTCCTCCAAGGTCAAGAAGGTACCCCTGGCGGAGAAGCGCAGACAGATGCGCAAAGAAGCCCTGGAGAAGCGGGCCCAGAAGCGCGCAGAGAAGAAACGCAGCAAGCTCATCGACAAACAACTCCAGGACGAAAAGATGGGCTACATGTGTACGCACCGCCTGCTGCTTCTAGGTAATGCGGCGGACTCTGCCTGCGGGCAGCAGGGCCGCCGGGGAACTGGGTAGGGGGTGGCAGGGCTGCCTGGTGGGGCTCGGGGCTCGACAGTGGGAGGAGGGGATCCAGCCAAAGGCGGGAAGAGCTTGCTAGAAAGTTCCAGGGAGGGACCCTAACTATGCCCTGGGAACGGGAGGGGATCTTGGGTGGATTCGGGTGGCCGAAGTATATGCCCTCCAGGGAGAAAAGTGATGCCGAGCGACACTGAGGGTCGTTTCCGGCTGGACAGGCCAGCGCCAGCAACCGTAAGCTGGACAGGCAGGGGCTTCAGGTGAGCCAGGAACTGCCGGGGAGGGGCCCCGGGGCTCCCCTGGCTAGGCTGGTGGGGTCCATGGTGGGCTGGGGTCTTTGGGAAAGGCGCGCCCCCGCCTCGCCTGGCACGGCTGCTTGGACTCAGACAGCTTGTCGTTGGTGTGTGTTGGTGTCCATATTCTGTGTTCGCCTGTGCATGATACGCTCAAGTGTCTCCCGTTCCTATCCTGGCACCCCCAAATTACCCGGCGACTGTGTACTTGTACTTCGGAACGGGCTGTCTTGTGGTTTGCGCCATGGCGCGGGCAAAAAACTTTCAGTGTTCGCACACTCTGGTGGTACCTGCGCCCGGGCGCTCTGCGGTGAGCCGTGCGGAGTACGCGTGGGGAAGGTGGCGGGGCCTCCCGGGAAATAAGCGGGGCCCCTGGCCTGGGGGAGCGGGGGATCGCTTTTTGCCGGCCTCCGTAACCTTGTTCCTGTATGTCTTTCTCTCTTTTTCCTTTTGCGCTAAGCGTTTCCTCACTTCTCATTCGTTCGCCAAACCCTCCCGCCTTTACAGTTGAAAAACCAGACACACAGGTATCTGGGGCGCCCGGGGCTGCACATATCAGTTCAGTATTCTGCACACACTCAGCTCGCCTGGTCGGGGGATGGGGGAGAGGGGAAACAACCTGCTGTAGGCAAGTCTGAATCCCAAACCACGTGGGGGCTGGTTCCAAGGGGGTGGGCGTGGCTGTGTTTAAAAAATATGAAATAATTTTTTTTCCTAGCGAAGAGCCTGAGGTAAGCCAATTATTTTTACAAAGAGTACAGTAGGAGGGGCTTGGTTTAAAAAGATGGGGGTATGTGTTGGGAGTGGAATGTCACCTTTGTGTTTGAAATGCAACTAAAATAAAAATTTTCAAAAAATGCGCTGAGTGTATTTGAAGTGTGTAGACAAAGTATGGCAAAACCGTGAATATGACTTGTGAAACACGTAAATGTTTGCATGTGAATTTTTTCAAGCAGCTTTAGCTGGGGGCAAAGAGGCTTGTCAAAGGTAAGGTCTTCTGCAAATTGGCTCTGGATACAAAAAATATATAAAGGTCTTTTGATTACAGAAGTTAAAAATCATGATATTCTCATCAGGAGGGTATTCTGGTGGCCTTCTACCTTCCCCCTCCTCTGCTCACATTTCCCCACCTCTTGGTGCCCTCCCCTCTCCAGGATCCCCCTCCGCAACCCACAGCAAGACCCTCTCCTGTATTTCCCAGTCTTTCCGTGGCCATTCCCAGTTCCCCACTCCCCCAACCCCCCAAGACTTCTTAACTTCAAATCTGGGGCATTAACTATTTTTGCCACATTTAATCAAATCAGCAATTAGCAATGGTCTGAATATGTGGTTTAAATGAAAACTTTCAAACGAACTTCACAAGCTTAATTTTTACATTTTATTCTCTAAGACCTTTCAAGGGATTTCAAGATCACAGTTTTTAAGACTGTGCTACATTTGTTAAATATGTTAGAACTTGTGACGGTTTTTTATTAATGGCATTATTGGCATGTAACTATGCTACTGTGATGTGGCTCTCACAAATCACAATTTTAGATGTGAGGATCATTTTGTGTATGCCCATCCAGGTAGATCATAACATTATCATTTACCCAAAAACATATAATATGGTAGTTGTTTTAAATTTCAAATGTCTCAGCTACACTAAAGCTACCACACATTAAATGACAATGCACTGGTTTCCCTGCAGACATCTGATTTTGCCATAACAGACCCATTTCAATATTCCAAGCACAGCTCAGATTAGTGTTTAAAATTTACCCACATTATTTACCATGGAAAACTGGTTGTAAGCAAAAAGAATTGGAGGTCATCCCCTTTCTGTATATATCCTGGGAAGCAAACCTGTAAATTTGGGGTGGGAGGACACAAGTGGGTACAGACAGGAGACCCAAGTGACAGTGTGCACCTGACCCCTAATTGTCAAATTGGTAATGTGCCTTACATGCAGGGCTTCAGTTGCCTCCTTTGTGAAATGAAGCTTTCCTAGCAGATCTCCACTAAGGAATGCTTTGCCATGATTTGAGTCTTCTATTCTTCCTGGGGGTGGGGGTGGAGGAGACACAGTCCACTTACATCAGGACTGGAGACTTATACCATAGATTGTGCAGCCATCAATCCTGCAGCAAACTGTCCACGTTTGGGACCAGTCTTAAGAACATTAGAAGTTTCCTTTGTCTCCCCTTATTTTGTCACCAGGAGTAAAAATTAACTTTAACAAAAAGAATATTTGGTAGGGTCACCTTGCACCTTGTCCTGGCTTTGTTCTTGGGTGCTGGTGGCCAAACACCTTTGGATGCAGCATAGTCCAGAAGATGGGCTGGTAAACCATGAGCCATGTCTAGCATAAGCCTGAAATACAATAGCCAGTGTTAGTTGCTAGCTGAAACTGTACCACTGCAGTTTGTCAAAGCAGGCTACAGTTTTTGACCAGGCTTCCTTTTGCAGAGGTGATGTACCTCCTCTGGACCTGAATTATTGATTAGGGACAGGGAGAGGAGGAAGGATGAGGACTTACTCACATGTAGGACAAGACTTTTTACTAACTTTCTAGTCCCAAATATAAAACAAGACATCCATCCATACATCCCTACCACTGAAAATGTAGATCAAATGGCTGTCTTTTGATATGGCTGCTAATTTGTGACATGCAGATTCATCTGTTGCTTGAAAAATGTTTGTTTATGTGCTTATCCTTTCTGTTTGTATTGCCTGGACTATTTAATCTCATTACAGGGAATCTTAAGAAATAAAAAAGAGAGAGAGAGAGAGAGAGAGAAATCAATAATACGATTAAAATTCTAAAATATTTAAAGAGTTCTTTTTAAAGAAGCCTTTTTCTTCTTGCTCAACACTATCCACCAATAGACTGTTTCCATGTTTCTGTTACGTTTTAAAATAATTTTGGTGGCTTAAACATTTTTTAAAACTTCATTTAGGTGTGATTTCCTCCTTGTTTAAGAACTGAAGGGGGCTAATAGATCAGAGTTTCTTAGTATCTGCCACATTTATTAAAATTGTGTAGGCAAATGCTATATATAAGAAAGGTTATTCTGCTATGATGCTTTATTTATACAGCGAATCACAATTAATTGTATGATTATTTATTTATGCCACCAAGTGCAACAGTGATGCATTGTATCCCATCGTGCAGAAGCGCCTTTTTATTTTTATTTTCTCTTTCTCTCTCTCTCTTTTTTTTTTTTTTTTTAACATACAGCCATTTTTCTGTATTCTAAATGCCTCCACTGAGCTTTTGGTATAGTGGGAAGGATATAGCCTATCAGGCCACAAAATTTTGGAGTCCAGATAGATTTATTATTTTCTCTTCTCAGTCTCCTAGTAAGATTCATGCTTCTCAAAGTCTGAAATTCTATCTTGGTTTTAATTCTTATAGATTTTTCTCAAAAAAAAATTTCCCATATAGGTAGATTAATGTTTAAAATTTACGCACATTATTTACCATGGAAAACTGGTTGTAAGCAAAAAGAATTGGGGGGTCATCCCCTTTCTGTATGTATCCTCCTAACTTGAAAAGGAAAATCTCACTGCTCTCAGTATTATTAGTAACCAGTAATAATAATATAATAACACATTCTGATTACATTTTTGTTTGGTTTGAAACGAAGTCTCGCTCTGTTGCCCAGGCTGGAGTGCAATGGCAGGATTTCTGCTCACTGCAACCTCTGCCTCCCAGGTTCAAGCGATTCACCTGCCTCAGTCTCCAGAGTAGCTGGGATTACAAGCGTGTGCCACCATGCCTGGCAAATTGTTTGTATTTTTAGTAGAGATGGGGTTTTACCATGTTGGTCAAGCTAGTCTCGAATTCCTGACCTCAAGTGATCCACCCAGCCTCCCAAAGTGCTGGGATTACGGGGGTGAGCCACCATGCCTGGCCACGTTTTACATTTTTTAAAGCCTTTCATCTAGTTATATTTGTCTCTTGAAACGGTCCTGGGCAATAAAAACTTGATAGGGCCCCATTTCATAGGCAAATAAACCAAAAGCTCAGAAATTAAATATCAGGCTTTTTTTTTTTTTTTTTTGAGAAGGAGTCTTGCTCTGTTGTCCAGGCTGGAGTGCAATGTCATGATTTTGGCTCACTACAACCTCTGCCTCCTGGGTTCAAACGATTCTCCTGCCTCAGCCTCCTGAGTAGCTGGGATTACAGGCGCCCGCCACCACACCTGGCTAATTTTTGTATTTCTTTGTAGAGACGGGGTTTCACCATGTTGGTCAGGCTGGTCTCAAACTCCTGACCTTGTGATCCACCCGCCTCAGTCTCCCAGAGTTCTGGTATTACAGGCGCAAGGCATCGCGCTCAGCCTTCAGGCACTTTTAGTCAAAGACTGCTAAGTAGGTAAAGGATCTCAAATTTCAAATTCAGATAAGATAATGCTTACCAGAAATGTGATGGTAAGCTATAAAGCATTATTTAAATGTAAAGCATGATTATTCTAAGTATACTATGTGCTCTTAAAATCCCTTGCCAAATGACACGTGTCGAGTAGTCTGCTACTTTCTGAATTATAGCCAAACTCACAGATCCCTGCTTATAAATGTCCATTAAGTGTACATGAAATGTGAGCTCCCCCATTTCTGAGATGGTTGTCATTGCTATGGTGATATTTCATTTCCCCATTTGCTGTAACTCATCTGCCAGCACTGCAACATTGCAGCCTTAGTTTGTTGGGCCACTGTTTCCTTTTTTTTTTTTTTTTTTTTTAATGCAGGTTTTCTTTAAAGTTTTTTTTTTTATTTTTTTATGCAGGTTTTCTTGAAATTTTGTTTTGTTTTGTTTTTTGTTTGTTTTTTAGCAGGGTCTAAAGCTTTTCTTCTTATTTAGGTTTCCACTAAGTAATAATTAATCATTATAATAATAAAATGCAGTTACTTTTCTGCATAGCTCTATGATAAGTATAGTGTTAGAATGTTTAGAATCCTGGTCTGGATCTCATGATCTTATTAAAATAACTCTGCTCCATAGTCTTCCTAGTGATTTTTTTTTTTTTTTTTTTAAGTATGTCTTACTTCTAGTCCAGGCTAATTTCTATTTAGCAAGAGTCAGTGTATGGTCTTAGAAATCATCTTGGACTTTTATGCAGGAAAGTTAGTTGTTGTTGTTGTTGTTTTTAAGATGGAGTCTCACTCTGTCACCCAGGCTGGAGTGCAGTGGCACTATCTTGGCTCACTGCAACCTCTGCCTCCCAGGTTCAAGTGATTCTCCTGCCTCAGCCTCTCAAATAGCTGGGATTACAGACATGCACCACCACACCTGGATAATTTTTTGTATTTTGAGTATAGACGGGGTTTCACCGTGTTGGCCAGGCTGGTCTGGAAATCCTGACCTCAGGTAATTGGCCCACCTTTGCCTCCCAAAGGGCTGGGATTACAGGCATGAGCCACTGCACCCGGCCAGGAAGGTTAGTATTAAGCAAAAAATAAATTTATTTTTAGAGAAGGTAACCTAGATTTGAAATTCCCAATGCCAGCCATGCTCCTTCTTCTTTTTAGAGTTAGTTTTTCCTCCAAATAAAACTTACTCCCAACCCCCAGCAAAAGTGTGGCTCTTCAAATGCCTCTAAATAAAGTAACTCTCAGGAGACACATCAGTAGTGAACAACAATTTGTTTCTACACTTCTTGGTTTCTTTTACCTATAGTAGCAAATGTGAGGTTCCTCTCAAACCCACTCATGCCATTTGCCCATTTAAAAGTCAAATTTCTCAGGACGAGTAGCAATTTTCAAGAGAGAAGGAACAGGGCCAATTGATGTCACAAGGTCCCCACCATCAATTAAAACAAATCATTGGAGGGAACTAAGAGTATTGGTCAGCCTGATCGACCATCTCTGACCCCTTAGAATAGGGACTAGGAGACTCTGGCCCTAACACACACCTTCACAGATTTCATTAAATTAGACTGAATGGAGCTTTTTTTCCCATCAGATTCCTGTTCTGGCCTGTGGTCACCCTAAGCATAAGATCATGTTCTCTTTAGGAAGGAAGAAGAGAATGGACCTGAGCCTCTCTTTGGGAGTTCTGCTGAAGAGTCTGCAAGTCCTAAGTGGCCTTTACGCAATTTAGAGACCGGAAGGAAGGCACGAATACAAATTGGCCATGGGGGTCTCAGGGGGAAAGAAGCCCCTGAACAAAGGAGAGGAGAGGTATTTCAAAAAGAGGCTATATCCTCTTTTTTTTTTTTTTTTTTTTTTTGATGGAGTTTTGCTCTTGTTGCCCAGGCTGGGGTGCAATGGCGCCATGTTGGCTCACTGCAACCTCCGCCTCCCGGGTTCAAACAATTCTCCTGCCTCAGCCTCCCGAGTAGCTGGGATTACAGGCATGTGCCACCACACCCCACTAATTTTGTATTTTTAGTAGAGACAGGGTTTCACTGTGTTTGTCAGGCTGGTCTCGAACTCCTGACTGTAGATGATCTGCCAGCCTCGGCTTTCCAAAGTGCTGGGATTATAGGTGTGAGCCACCGCGCCTGGACTTTTTTTCTTAATTCCCCCCAAAAGAGGGCCAGCTACTAGGAGCAAAGTTACATTTGAGAAATCTAGAGTCTTTTTTAAAGGGTAACATGCTCAACCCAGTGCTTGGCACACATCAGTACCCCAAAAATGTTTTGGGTTTCTTGGGGTTTTTTTGTTGTTGTTTTTTGTTTTTTGAGACAGGGTCCCACTCTGTCACCCAAGTTGGAGTACAGTGGCATGATCTCGGTGCACTGCAACCTCCGCCTCCTGGGTTCAAGTGATTCTTCTGTCTCAGCCTCCCCAGTAGCTGGGATTACAGGTGCCTGCCACCATGCCCAGCTAACTTTTGTATTTTTTAGTAGAGATGGGATTTCACCACGTTGGCCAGGCTGGTCTTGAACTCCTGACCTCAGGTGATCTACCCGCCTTGGCCTCCCAAAGTGCTGAGATTACAGGTGTGAGCCACCATACCAAGCCTCAACTTTTAATTTTAGAAATTTACTTTTCCTCCTAGATTTTTTTTTCCCCTGCTCCAAGTGAGGTTTGGGGTTTGGTTTGCTTTCTTTTAAATAGATACCTTTTTAAAAATCTATGGCTGTGTAACATCCGTGTCCGGGGGATTTAAGCAGAAAGCCCTGTGTTGTTGCTGGGTTTTTGTTTGTTTGTTTTTCTGTTTTTTGCATTTCCCATTAGACTATTAACGTGTAAGTTCTAAAAGTGCCGGCCACCTCATTCCGTCTTTCTGTCTCCACCTGTCAGAGTACATTCTTTGTTTACATTCTGTAAACAAAGATCAATCCAAGCAGTAGACGAATGCCACCTTGCCACATTTATAATTGTGTGAAGTCACTCTCAGGTGAATGATGTGCCAGAGAGAGATGAGGAGATAACGTACTTTTTGACTTATCCTGTAAAAGTGTCACCTGTCACCCCTGCCTATCCAGCTGCCCCTTCTGTTTTGATTAGCTCCTAACTACCAATCAACTCAATACCGAGGCTGAGCTCAAGGACCTGAGCTTGGATTGTTCTACGGTTATTACACATCAAAAAAAGAAAAGAAAAGAAGAAAAGAAAATGTGTTTAGTTTCCTTTCCAACAGCCAGATGGTGAACCAGGCCAGCCCATGGGAATTGAAGATGAAGAGATCTCCAAGAAAGAGGTAGGGAGCAACACAACAAAACAATGTTTGATTTTTCATTATGTCGATCGTCACATGCTCTCTGAGCACACATGAGGCACACACCTTTCAAGTTAGAATCAGTGGAGTGCTTTTCTACATGCAACAACTGGGAGCTACGCTAAGGGAAGAATGTTAGGCAACTGATCTGTGACGGAGCAATGGAAATTAAGGGAGTGTGCCTCTGTTGTACTTCCTTAGAGAAAAATCCCAAATTGCATTGCAGAGTAATTTGTTAAACCTCAGGAGTATTTAAATTCAGGAATATTTTGACTTGTGGAGTTCTGCCCACAGAACTGCACATTCGATCTTACTAAATGTTTTTTAATGATTCAATTTGGGGCGAGGAGAGAGGTATAAAGGTAGTATAAATTGTTATCCAATCTCAAATTTATTATGAGTCAGTCAATGTTTCCGACATTGTCACACACACACTGTGTGTGGGACAGAGTAAGTACTTTTAACTTCCTTTAATGAGTTGATAATGGGAAGGAAAAAAATCCCTGTACTACTTTCTAAGGAGTGTCACAGTTGAGCTTTCACATGCTCAGTGTCACCACTGAGTGAGCATCGATTCTTACAAGGAAATTAAGGCTTGGGCTGCAAGAGCCTCTCTCTTCTGATTTAGCTGGCTCTTGCCTCTCCCCTTCCATCAAAAGACCACATTATCTCTCTCCTCTTTCCCATTTGAACAATTTTGCTGTTCATCAAACTGATTGCTAACGTGAAAATTACATGATGGTATTTTTACAGGGAACCTGCATTCAGGTAAGTTTGAAGCTGTGGGATATTTGAGGGGGAAAAAAAGAGTAATGCTTATCATGATCCACAGAAACCAAAGTCAGACACTGTAAGATAGTCCAGAACCCAAGAAGGGCCACGACAGGACCCTTCCAAAGGAAAGAGAATCTCATGTCCCGTGTTTTAGCAAGTATCCATTCCAGCTCCCCCAGGGCTCTGGGACCCACATATCTGTGCCTCCACTTTTCTAGAGTTGTAGTAGCTGGTGGTCCAACTGAAAAAAAAAATGAAAACAGGAAACCTGTCAAGAATAGATAGTGTTATTTAGGAAGTATATAGGCACTTACATTACTGAGACCACTTGAACACATCCTTTTAAATAGATACCTTTTTTAAAATCTATGGTTATGTAACATCTGTGTCTGGGGGACTTAAGCAGAAAGCCCTGTGGGTTTCTCTTTTCAAAAGACAGGACTTATTTATAATCAGTCCCTTGATTTTTCTTTGGCCTTCATGGGCTTTTGAAATCTTAGGAAGTGTCCATCCTATTTCCTTATAGCTGCTCTTTCTGTGGCTCTGCTAGGCCTTCAAATGCTGAACTAACTTATTAATTAAATCGTTGACGTCATTCAGGGGGTTCCTTTTGCCCACTGGCCCCCAACATGGGAATTTTTAAATGACTGGCTCTAGAAGGGCCCAAAGATGGTGAAGATGAATTGATATTTCAGGTGACCACTAGATGGTGAGACAGTATAAGGCAGAAAACAGGTGGCATGTCTATGTGAAAGTGAGAGGGATGGCCAGGGCCAGCAAAGGCGAAGAAGGGTCCCCTTGACTTTTACTGCCACCCCCTACCTCATGACAGAGCTTCGACTCAAATAGGCCCCAAAGCTTTAGCCAGACCAGCGTTTTACTTTTATGCTGTGAATTCTCCTAGTTAGCTATATGCTAGGATTTTAGAAGCATTTTGGGGGGCTCAGTCTAACAGAGGGGTCCTCCAAGTGGCTTCGTTGACATTTTGTCATGGGGGGGCTGTCCTCTGCACTGTGGGATGTGTAGCAGCATCCCTGACTGCTACATACCAGACACACACATACACACATACACACTCTCAATCTCTCTCTCTCTCTCTGACAACCAAAACTGTTTCTAGTCATTGCAAAACGTCACCCCTCATTGATAACTACTGCCCTAACATCATCAGTTTCAAATTCTGGGGAAAGTTCAAGATCATACATACTGTAACTTGCGTATCTTAAAAATATATATATCGGGGCCAGGTGCGGTGGTTCATGCCTGTAATCCTAGCACTTTGGGAGGCCAACGTGGGCAGATCACCTGAGGTTAAGAGTTCGAGACCAGCCTGGCCAACATGGTGAAACCTCATCTCTGCTAAGAATACAAAAAATTAGCTGGGCGTGGTGGCGGGCGCCTATAATACCAGCTACTCGGGAGGCTGAGGCAGGAGAATTGCTTGAACTTGGGAGGCAGAGGTTGCAGTGAGCCTAGATGGCACCATTGTACTCCAGTTTGGGCAACAAGAACAAAACTCCATCTCAAAATATGTATATAAAAATATATATATATAATATATCACATATATGATTATACATTATATGATTATATATATGATATATAATATATATAATTGCCTTGGGTAATTTCTAGGATTCTTCACTAAGGAGGTTGATTATATATTATATGATTACATATTATATCATATATATCATATATGTATATATCATTATATATACATTATTATATATGATTACATATTATATATCATACATGTGATATGTCATATATATCATATATATTATATATAATATAAAATACATATTTTTTTTTCCCCAGAGAAAAGTTTGTCCACTGCAGTTACTTTTTTTTTTTTGAGATGGAGTTTCACTCTTGTTGCCCAGGCAGAAGTGCAATGGCATGATCTCCGATGACTGCAATCTCTGCCTCCTGAGTTCAAGCAACTCTCCTGCCTCAGCCTCCCTAGTAGCTGGGATTACAGGCATGAGCCACCGCATCCAACCCTGCAGAAGTAATTTCTAGAAATCTCAGAGAAGAAAGTGACCCAGATGACCCTAACTAGAATAGAAAAGGAAATTATTTCAGGGAAGTAAACAGTGAGTGGACTTTGATTAACCAAGTCAGTCCCATAGCTAGGCTAAATCAGTGCTTAAATAGCCTTTACCCTGAAATGATCTCATCTTCCACTCAGGGGTTCTTCAGGATGCCTTTTCCTGTAGCAGGCTAGGAACTCTCTCTCTGACTGGTGCACACTCAATTAATTCACTCTGCATTGTAGAGAAGGATGCCAAGACATGAAGGACCCATCTGTCAGATGGCTGCTGACAATGTATCAGCTCTAGGGTGGCAGGAGCCTCACTTTATATGTGTTCCCCAAAACAGCAGCAGAGTCTTTAACTGATAATGTGTACCCACCAGCAAGCAGTGTGTGGGCCCCAGTTGCTGGGTCTCCCTAGTCCCAGGCCCATAGGGAACTAGCCTACTGCATGGAGGTAACCTATGACCTTTAGCAACTGGTCTTTCAAGGCACAAAGTTCGATTGCAGGAGAGAGGGGCAGTGGAAGGAACGGCTCTGAATGACTGGACTGAGAAAGAGCATAAGATCTCTCAGGAATGAAACATAGCTATGCCAATAAAAGTAACAATCCAAGGACATTTCCTGGTCAAGAGTCTTGTGCTTGGTCTTTGATAAAGTGGACACCCCCTTCTCCATCCTAGGGCAGACTCTGTAACCATTATTTCTTGAAATAATTATAACAGGACTAAATTGTGATCTTAATTTTAAACAGTGGTCTAAGTCCCTAACTTGCATCTGACCAGCCTCTCTCAAGTAACCATTATGGAAGGGGACTTTATAACTTCTTTGTTATATTTTGACATAACACATTTACATTTTTGCCCCCATTTGGTCTTTCTATAGAGTTTTCAGATTGTAACATCTGAATTCAGCTCATCAAGTTTTTTAATTGAAACATCTGATTGTAATAACTGAAACAGAATCATTAGGGATCTAATTTTTTCCAACAAAGGAGATTTTTTTCTTTCCCCCCCCCCCCCCCCCCCCCGCTTAGGGAGTTTTGAATTTGTGACCTCTGAGTTCATTGCAAAGGCCAGAAAAGTAACTAAATAGATAGACAATGACCACTCTCCCTTCCAGACATGTACGTGTATTTTAACACTTTAGCTTTTACCATTAGGATTTCTTTAGGGGAAGGTGTAGAAATATATTGGTAGTTTGATAAATTATATATCAAACGTGTGAAATTTAAAATATCATTTGAAATCAAAACTTGTCTGAAGACTAGCTTTTTGTCACAAGTTCAGCTAAGCAAAGTGCCCCCTAACTATAAAACCTCCTTAGTGCAGAATCCTAGAAATTACTTAAGGCAAGCTTTTTGAATGTTGATTTTGACATTTTGCCTGGGAAAGTGCAACAGCTTTCCAAGCAAATGCTTAGAAGACTCAGGGCAGAACCCAAAAACAAATGCCAGACGTTAGGGGAAAATTTTGTAAAGTTGGATTGCCAGAAAACTTCTAGCTATTTATAATTACGCAGTTTAGCCGCTAAAGGGAAAGCACATTAGATCATTTTGTTTTGCAAAACAAATGGCCAGGGTGGGGTTTAGGAGGGTTCTCCTTTCTGAGTGGGAGTCCTTGGAAATGTTCCTGATGGGATCCAGTCATTCTGGAGCGCTCTTACGAAATCGTTCATCCTAGGGCAGTTTGGTGTTTGTGAGCATACAGTGTTTACTCCTTGGTGTCTTCTACTGTAGGTCTGATCTGATGGGGGAGGCTGTGGGCAGAGGAGCTCCAGCTGTTTGGGAGGATCCTAGAATAGTACAAACAGCACTGGGTTAGAAGTTGGGAGCTCTCATTCCTGGGACCTTGGTTGATTCTAGAACTTTATTCCAGGATTCCATGAATTTGCTAAGTTGACATCGGGAAAAGGCTAACGTTTGATTCTTAAAAGTATTGACAAGGCCCCATTTGGGAATGATTCTGCCAAGTATTCCTGGGGTCCTGCCATGGTCAGGAGAGCACCTTAAATTTGATGGGTTGTCAGGGAAGAAGCAGAGGATATCTCTGTGTTCAGCTTTATGTATGAGGAAGTCAAGACCCAAGATGGGAGCAGGACAGGGACAGCTTGAGAAAGGAGGCTTGAGATTGAGACTTGGACTCAGGTGCCAGGGATGAATCCAAAATGCCTCCAGGCATCTCAGCCTCAGACTTAAGCTAACAGATAGCACACAGTGGATGCCTCTCTGTTTCTTTTCTTTTCTTTTTTTGAGATGGAATCTTGCTCTGTCACCCACGCTGGAGTGAAGTGCCATGATCCTGGCTCATTGCAAACTCCACCTCCCAGGTTCAAGCAATTCTCCTGCCTCAACTTCCTGAGTAGCTGGGACTACAGGCACATGCTACCACACATAGCTAATTTTGTATTTTTAGTAGAGATGGGGTTCTCCATGTTGGTCAGGCTGGTCTCGAACTCCTGATCTCAGGTGATCCGCCTGCCTTGGCCTCCTCCCAAAGTGCTGGGATTACAGGCGTGAGCCACTGTGCCCGGTCTAATATTTTTCTTTTTAGTAGAGATGGGGTTTCACCATGTTGGCCAGGCTGGTCTAGAACTCCTAACTCAGGTGATCCGCCTGCCTTGGCCTCCCAAAGTTCTGGGATTACAGGCATGAACCACCGTGGCTGGCCTTTTTCGTTGTTTTTTTTTCTTCTGGCCCTACAATCTTGATTCCCCAGAGTTAGGGCCTGATCAGATGTTAAGGCAGGCTCAGAATGGGGCATCTGCTCTGCCAGAAGAAGGTGGGAGGTCAGAAAGAAGAAGGAAGATCATTAGGGCTGCCTTAGTTGGAGAAAGGGGGCTCATCTCTCATCTTCTCAGAAGTTTCACAACCCAGAAAGGGGAGAGCGGAAAGCAGCCTCCTAAGGAATTCTCGAATTTCTTTCTCACTTTTCCTTTTTTTTCCTCACTCACTTTCTTCTGAGATTTATTTTTAAATAGGGTTCTTATTTTGGGGGGGCTTTCTGAGCAGGAACCACTTTTTTTTGGAGGGAAATAAATGAGAACACGAATTATTCAGGGCTGGGAAGTGGAAACAATGGAAGAAAGCAAGGCCGCTCAGAACCGGCTGGCAGAGGGCGCTCGGCTTTTACTATTGACAGCCTGGCTTTCAAAAATTCACGCTTGTGCCTGCGCCTAAGGCAGAACCCGCGTCCCCCTCCCTAAATCCTCCTTCTCAGGGACACAGCCCCTGCCCCTAAGGCTGAGGAATGTTTTTAAAAGTTTACAGTTGAGCAATTGACATCTAAGGACAAATCCCGGCCACTTTTAACTAGTGGATCTGAAGATCTTAGCCAGGACAGGAAAGAACAGGATCAGGTAACCTCTAGATTCATAGCCCTGGTGCCCCGGTTCTCCTGGGAACTGGTCCTGAGATCCTGGACAAATCCCTGGTTCTAGTTTTTCTTAACTGAAAAAACAGGAGGGAGGTTTTTCTCACTTTAAAACTTACTTAATTATCTGATATAGTTTAAATAGACGAGGTATGCCAACACCCTATCCAACACACACTTTTTTAAATGTCTGTTCCAAAATGGAAGATTGTATAGGAAATCAAATGGTAGGGCCCTCTGTTGTCCTTTGGTAAATAATTAATAGTTTCTGGGTCCCCATCGCCGGGAGAATCTTTGCAGGAGCAGAGTTTGGTGGTAAACTCTTTCACACCTCAATCAAGAGCTAGACAAGAGGTTCATAGATGAGCAGAGCTCGTTTCCACCAGGGAAATCCAAGGGGCCTACCTGGAGAAGTTAGCATTTAAGACAATATGGGGAGATGGAGTAGAATTTGAGGTGCATGGTCAATGATTGTTCACAGAGAAGGGACTTGCTAGGGATAAATCGTTGCTTTTCCATTCATGCAAGCATCATTGAGTTTTTCAGGATCTCTGAGACCTCAGGGCTAGTTTTAAGTTCTTCCCCTCCTCAACCCCTCTCCACTTCTCAGTGCTTCACGGTACAGCAGGGCATTCTCACTAGTGAAGGCATCCTCTCTAAGGATGGGACCCCTACTGTCCATCTCAGGCTCAGCACTGCCTTGGGGCAGGCCACTTCTGGCTTCTTTAGGCCTCGTTTCCACTGAAGAGCAAGCTGGGTCTGATGGTGTCTGGCCAAATTCCTTGGTTCCAAGAACAGGTGCTGTTGCCATTCCCTGCCATTTCTGCCCCCCACCACCCCATCCAGCAGCTGGAAAATGATGAGGTCATCTATTTGAGAAGGGCCACACAGGCCTCCCACACAACGGCCTACAAAGTCCTCCAATGGGAATTTATTTCTTTCCGATCAAATTTACCCTCCATATCCCATTCATATACACATTCTCTCTCCCCTTACTCTTAAAATTGTAAAGTTAAGGAAACTGAATACAAACAGTTGATTGAAGGTAAACGTCCCTCCCACCCACCTATTGAAACATTTTTCTTTTAGTTGATAACTTTCCTACAACATTATTCTCTTATGCCCATATTCTTCTGAGGATTCTTTAAAGCTTTTCTTGCACTTTCTTCTCCTCACAGTTCCTGACTTCTAGCCCTGAGTGGTGGCTGAGGGCAGGTGACCCTGTAGACCATGGGGAGCAGGGGAGCCCCAGGCAGGTGACTGCCTCTTTCCAACCTTTCCTGGGCCACTGGAGCTCCTCCCCACCAGAGGTCAGCAGAGAGCTCAGAATGGCTGGGTCTGCTCTCAGAAAGTGGGATCTTGGAATTCTCTAGATGCAATGTAGGATGCCCAAATGGAAAAAAAGCCCCGTGTTTACAGGGTGTTTTGGTTGGGGCTCTCATCCTGTCTTGGGTCCCGGGGACCTTACTTTTAACACCAATACAGCCATTCTGTGCTTTTCTCAGGGGAGGGGTGGTTGGGGGTTTGGTCTGTTTATTTGGTGGCTTTCTTGGTCAGTCTTCTTCCCGCGCCAGACGCACAAATCCCTCCCTTAGAGGGAACCACACCCTCTTAGAACTCTCCCTACTGGGCCCAGCTGCCCACTTTCGCTTCCCACAGGACATGGAACCCACATCCCACACTTGGTCTGGCGCCTTTTCTTCTAGTTGTATTTATTGTTAAAATGACATCATAATATTACAGGAAATCCCCCCAGCCTGCCCTCACCCTGCTATGGTTTTCTTGATCATGATCTCCCCCTGTTCTTTACTCAGGTGTATGGATAGTTTTGAGACGGCATGAATCGTGGTGTGCAGTTTCATATTAATCCCCCTGCTCCACAAACACACACTACAGGGCAGTTTCCTTAGAGCTCTTCCCTGTTTGCCATTGTCCTTCCACAGTTCTTTCACTTGTTTAGTCCTTTCGCTAGTGGGGAAGAGCAGAGAAAGAATTGAGGTTCTCTCCCTTTGTTTTTCCTTCTCTGATCTTTTGAAATCCCGGGGTCCTTGGGAATGACTCAGAAATTAAAACCAATTCCCTTTGGCCAGTTGTTTATTGTTGAAAGAGAGAGACAAAGAGAAGGTACAGACAGAAGGAAGGAAGTAAATAGAGATTAAATTTAAAAATTTGAAAGGGAACAGTGGTTCACACCTGTAGTCCCAGCACTTTGGGAGGCCAAGGTGGGCAGATCACCTGAGGTCAGGAGTTCGAGACCAGCCTGACCAACATGGAGAAACCTCGTCTCTACTAAAAATACAAAATTAGCCAGGCATGGTGGCACATGCCTGTAATCCCAGCTACTTGGGAGGCTGAGACAGGAGAATTGCTTGAACCTGCGAGGCAGGGGTTGAGCTGGTGAGCTCAATCTCAGGTGAGCTGAGATTGTGCCATTGCACTCTGGCCTGGGCAAAAAAAATGACACTCTGTCTGAAAAAAAAAGAAAGAAAAAAGAAAGAAAAATTGAAAGGGAGAGAGAGGAGGAAAAAAAAAGAAAAGAAAAATGAGTACCTTTGCCAAGTTTAGCTCTAAGCACCAAATGGGGTCCTTGCCCTCTAGGAACTCCTAGTCCAGAACAGAGGAGAGGATCAGGTTGCAAGTGATTATCCTTCTACCAGGCAGGGGGTGGAGCGCTGCCAAGGAGGGTGTGGCTGGCACAGCTGAGGGGTAAGGCTGGCTGGACGGGACAGGAGTACAGGGAGGAGAGGCAGGCTCACAATCCAGGCTGGGGCATCCTCTCCTCCCCATCTCACTGCCCCATGAGGTCCTTTGTTGGTTCAAGTGCCAACCAGAAGAGCTGGGACAGAGGCCTCTCCTGTGTGCCAAGATGGGGGCCACCACCACCCTCTGAGCTCTGACCGTTGCCCTCTCACCTCTTATTGCTTTCTCAAATGTTTATCTCCTGATTCTAAAATGATGGTCCAATTTTTGTTTTATTTTAAACTTAGGAACACACTGCATGTAGCACAACTTCATTTTCCAAGTGTTTTCACATGCCTTATCCCACTAAGTGGTTTTGTTTTGTTTTAGGAAGTCTGGCACACAGAGAACCTTCCAGTTCTTTAAAAAAAAAACAAAAACAAAAACAAAAAAAAAAACCATAAATTTTTAAATTTGATAATTATCCAGAACAAAACAAAGCAAACCCTCAGGTTAAAAGTGAGCATCCTATATGTTAAGTATGCATCTTTGATGTTGGGGAAACCTTTGAATTTACAAATCGATGTCCTTGAGAATTGGGTTCCAGCCAGACCCATTATAGGCATTGTTTTCTTTTTTCTTTTTCCTTCCTTCCTCCCTTCCTTCCTTTCTTCCTCTCATTCCCCCCTCCCCACTTTGAAAAACAAGTTTTATTCTCTTGGGGTATGTTCATTAGAGAGGGAAGACAATCTGTTCAGCAAGGAAAGGTGAGGGGAAGAGAAAAGAGGGGAATTCAGCAGGAGGAGAACAGGGGCAAGGTTGATTGCTCTGTGCTAGGGTGAGGGTGGGGGGCAGAGAGAGAACATCACAGCCAGATGCAAATCACAAGAGCAGACCTTCAGCTTCCTGGCATTGGTGGGGAAAATATTCCGTCAGCTGCCTTTCTATGTCCTGGGCTTCATTCATCAGCTCAAGAGAAAAAAATAAAATCAAAATTTCATCCTAATTTGTTGTGGTTGGGCCCCATTCTCCCACGTTTTGGCCTTCTTGTAAAGCACAACCACAAAGGCTTCCTGGGCTGACCTGCCTCTCAGTTCATTCTCAAGGCGTTAGCTTCATCCCATCAGGAGGAGTTCAGACTCTCCCCAAGTGCCAAGAGTTAGAAATGTGTTGCTAATTGATTTGAGCTAAATTTGTGTTGCTTTGAGACTTAGCAAAATGGCTGATTAGGGGCCAGTGTTGGGGAAAATAATTGCTGATCTAATAGCTAAGAAAAGGAACTCATTCACAAATATGTTTATAAAATGGGTCTTCTGTGACATTTTGGAGTTGTCAGGGAGTTAGGGGTCATGGTGGTTCTTCAGGAAGAAAGAAATGTTGGGAAATGTTTAATGGAAATTTAGCATAAAATGACATGCCTCATTTAAGAAAATAGTTAAATCCATCATGGTTCCAAGTGAAAACAGTTGTCACAAATTAATTTTTCAAATGTTTGACTATTGGCAGGTCTGAGGTTTACTCATATGTAGATTATGTCCAACTTGGCAAAAGCATGGAATCCTGCCCAGTCCTTGGTACACAGGGACTGGCACATGTACCCATTTTTTCTCACTGATAAGTTATTTCCTAATTTTTTGGTTAACTTGTAGGTTGAAATAGCCTTACTCCTTTTTGTCTGTCTAGTAGCATCTCTAAGCTTGCAGTAGCTGCTCACGTGTCTGCCACGTCCCTTAGAAGGATGAATCCTTGCCGGGTCGGTGAGTTTGCCTCAATTCGGGCATTTTCATTTGTTAATTCATTCATTCGATATACATGTATTGAGTGCCAAATATGTGCCCTTCCCTGTGGGGAAGACAAAGGTATGAGACATTGCGACTCCCTTGATGGAATCAAAACAAACCCAGGAAGTTAAGAAGAGTGGGCAGTCTCTGTTATAAGTGATTACACAGGGAATAAATAAGGAAAGGTGGAAAGATTGTCAACCAAAAGACTTCAACAGCCTGCTAAGAGTCTTCCAGCCCAGTTGAGCACACCAAATCAGAGATTACCTAAAGGTGTCATGAGTGCTGATAATTAAACTGCAGAAAACCTAGAAGGATCTGCTGGGGTCAAAACAAACAACATTTGACAGGCACAGCCATTCAGATTTTCATGCCACTCTGAGGCTGAAATTTTCTGCACAAACAGCAGCAACTGAACCTTTTCTAGTCACAGGGTAGACCTCCCTGTTGATAGGGTAGACCTCCCTGTTGATAACTTGTCAGTCATGGGACTGAATGAGGCCTTTCTCCAGGAGGCATAGCCCAGAGGGTTACTGGTCATGCTGAGGAGGCAGTCTTGCTTCCAGGAGGGGCTGCAGAGGCCTGGCCCAAGAGTGGTGCTGAGAACTGCCTTTTGCCAACTTCTTTCTTTCATTGTGCACTCTCTGGAGCCAAACTATGCCTTCCAGGATCTTTCAAGACTAAAATTCTCTTAGGAGGATGGGCCCAATATTTCCCACCTAACCTTAGAAATCTTCTATGTCTAGGATTAGTGTTTTGAGAGTTAGATGGGAAAGTGTAGTTTGCAGTCAGGTCCTGATGTACTACAAAGTGCTTTCACCTTAGTGCTTTCATCCTCCATGTTAGCGCCAACCCTCCATCTTAGCTCTTGGGCTGGCCCCTGTCCTAGCTCTAGTCTTACATCTTGGTTCCTCCCCTGCTTTCTATCTTAGTTCCTGGCCTACCCTCCATCTTAGCTCCTGGTCTGCCCTCCATCTTAGCTCCTGGCCTACCCTCCATCTTAGCTCCTGGCCTGCCCTCCATCTTTGCTCCTGGCCTGCCTTCCATCTTAGTTCCTGGTCTGCCCTCTATCTTAGTTCCAGTCCTCCATTTTAGATCCTGAGCTTTGGGTCTCTTTTGTTCCCTAATGCAGATAGAGATAGTCTATATTCAAATACTATAATTAATGCCCAGTCATTGTGGAAAGAAAAACACATTTTAATTTCCAGAATTTTATTTCCAACTTTCCTTTCACAAATACTTTTAAATTATCTATTTATTACCCTTGAAATAATATGTCTTATTGATAGGTCTCTAACTATCACAGCACATGATAGTGACCTGTATGGTTTTTTTGAAAATATGAGTGTGTAATACAGATTGCCAGCTATTTTTTATGTTAAAAATAAGATAAGGGAAGGTATTTTGTGTGGATGACTGAACTGAAAGAACTCTCAGGTAAACTTTACTCCGTAGTGAATATGATTGAGATTTATAGAATTATTAAGTTGTGGCTTCTTAAAAATTGCCACTGCAACAGGAATGCCTGAATTTTGTGTTCTAGGTGATCATGGATGAGCACATGGCAAATCTGAAAAGTTGATTTGGCCCCAGGCCTCCTTACCTCCCTGCAGGTGGCTGTGTTCTCTTCAGTTAATCCCATTAGCTGGCAAAGGCTTATGGGGCTACTTTTAAGGGACATTTGCATTTTCATAAAGAGCTTTAGAGGCCCAAAAGCCCAGACAGTCACATTTTTAATAGTGGGATTCTTAAGAGTAGCATTCTAACAAGAGGCATTGGAGGGAACAGGGGAGGGCATTTGGGCTGTCACCCCCCCACGCTTCTAGTTCCAGCCCCATACCCTGTTATTCCCAGCCCAAGTCTATGGCTGCCTAGCAGCCCTCAAAGCAATGAGTTGACTTTCTTCCACTGTGATCCCAGGACACGCAGACCTCTCACACCAGATCTCCAAGTAGCAGCATACTGCTTAGTGCTATTCTGCCTGGCAGCGGGGTACCCCCCCCCCACCCCACTCAGTGGCAGTAAGGTTCAGATCGCAGCCTTCAGGGTGCCTGACTCATTCCAGCTCCGGTCGATAATGACAAGCCCCATGTTTTTCTCCAGCGTCCATGGCTATGACACATAAAACAGTCAGGAAATAAAAGAGGCTTGAGTACTATACGGTTGCTTTGCTTTCTTTAAAAAAGAAATATAATGTGAAGGGCATAGGGGGAAGGAGCAAGGAGGCAGGAGGCCAGGCCAGCAAATAAGCCAGCAGCAAAACAACCTTGTTGTTTGTTACATAAACAGCTCCCCCCACTTCCCCACCCTCCCCCCCCAACTGTACTGCGGTTATATCCTTAGGAAAAACTGGGGCTTAGTGGAGCTTGGGTTGATTTCACACCTTAGCTTAGAGTTAGTCAGAGGTGTATTAACAGCTAATGATTCCACTGAGGGCCGCCCAGATTGCCATCTTGACTTGCCAGATATTAGCAATACCCTTACAGAAACCCAAAAGCCTGCCAATTAAGTTCCCCAGTGTAAGTTAAAAGGGGCCTTTCTGAGATGTGTGATCTTTAGGAAAAGGAAATTAAGCTAATTTTGAAAGCTCCTGACACTCGAGTTTCCTTATAATGTAAGTAGGTGACAGCTGGGATGAATATCATAGTCCCTCCCGTAATGTGTATGTGAATAGATGTCATGGATTCTAATGGCAGAGTTCAAAGTCACTCAGAGGGAGGGTTTTTGTT
This sequence comes from Theropithecus gelada, assembly GCF_003255815.1. Lineage (NCBI taxonomy): Eukaryota > Metazoa > Chordata > Mammalia > Primates > Cercopithecidae > Theropithecus > Theropithecus gelada. The sequence continues at coordinate 43,736,053 of NC_037678.1, read as the reverse complement.
TTTTAATGTCAGCCACCTGAAATATTTTCAGAAAGTTCTGTGATGGCTAACAGGATTAGAATGACATTGTCACAAAATGATATGAGGTGTTAAAAAGACCCCTACACGATGCGTGTCCACAGCACACAAGAAGTACCCCCCCCACACACACACTAAGTATGACTCAGTAAGAGTGAGGAGGAGAACATCGAATTATATAAGTTACAGTTTTATTTCAAACACACAAGCACGTAGGCCAGCAGTGATAGTAAACACGCAGGCACACTTTCCCTCTGAGCATGAGAGGCGTTTGGATTTTATCTTCACAGATGCAGAACCTCTGTACTTACTTCTAAATAGCTTCCTCCTGACCCTCAGCTAAGTCAACGGGGAGAAATCAGCCACCAAGTTTTGCTAAATTGTGTACCATGACAGTGACTTGTATTTAGGAGACCTTGCATGCATCTGAAGCCCAGAGAGAGCCACCGCCACCGTTCCTCCTGATGAAAATGGCCTCACCAGCACCTTGCTGCAAACAGAGGCCAGCTCAAAACATTGATTTTCTCCCCACCCTCGCAAGGTTAGGATTCTGCTTAGAACTCTCTGCTTTAAGCTAAAATTTCCATCACCAAAGAGCCTGATTTCAGGCAGAGAAAGAACCACTTTAGCAAATGAGAGAAGCGAAGAGGAGTGGAGAAGGAGAAGGAGGGTCATTTCAACAGCAGCAAAAATCAGCCATTTTCCCTGACAGCACTTTAATTATGATGAAAGAACAAGATTTTTTTTTTTTTTTTTTTTTTTTTTGGTTTTTACAGAGGAGGCTTATGGTGGGGGGAAAGGAGGGAGCCTCTGAAAGAGATGTGAGCTGCCAAGGTACAGAGTGCAAAGTGGCTGTCACTGCCAAATGACAGATGCACTTGGAGAGGGTGAGAGAAGCCCTTCCCTGAGCCTGTGCACCAGTGGCCCATTCTGTGGGGGCCCAGGACTAGTCAGCCAGGGGCAAATGGTGAATAAGATAGCCCAAAGGAGCCACCTGCTACTGCCAGCTTTCCCCTTTCCTTCTGTGTGATTTTAACCCCGGGGGTGGATCTCCTCTGCTGTTATGCTCTGCTCCATCGGCTTTGAAAGCCTTGGAGGGGTTTCAAGTGGTCACATACCTTATCGGTGAAAAGGATGTTTTTCTTTAAAGTCAGGTGCTAAGTCAGGTGTGAGGTTGAAATGGACACTCAATGGCTTCAGAGCTGGATAAAGGGACAGAGCCCAGGAAGCCCAGGACTGACGTTCTGATGGGCAGAGGCCGGCTATGGTTTAGGAATGGGGAAAGAGTTGGTGCACCAGATGTTAAGAAGCTACAGTCAGCTCAAGCAAGAACGAGAGAATGGCGCTGTCACTGACTTCCCACCTCTCGGCCTTGCCGGTAATCCCTGCTCTGATCCGAGGCATGGGGTCCACAGGAGGTACCTATTGTGTTGCTATAATGCCCACAAGTGGTCTGAGGATTCTGGGCTGGTAGTGTTTAGAAAGAGATAAAAGTGAATCCTAGACTCTCACAGCTGGAAAAAGCCTTTCTCCCTGGGAATGGGAAGTAACAAAATGCGTCCAGGTTAGCTGTGGATTCCTTAGAGATGAAGGGAGCAGAAAGGGAGGGAAAAAAAAAACACAAAACAACAAACAAAACAACAAAAAACATAGAAGGTGCATTATTTTGTACTTCCTTTCACCTCCCTCCTTGGTTTTAGGGCTCTTTCGTGGCATGCAACAGGAAGTGCAGGCTGTGTTGAGAGCCTCTGGTGCAGACTTACGCAGAGCACAAGAGATGATGTGAGCCTGCTTGTCTGGGCTGCGTTTGTGTAACTGAATTACACAGTATCTATGTTAGAAGTGATGTCACCCAAGAGAGCCCCGTGGCCTTGAACTAAACACCAAGGGGCATCAGGCCCCGGCCCCAGGAGGCCTGCTATGCGGCAACTTCTCTGAACAATTTGTGATTTTCTGTTCTTATTCCCCTCACTAAATTGTCATGCTGCTAGAGACACTTCTAATTTGATGGTTATTAACAGGCAGCTGGTAATGAAACAGCGAGGACTTAGGGCTTTGCAGTAGGTGAATTACGGACATTTACAAGTAAAACAACGTTATTTCTTACATTTAGCAAGAGGTTTAACAAGCAAAGTGTAACATCTGCAGAATCTTACGGGAGGAGGCAGTGGTCTTGAAATCATGAGGCAGTACTGCAGGGATGGAGATATCGCCTTTCCGTAGAACAACTGCAATCTCCCCATCAGAGCCGACTGGAAATACAAATTTGCTCCTATCTCCATGCGTGGTGATTCTGCCTGCTACAGAGATGGAGGAACAGTGATCTTGCTGATTTTAATGGACCCATTTAGGGAAAAACACTTAAAAAATATGTGAAAATGCATTTTCCCCCTATTTCTCCTGGAAAGCAGCATTAGGGTCCAGCAGTTCTGTCTGGAAGCAGGGAGATGCAGGAGCAGCATCCTGGCTTATGACCGTTTGGCTGCTTAGTGGTTTTATTTTAGAAAGAGTTTTAATTCAGAGGCAGTGGGGGGGTGGGGGGCGGCACGGGGGGTGAGAGAACAAGACAAATCAGATGTAGAGGTTTGCAGAGCCTGGAGGCCAAAGGAAGCCCATTTTAGGAGACCACATTTTCAGCATCAGAATAAGTAAAGTATTTGAGGATTTTTGTCTCCTCTTAAAAATTGGCAGTTTGGAAAAGGAAAATATTCAGGCTCTTTTGAGAAACATAGGTGATCAGTTAACGTGAGGTGGTGGTGATTGTAATGTCGGAAGAATTGGTCTCATTTTTCATGTCACAATTAATATTGTTTGAGATTAAATAGCTTCTTAACTTAGACCATTTACATTTTACAGAGCACTAAAAAGCAAGCCTCCAAGCCACTTTCTGGTAGCACAAAGCCAAATAAATGGGAACAATATAACCTTAAAAAGATCCATTCTTTCACTTGTATCTTTGCTCTGGCCAGTATCGAGTCATTTAGCACAATCTAAAAACTCACATTTTTCATTGCTAGAAATATGTAATTCTTCCTACTATTCATTGCCTGCAAATTTCCTATTCTGGTGACCTTTTTGACTTGGATTTTTGTCTTCTTGACAACAAAGCATCCAATCAATTTGATCAAAAGTTCAATCGTGAAAAAGCATCTGGATGTTTTGTCTACAAACAACCAGTTTGCCTGAATATTTGAGAGGATCAGCTCAGCCAACCACCTGTCCCGATGTCACCCCAGCACAACCCAAATGCACTCAGAGGGGCACGGAAGGAAGGGTACACACAAACAAGGTGTGGGGGGGGTCTCACTTTCTCTGCTGCAGCTATCTGAAATTGGCTGCAGAGGAGGGGGAAAATGAAGCAGCAGACTAGTCTTTCTAGGCAGATGTGGAGGGAGAACCATGTGGAAAGAAATCTTTATGGCTAGACTCTCAGCAACATCACTGTCAGAGTCTGGTGCCTGCAGCCATCTTAGAATTTAGAGGAAGCTGAAGGCACCTGCCCACATTTTGTCTTAGGTTACAACCAGCTCAATCCAGCCAGCAAAAAATAAGGGTGAGAAGTGTTTTGCTTTTACAGAAAAAGAAAAAATTTCCATGATTCTGTTCCTTGAAAAAGAAGCTGACCCTCCCCAACCCAAACCTTTTATTTCAAAGTCACCAAAACTGAGACTAGATAATCTCTCTCTCTCTCTCTCTTTCTCATGTGCATAGTCAATTTAGACTCTCTTGGCTGGACTTTTTCCTGATCTCTCAGTGCAGTAAAAAGTCAGGCAGATGAGGGAGGAAGAGGACAAGGAGAGGCAGGGGAAGGGGCAATGGCTCCTTGGCACATCTCCCTTTGTAGTTCAGTCTTACACAGTCCATTTCTATTTGCAAATAGCTCAGCCCAAAAGAGGGTATTGATATGACCCCCAGATGCTGTTCCTAATCCATCTTGCTTATTTTCCCTCTGGGGCGCAGGCAGGGCAGAACCCAGATATGATCAGACCTTCAAAGCGCAGCCTTGATCCTTTATTTTTCATGTTACAGTCACAGACCTTGAAAATGTGTTTTCAGCAGTTTACCACATACCGAGAATTTCAGGAAACAAAAGGTCAAGAATTGATGACTTAGATTTATTAGTAGTCCCATTAGGCAGACCTCAGAATTCTAATGATGGGTCTTTGCTAGACAAATCAATGTCATGTTTCTAAAAGGACAAGAGTGACAGCTGGCTGATTTCACAGAATTATCAGGTATTGGGAGGAAGGTTAAGTTCAAAGTAATTACTTTCAATTACAATGATGTTCTTGTTTGTTTCCCTGGGGTTTTCATGCTGCTAGTAGTGTTTTTTTTTTTTTCCCTTGCATTTGCATATTTGTTGTTTACTTTACATATTTTAGAAATTATCCATCTATTTTTTTTCTCTCAAAATCTCTTCTACCTTTGGCATCAATTGTAGAAACTAAATGTTTGCTGTAGAGTTCTATCCTTTAATCATAGCTTTTTTTTTCTTTTTTTTTTTTTAAAAAAAACAAAGTTCTCTTCTCTGCCTCTCTGCCTCCCCACCCAATAAACCTAGTGGATGTGTAGTTATGCCAAGTTGTGGAAAACACATTTAACACATTTAAAAATGTGCAAGGTAAATGAAATATAAAAGTATGTTATATCTAAGATTAAAATATTAATTCGATTTGGGGATTTACTAGTCAACATTTTGGTTTTATATGCATTCATTCAACTAACTCATGGTATCTTGTTGAAATGATGCATTTAAAATAATTACTGATTAAAAGAAAACTAAGGAACTTTTCAGGCTGAGAATGACATTAAATTATCCTGTTCTTGAGCGCCTCTCAGAGGCATGGGTTAAATAACACTAGAATATGAATTTAGGGTCATTTAGGCTTTTCTAGGCTTTGGTATGCCTCCAACGGTTATGAGTAAAAGGAGTAGTCCTTTAACTTGGAGATTAGATGTCTCTGGGTCCCAATTAAGTTTTATACCAATTTCCTTTGTATGGTTCGGCTATTTGGCACCATCTTGGTAGAAGATAGGGATCCAGGGCCTTTGCTATCAGTGGAATGGATTGAGGAAAGCTTCCTCATTTATAAGTCTTGGCTTGGCAAAACATAGCCTAGCCTTCTTCCTTCCCTCTCCAGACCAGGGCACCACGTGGAGATAGCGCCGTTTGCTTGGGCTGGCCTTGGACATTTCGGAGTTCCCCTCTTACTACATGCTGACATTATTCCACAACTCCCCATGTGCCTCCCCTCACTGCTGCCAAGTGCTCTTGAAAGTCAACCACCTTCCTGGGTGACTGCTGCTTTCTTACCTCAGGTTAAATCCATAGACCCAGTGAAAGTTTTCCCAGGGGCTCCCATACCTAAGGGTAATCATACTTTCTATATGTGAAAGGCTAGTTTTCCAGAGTTTTTATTTCTTGATGTTAGGTCACTGCAACCCTGGGATAAAAATAGATGTAATTAGCATGTTACAGATCAGACTCTGCACTTGTAGCTTTGTGCCACTTTCTCTAATAATACCAATTTTGGTGACACATTTCCTAGAATCCTGGACTTGCTTCAATCCCTAAAATCCTCCAAGAGCTGAACTGTAGGACAGACCTGTTTGCTTTAGAACCTAGAAGGGTTTGGTCCCAATTAGATTGTCTCTTTTCCCTACCTTTCTGGACATTGCAGGTCCATCTCCATTTTCTTGTTTTTATGATCAGGGAGCAACGGCTCCATTCTCCCCTAAGGCTGACATTTTTGTTGAAGGCTGAGCACACATGTCTTCTGTCCTTGTGGCAAAAGGCCCTTTCCTGGCTGGCTCCAGAATCCTCACCAGTTAATTGGGAAAACATTTGAGTTAGGCATCACAATTTCAGCCGAGCTGGGCAAACAACGAGTACACCTGTCACTCGAGCCAGTGTCCAAAACTCAGCCCCACGGATCACAGCTGTAGCGTTATTTCAGCATGAGCAATTCAGTATTTAATGTTCCTTAGAAAAAAATAAATCATTCCAAGCTGCTACTGTTCACCTGTTAACTCTTTCGGGATTTCATGGTGGTGGGGGTGGAAGTGGGGAGTAATCTATAATTTGCTTGGCTAGCAGAGAGAATACCCCCTTCCCAAGTCTGTCTTTTAAAAGGCCATTTCTTACATAATGGAGAACAGGGGCTGCAAAAAAAATATCCTCTTGATCTGTGTCAGCCACTGCCTTCCAGAACGAGAAGTTAGATTTTCTTCTTTCGTTTCATTTATATTTTTACCTGCGCAGTACAGGTACTGCTTCCTACAGTCGGCAGCTTCCATTTCTTTCCTCTTTCCATGGTAGCTTAAATTAGGCCATCATCATCAGCAAATCTTAATTTACAATTAAGTGCTGGGGAAAAAAAGTTCGTCATTAATCAGACCTTCTCATTTTATGTAAATGACCCCCAAAAGCAACACACATTTTTAATCTGTCCTGCCGATAGCTGAGCCCTTCTGTCATTTGGGTCCTAATAAATGAATTGGCCATCTGCAATTAATCTGCATAGTACAAATCATTGGAAGGCCGAGTCTGTCTGCCTTCTGAAAGAAACTGGCTATATTTAGTTTTTAAAGCAAGTCTGCTTTGTGTTCTTTGTAAAGTCAGCGACATTCTTTCAATTTTTTCGGTGTAATTAGCACAAAAGGAGCCGTAATCTGAGAAGGTAGTAGAGACTAAGGCAACTGAAAAACAGGAATGTTCAAGAAAGCGGGCAGAGGCAGCCTTCCCAGTATTGGGCGGCGTGCAGAGACCCTGGGACGTGGCTGCGGGTAGAGCTGAGGTCTGTAGCTCATAAAAAATCTCCTTTTCATCTGATCCCCAGACTGGTTGCAAATGCTTGCAGCTTGGGCTGAATAATTTTCCCCTTCTCATAACTTCCAGTGGTCGGCAAGGACCTTAGAAAGACACAGTGCCATCTGGGCTCTGCTGCTGAGTGGGCTCCTAACAGGCCAGTGAGAGTTCTGTGCACACTGCCAAGCCCTCAATAAACTGCTGAGTGGGAGAGCAGAGGGCGCAGCCCTGAGCTCCCCAGCAAACGCCTAATTTCGACCAACTGGAGGCTAAATGGAAATCAAGCAGAGGAAGGCTGCGGTGGCCGTGGGGAGGACAGCTGGAGCCCGTGTGAAAAGAGGGGGCAGCCCTCCACTTTGGGAGCTGTGCAGCCTGTGCCCCAATGGTTAGTTCCCTCCTCAAAATAAAAGCCAGGAAAATAGGTGGAGCTAAGCGATAATTACACATTTTTCAATTTCAACTAAAACGTGTGGACAAACACAAAACGATGAAAAGGTATCTACATTTCTAGGTGAATTAAATGTGTGACTAATTATGTCACGTTAATTGCTTAATTCCTGGTTTACCAACAGCAGATGGAAGTGGGACTGGAGAGGGGGTTTTAGCTCTGAAGGCGAATGACACCTGAGGCCCAGTCTGAATCTCAGTTCTCCCAAACTGAGGCTAGTTCCTAATGGCAAGGCTGTTTGAAAATGATCACCTACATTTGGTTGGCAGGTAGATAAAATCCGAAGACGTAAAACTTCTATTTAGCAGTTGTTTCATTTGTGTATGTCCACAAAGCAGCATTTAACTAAATGAAATGAATTGCCTGATTAATCCAGTGTTTTTAACTGTCTAAACTCCAATTCTATGGAGCTAAATTTGAAGAAGTGAATACTATGAAAAAACTCCTAAAATCTTTAAAATAAGAAGAATTAAAGGGTTTCTTTTATCTAAGGAAATTTCATTAGTCCCTCAGAACTCCTGACTGGTCTCAACATCCCATCTCCAGGTGCACCAACTGCCTCTTATTTTTTCCTGTTGTCATTAGTTTTGTAAGATGTTGGATCAAAGTGTCATTTAAATAAGGCACCTTGTAAATAAGTGTGAAAGTGAACTGGTCCGTGTCTATTTTTAACTAGTCTCCCTACATTATTCTCCATCCTGGATGAGTTTCCATCTTCAAGGCCAAGTTAAAAGTTCTAAGCAACAGGTTTTCCCATTACCTTAGTCCTCATGAAAACTTTTCCCCAAGGGAAGTGAAGGATATTTCAGTTTAGGAAAATTAACTTTCCTGCTGTAGAGTGGTTAAAACTCTTAAATATTTTTTTGTACCCAATTAAGAACTCCATTAAGTGGGTCCATTGATCTGTTATTGATGTTGATGTACCTCAAAGAAAATGGAGCTTCCTGTCTTCTCCTGGATTTGACTTTCAGTTTTGGAATTAATTGTTGAAGCTGCCTCCTGTGTTCTGCTGATGGGTCTGCCTTTTGGTCCTGCTAGTGGGTTTTCTGCTCCCTGTTGATATCCAAGTTGTTTGTCCACCTAGAATCTTCAATGAAGGGTAACATGTGCATCATATCATTTAGGCTTCTAGAAGGAACATAAGTAATACATGTCATCTCTTTTTGTTAGCTTCCCGCTTCTTAAGGTAGATGGTGGCTTTGTTAGAAGTCCATTCCTGCCCACTCTGGGGCTCATGGGGATGTGGTGAGAAAGGCTTTGATGGCCTGGGGAATTGGGCATCTGTCCACAGAGACCAGGAAGCCTCTCCCACAGATGGTGCCTCCCCATCAGAGAGTCAGGAAAGATCAAGAAGGGCTGCAAAAGGTCCTCGTTGCCCTTATATTGTGTGCCATGCTTTTAAGTAGATGTTTGAACAACATCTCAAATCCACTGACTCAAGGAATTCGGTCCAAACACACTGGCCAATGTACATCCACATTCTGTTTGAATTAGAGTATGTTCTGAATTAAAAACAGATCATTTTAAAATTAGTTGATGGATAATAAATAGGAAAATGTCATATGGCCATGTAGTTAATTCTTCAGTAATTGACTTCAAGTCTTCTGAAATGAAGTTTTACATCATGTTTAGTTTTGAATATAAGTTTAGGGTTACTTTGTGGTTGAAGTTACTGACTAGTGAATATGACAAGAAAAAAATGTCCTAGATAATCACTACATTCGATTTCTAAGAACTTTTATGGTCTAAAGTAATAGAGCCTTCTTACAAGGATTAACTGGGACTAGGAAATGCTTTTTACAATTCCTTCTTTCATCATCTACATGACATAGACTTTGACATTCATTTGCAATAGCAGTTTCAGTCATTCTAGCTAATTAAAGTGCAGAATGTGCTTTGAAGACAGGAAACACTGTGAAAGTGCTAAATACTATTATTAAAATCTTACAGCTAAAGTTTCTGTTTCAGTGGAAACCTATTTATTGTTTCCTAGGCTATTAAAATAATATTATAATTATATTTGCTCTGAGCTCTTGGAAAACAACTTAAAATGACCCCAACTAATGAAGGGCCAAGGATAACATTCTTGTCCAAAAACTGAGTGACATCATTAAGCAGAACACTATTTTCAAGATTCTAAGCTGTAGCAAGTCTGCTGCTTCGAAAGGCAGACAAGGCATTCTCACTCAGAAAGGAGGATACCCAGGGGCCAAGAACACAAACTGCCTTTATCACCACGAAGCTGACAAGACCACAGAATTCAAACCCTGATGTGGGACGTTGTTCCTTGTTGTCAATATGGAATGTTGGAAAGAAATGTTTTGAGGCCGTATCTCCGTGTAGTGTGTGACACGATCTGTTTAACCAAATTTTTTCGTTAGGTGACCTAGTGTTTTAGGTTAGGGATGTGTTATGATCTCAACTGGCTGGCTTGGGCACGAAGCAAGTCTCCTGAGCCACAGATCTGTGCTCTCTTCGGGCATTTTATACCCAAGATATTCTGCCCTTTGTCTCTCCCTGAAATCTCCATAACTCCCTTCTCTTCCTGAGCCAGATGAGGGGCCCCTTCCATTGGAAAGCTCTTTCATCTGGACTGTTCCAAGAATTATGCTAATAGATTGCCCCACTTTCAAAGCATAAACTAGGTACTTAAAACAGTAATGATCAATTAAAATAAATGACTAACCCATATGAAAAGGTCACACATGGTAGCCTCCAAATCTGAAAGACTTAAAAAAAAAAAAAATCACAACTTTTAGGGCCTTGAGAGGTCAAATTTGAGGCCAAAAGCTCAATAAAATCTCTTCTTTCACTTTGTGTGGAGTGAAAACAGAGAGCCTAGCTGACCGCAAACCAGCTTGTGCTTCAGCGCTCTGGGTGTCATTTGCTTACCTGTAAACCCATGATTCCACCTGCTGTCATTTATTTACAAAGTAAATGCTTTATTTATTCATCAGTAGTCATAATAAAATATAGGTGAAACCTACACTTAAAACATTTTTGTTTTCAAGAATGGCCTCATAGATTGAGAGCTGAAAGGAGTAAAGCCTGATCTTGCGTTACACATTTCTAGGACAATAGTCCCAATTGTGTCTTGCCTAGAACGCATGTTAGTATATGACATGGGGCAGTTTCACTCCTTTTAAAGTTCAGGTGTGATACTTATCTAAAAGGGGAAGGTGGTAATGGAGCTCAGAGATTTCCAAATAAGGAGGCTCTTCATTATATTCATTGTATAACTTTGTAGCTCCTGGCATAAGTATCTAGGTTGTATTTGTTACTATTTACCTTACCTCTTAAAGACAATGTATCTGTGCTTTGCCACATTAGAAGCAGGAAGGAAGATGCTTTTGAACAAATGGAGCATAACAAAAATTTCTGGCCTATTCTTCCCTCTTACAAGTCTTTAACAATTTTTAAAAGTGACAATCAAATTCAGCCAGGAATTTTTAATTTACTATCTAAAGATATAGAACCTGTGCCATGTCATCAAGCGATTCTTTCCAATTTAGGTGGTGGATGACAGTGAGCCTTACTTTCACTGTTACAGGCAGCCTAAGAATCATCGGTCCTGAGGCCTTACTGCTGAGTTTTCCCGGGAGCACATTCAGGTGTATCTGCACAACATTTTTATGCATCTTTGGTTAGGTGAAAAGCATCAACCTAGGATAGTTCCTTTGAGCATTTTCAAAAGAAGGTGTATTTTTGTGTGGAAGAGAGGCCATGATCAGGAGTGTGACAAAAACCTGGCAGCAACTTTTCAGCCGAGTTCGAGAAAGTCAGGGGTCTGCAGCAACCTAGGGCAGGACGGCATCTAGGCTGCGCTTCCTGTTCTTAATTCCAAGTGTTGTTTGGTGACTTTGAATCGCCCTCTGTTGTCCTTTCAGGTTCATAAAAAAGAGGCCTTGTACAATGGGGGCAGTGGTGTACCTGAAGGGGCCAAGAAAAATAATATGTGGCATCTTCATCTGTCACACCTTTTCTTACTCGAAGTGGAGCAAACTGGGGGAAAGGGGGGAATTTCAGTCATCCTGTTGAATGGCTAACAGTGTCTTTTTATTTTCAAAGCTAACTTAAAATGATACAACAGTTTGCTCCAGGCCTCTGGTGGTATCAGCCGCCCCATAGCCCTGGGGACTGTTAAATGTGTTTCCATTTATAAGTAGACTTTTCTTTCTCCTTCTCCATCCAAACATCTTAAGTTTCATGGACTCTGTTAAGAAGTCAAAGAAAAAGTTGGAAGACAGTTTGTGGACTTTGCATATCTGGGTTTTCCGGGATGTAGGCCTGTGTCCCATCAAAGACACTGCTCATGTCTTAGCTTGATTACCTGGCCGCCTCGGCTCACCTGGGCACATGGTGGGCCGCGGAACCCGCAGGCACCAAACATTTATTGAATGAATAAACTGTATCCCAGCAGACACCACGGTGGCAGCAGATGACCCAACCAAGGTCCCAGGAAAGGCGGGCTGGGGTCAACTGGTTGAAAATTTGCTATCCCTGCTCCTAATCCCGTGCACTGCTAGATCCTAGTGTGGGGCGGGACACTTGAAAGTTTTGAAAGAACCCTCAAACAAGTTCACGTTCCGTAAACTACTTTTCCCTCTGTTCCAGAGCCCCCAGGGCGCCCAGGCCAGGCCGCCACCTCTCCCACCTGGGAGGACGCCTCGAGCACCGACTCCACAGCCACGGCCACCGCTCCTCGGCTCCCGTGACACCGGCGTGCCTGCTGCTTCGAGCAGAGCTACCTTTGCACTCCCATCGCACTTTTCTCGTCCGAAGATACGAAACTCCGTCGGGCGTCGCAAATAATTCGAATTCGGCTCTCTGACACCTACCTCGGCGGGCGCGCGCCGCTGGGAGGGCGGGGTGGGTGGCTGGAGGTAAGGAGGCGCACAGCAGGGGTAAGCGCCGCCGTCGCACACTTTGCACGCCGCCCAGGGCTACACCACTCACCGAAAATTGGGAGGCAGGTCTGGGAGGCGGGGTTGAGCGCCCACCGTCTTGGGCGCGCCCGCGCCCCCCGCCATCGCGGCCCGCGAGCCCCTGGCCCACACCCGCGCGGTCCCCGCACCGGCCCGCACCCCCAGGGTGCGCGGCGGCCCATTTGGGTGCGTCCCCGGTGGGCCGATTTTTCGCGCTTCCCCTTCGGTTTATAGGGGCCGCTGCTATGGGTCGGTCCTCTGAAGAGGCTGGGGCGTCATCGGGGCCGGTTAGAAGCGCTGCTCCCCGGCAGGGACACTCAGTCGCGTCGGCACCGCGGAGCGGGCTGCGTCAGGTGGCTGGCCGGCGCGGCGCTCCCCTGCTCTCTGGCTCCGGGCTGCGGCGCCGCGGCTGGAGCGAGCCCCTGTCCCGGCGCGGGGCGGCGGCGGGCGGCCGGCAGGCACTGCCTTGCGTGTGAGTGCACCTCACTCACATGTAAGTCGGGGAGCGCCGGGGCCTCCCGCGGAAGTGCGAGTCGCCCGGCGCGGGCAAGAGCCGCCGGGTCCGGGACAAGGCAGGGGCGCCCGGGCGCCGCTGCCCTGCCCCGCGCCTCCGAGCACCCCCCAATTCTCTCTCTTTTCTTTTCTCCATTGGCGTGCCCAAGAGCCAAACCAAGGAGCGCCTGAGGGTAACAGCAGACTTGTGCCATCCGCGCCTTTGCACTTTTCTTTTTGAGTTGACATTTCTTGGTGCTTTTTGGTTTCTCGCTGTTGTTGGGTGCTTTTTGGTTTGTTCTTGTCCCTTTTTCGTTTGCTCATCCTTTTTGGCGCTAACTCTTAGGCAGCCAGCCCAGCAGCCCGAAGCCCGGGCAGCCGCGCTCCGCGGCCCCGGGGCAGCGCGGCGGGGACCGCAGCCGAGCCCCCCGACACGGGGCGCACGGGGGCCGGGCAGCCCGAGGCCGGGGGCAAGCAGGGCGCCCGGGCCAGGCGCGAGCCGAGCTCCCCGAGGTGGCCGGGCCACCATGCTGAAGATGGCCATGAAGCTCAAAGCCCGGGCGGCGGAGAGCCAGAAGAAGACGGCCGCGGCGGCTGCCGAGGTGGCTGCCGAAGCTGCGGCGGCGGCTGCGGCGTTGGCCGATTCGAGAGAGCCGCTCGCGCCGCGGAAGAGCGGGGACCCCGAGAAGTCCGCGAAGAACCCCAAGAACCCGGCGCGGGAGGCACCCCCCGAGAAGTTCCTAACAGACAAGGAGCGCAAGAAGCTCGAGAAGAAGCTGCTGGAGCAGAGGCGAAAGGAGGAGAAGAAGAAGGAGAAGGAGAGGAAGAAGGTGGAGAAGATGCTGAAGAAGAAGAAGAAGGTGCCAGAAGCCCAGGAGGAGGCCCGATACCCCGAGGCCGCCGCCGCCGCGGCCGCCGCCGCCGACGACGAGGGCGCCGAGGAGGGCGCCGTCGGGGGCGCCGAGGAGGGCGCCGCCGCCGGGGGCACGAGTAGGGCCTGGGCCGAGTGGGACACGGACTCGGGCGACGAGGACGACGCCTACTACGCGGCGCCGCGCGTGGGGGGCGTCGTGTGGCGGCCTGGGCCGCTCAAGGCAGGCGCGCTGAGCGCCCACCTGCCCCTCGTGGTGTTCCTGGTTTTTTCGGTGCGCAGCCCCTCGTGGGTGCTCAACTTCCTCCTGCAGAAGCGCACGGAGGAGGGCCGCGGCTGCGGCTTCGTGTTCGGGGCGACCTGCTGCTTCCGAGTGTTCCTGGGCTGCGCCTTCTTCTCCTACTTGGGCGGCCGCGCCAAGCGCAGAGGCCGCGGGCGCTCCGGGGCCAGCGGCGCCTTCGGCTCGGGCCATGGCGCCCGGCGCCGGGGGCGCGAGGAGCGGCTCATCTAGTCAGACCCCCCACCCCGCCACCGCCACCGCCACCAGACACCACCATCGCTGTGTAGTGTGGGTTTTTATTCGTGTTCGTGTGTGTGTGTGGACACATTTTCCTTTTCGGTTGCTCTGTCCTTTGGTTCGTGCTCGCCTCGCTTTTTCCACACTCCTGCTCTCTGGCTCTCTGTGTCTCTCTCTCTTTCGAAAATTTTCCTAAGTCCGGGCGCGCACTCCCTCCCCTTCCGCCCACCCCGGCCCCTCGGCGGCGCCCGCGGGAGGGGGAGGAGGCCTCGGGGGCGCCGGGCGACGCGGTCCGGGGGGTGGAGCGTTGGCGTCGTGCGAGGGGTCGTCACTGGCGCGGAGACGCCCCCTCTCCCCCCTCGGCCCGGCCCGGCTGCGGCCCGAGCCCGGGGGGTGGGGGGCGTCTCCCTGGCCCGTCCCGTCCCCGGCCGGGCGCGGGCGGAGGGACCCCCTCCCCGGGCTCCCGGGGGGCCGCCTCCCTCCGCCGGCTCCCGCCCTCCCAGCCGCCGCCGCGGCCGCCGCGGCCGCTCCTCGGCCCTCCTCCTCCTCCTCCTCCTTCCCCCCCCCTCGCCGCCGCCGCCTCCTCCTCCCCCCGCCTCCCCCCGCCCGCCGCGGCGCTTTTGGCTCGGGGCGGCGGCGGGGGCCCGGCCGAGGCAATAAGAGCGGCGGCGGCGGCAGCGGCGGCAGCAGCTCCCGCAGCTCCTGCTCTGGTCCGCCTCGGCCCGGCGGCGGCCATCAGCCCCCTCGGCCTCGGCTCGAGGGGCGGGGAGCTGCGCGCGCCCCTCGGTCCGACCGACACCACCCTCCCCTTCGCGCCCGTCCGCGCGCCCCGCGGCCCGCGGCCCGCAGTCCGCCCCGCGCGCTCCTTGCCGAGGAGCCGAGCCCGCGCCCGGCCCGCCCGCCCGGCGCTGCCCCGGCCCTCCCGGCCCGCGTGAGGCCGCCC